>NW_026974962.1:0-358441 GCF_030014295.1 Loxodonta africana
CTATATTCCTCTATATTCTATATTCTGAATTCTATATTCTATTTTATATTCTACGTTCTAAACTCTATATTCTATTCTCTTCTATATTCTACATTCTCCATACTACATTCTATTTTCTATATTCTTCTGTATTCTATAATCTGTATTCTACATTCTATATTGTATATTCCATATCCTATATTCTATATACCATATTCATCACTATTCTATATTCTTCTATAATCTATCTTCTATGTTCTGTCATCTTTATTCTATGTTCTACATTCTATTATCTTCTATATTCTGTATCCTTCTGTATTCTATATTCTTTTATAATGTACATTCTCTATTCTATATTTTGTGTTCTTCCATATTCTATATGCTTCTCTATACTATATTCTTCTATAATCTATCTTTTTGCCTTTTTTGCCTTGCCTTTTTGGCTTTTTTTCCTTGCCTTTCTGCTTTTTAGCCTTTTTGACTTGCTTTTTTGCTTTTTGCTTTTTTGCCTTTTTTTCTTGCCTTGCCTTGCATTTCTGCCTTTTTCCCTTCCCTTTTTGCCTTGTTTTTTAGCTTTTTGCCTTGTCTTTTTGACTTTTTGCCTCTACCTTTTTTTCTTCTTGCCTTATCTTATTGCCTTTTTGCCTTACCTTTTTGCCTTGCCTTTTTGCCTTTTTTCCTTGTCTTCTTTCCTTTTTACCTTGCCTTTTTGCCTTGCCTTTTTCCTTTTCGCTTTTTTGCCTTACCTTGCCTTGTCTCTTTGCCTTGCCTTGTCTTTTTGGCTTTTTGCCTTTTTTCCTTGCCTTTTTTGCGTTTTTATTTTCCGTTATCTTTTTTCCTTTTTGCATTGCCTTTTTGCTTTGCCTTTTAGACTTTAATCCTTTCCTTGCATTGCCTTTTTGACTTCGGACTTTTTCCTTCACTTGCCTTGGTTTGCGTTTTTGCGTTTCTGTCTTGCCTTGTGTTTTTGCCTTTTTGCCTTGACTTGTCTTTTGCCTTTTTCTTTTGTCTTTTTGCCTTCCCTTTTTGCCTTTTGTCTTGCCTTTTTGCCTTGACTTTTTCCCTTTTTGCCTTGCCTTTTCCGTTGCCTTTTTGCCTTTATGACTTGCCTTTATACCTTTTTACCGTATTGCCTTGCCTTTTTGCCTTTTGTCTTGCTTTTTTGCCTTTTTCACTTGCATTTTACCTTTTTGCCTTGCCTTTTGACTTTTTGCCTCTTTGCCTTTTTTCCTTTTTCCTTATCTTTTTGCTTTTTTGTCCTTTTGCCTTCCCTTTTGCCGTTTTTCCTTGCCTTTTTGCCTTTTTTCTTTTTGCATTTCCTTTTTGCCTTCCCTTTTCCCTTTTTTCCCTCCTATTTTAGCTTTTTGCCTTGTCTTTTTGACTCTTTCCCTCTTTGCCTTTTTTCCTTTTTGCCTTTTGCCTTATCTTTTTGCCCTTTTTCCTTACCTTTTTGCCTCTTTTCCTTGCCTTTATTCTTTTTTGCTTTTTTTGCCTTGCCTTTTTCCTTTGCCTTTTTCCATTTTTACTTTTGCCTTAGCGTTTTTCCTTTTTGCATTGCCTTTTAGCCTTTATTCCTTTCCTTGCATTGCTTCTTTGCCTTTTCACTTTTTTACGTTTTTGCCTTTTTCCTTGCCTTGCCTTGCTTTGCGTTTTTGCCTTTTTATCTTACCTTGTGTTTTTGCCTTGACTTGCCTTTTGACTTTTTGCATTTTTGCTTTGTATTTTTGCCTTTTTCACTTTCCTTTTTGCCTTTTGTCTTGCCTTTTTCCCTTGCCTTTTTCGTTGCCTTTTGGCCTTTATGACTTGCCTTTTTGCCTTTTTCCTTTGCTATTTGCCTTTTTGCCTTGCCTTTTTGCCTTGCCTTTTGACTTTTTCCCTCTTTGCCTTTTTTCCTTGCCTTTTGACTTTTTCCCTCTTTGCCTTTTTTCCTTTTGCCTTATCTTTTTGCCTTTTGCCTTGCCTTTTTGCCATTTTTCTTTTTGTCTTGCCTTTTTGCGTTTTACCTTGCCTTTTTCACTTTTTCCCTTGCCTTTTTCCTTTTTGCCTTCCGTTTTTTGCCTTCCGTTTTAGCTTTTTGCCTTGTCTTTTTGCCTTTTTTCCTTTTGCCCTATGTTTTTCCCTTTTTGCCCTTTGTCTTGCCTTTTTGCCTTGCCCTTATTCCTTTTTGTCTTTTTGCCTTGCCTTTTTTCCTTTTTCTTTTTTGCCTTCCCTTTTTCCTTTTCGCTTTTCTGCCTGTTTATGTTCCTCTTTGCCCTGCCTTTTTCCCTTGTCTTTTTGGCTTTTTGCCTTTTTTCCTTGCCTTTTTTCCATTTTTACTTTTTCCTTATCTCTTTTCCTTTTTGTATTTTTGCAGTGTCTTTTTGCCTTTTTGCTTTGCCTTTTAGCCGTTTTGCCTTTCCTTGCATTGCCCTTTTGTCTTTTGCCTTTTTACCTTTGTGCCTTTTTCCTTGCCTTGCCTTGCCTTTTTGCCCTGTCTTGCTTTTTTGCCCTTTTGCCTTGACTTACCTTTTGACTTTTTGCCTTTTTCACTGCCTTTTTCCTTTAGGCCTTTTTGCCTTGCATTTTTGCATTTTGGCCTTTGTGCCTTGCCTTGCCTTTTTGCCCTTTAGTCTTTTTGCCTTGCCTCGCCTTTTTGCCTTGCCTTGCCTTTTTCCCTTTTGTCCTTTCCTTGCCTTGCCTTTTTGCCTAGCCTTGTCTTGCCTTTTGCCTTTACCTTTTTCCTTGCCTTGCCTAGGCTTTTTGCCTTGCTTTGCCTTTTTGGCTTTACCTTGCCTTGCCTTGTGTTTTTGCCTTTTTTCCTTGACTTGGCTTTTTGCCTTTTTTCCGTTTTGTCTTTTTCCTTGCCTTGCCTTTTTGCCTCTTTTCCTTGGCTTTTTGCCTTTTTACCTTGCCTTGCCTTTTTCCCTTTTTGGCTTGTCTTTTTGCATTTTTGCCTTCTCTTTTTGCTTTTCCTTGCTTTGCCTTTTTGCCTTCATGCCTTGCCTTTTGACCTTTTTACCTTATTGCCTTGCCCTTTTGCCTTTGTACACTTATTGCATTGCATTTTTGCCTTGTGTTTTTGGCTTTTTTCCTAGCCTTTCTGCTTTTTAGCCTTTTTTGCATTGCCTTTTTACCTTGCCTTTTTTCCTCTTTGCCTAGCCTTGACTTTTTGCCTTTTTGAATTGTCTTTTTGCCTTGCCTTTGTACCTTTTCCCTTGCCTTTCTGCCTTATGTCTTGCCTTTTTCCCTTGTGTTTTTGCGTTTTTGCCTTGTCTTTGTGTCTTTTTGCTTTTTCCTTTTTATCTTGCCTTGCCTTGCGTTTTTGACTTTTTACCTAGCCTTTTCCTCTCTTTGCCTTTTTGCCTTTTTCCTTGACTTTTTGGCTTTTTGCCATCTTGCCTTGCCTTTTTGCCTTTTTAAGTTATTGCCTTGCCTTTTTGCCTGTTTGCCTTGCCTTTTAGCTTTTTTCCTTGGTTTTCTGCTTTTTAGCCTTTTTGCCTTCCCTCTTTTCTTTTTGCTTTTTTGCCTTTTTACCTTGCCTTGCATTTTTGCCTTTTTGCCTTCCCTTTTTCCCTTTTTGCCTTGCTTTTTAGTTTTTGCCTTGACCTTTTAACTTTTTGCCTCTTTTCCTTTTTTCCTTATCTTCTTGCCTTTTAGCCTTTTTCCTTTTTGCTTTTTTGCCTTTTTTTCCTTGCCTTGCCTTTTTGCCTTGTCTTTTTGGATTTTCACCTTTTTTCCATTTTTACTTTTGCCTTATCTTTTTTCCTTTTTAATTTTTACATTGCCTTTTTGCTTTGCTTTTTAGTCTTTATTCCTTCCTTGCATTGCTTTTTTGCCTTTTTACTTTTTTTACCTTTTTCCTTGCCTTGCCTTGCTTTGCGTTTTTGCCTTTTTGTCTTATCTTGTGTTTTTGCCTTTTTGCCTTGATTTGCCTTTTGGCTTTTTGCCTTGTCTTTTTCTTTTTTGCCTTTTGTCTTGCCTTTTTTGCCTTCTTCCCTTGTTTTTTACCTTTTTGCCATGCCTTTTAACTTTTTGCCTCTTTACCTTTTTTCCTTTTGCCTTATCTTTTTGCCTTTTTGTCCTTTTGCCTTGCCTTTTTGCATCTTCCCTTGCTTTTTCAATTTTTGCCTTTCATTTTTGCCTTCTGTTTTAGCTTTTTGCCTTGTCTTTTTGACTTTTTTCTTCTTTGCCTTTTTTCCTTTTTGCCCTTTTTCCTTGCCTTTTTTCCATTTTTACTTTTGCCTTATCTCTTTTCCTTTTTGCATTTTTGCATTGCCTTTTTGCTTTGCCTTTTAGCCTTTTGCCTTTCCTTGCATGGCCTTTTTGCCTTTTTACCTTTCTGCCTTTTTCTTTGCCTTGCCTTGCATTTTTGCCTTTTTGCCTTGACTTGCCTTTTGACTTTTTGCTTTTTTTTTGGCCTTTTTCATGCTTTGCATTGTCTTTTTGCCTTTAGGCCATTTTGCCTTGCATTTTTGCATTTTGGTGTTTGTGCCTTGCCTTGCCTTTTGCCCTTTAGTCTTTTTGCTTTGCCTTGCCTTTTTCCCTTTTTCCTTTCCTTGCCTTGTCTTGTCTTGCCGTTTTGCCTAGCCTTGTCTTGCCTTTTGCCTTTACCTTGTTACCTTGCCTTGCCTAGCTTTTTGCCTTTTTCCTTGCCTTGCCTTGCGTTTTTTCCTTGACTTTTTGCGTCTTTTCCTTGGCCTTTTGCCAGTTTACCTTGCCTTGCCTTTTTGCCTTGCCTTTTTGCTTTTCCTTGCCTTGCCTTTTTGCCTTGCCTTTTTGCTTTTCCTTGCCTTGCCTTTTTGCCTTATTGCCTTGCATTTTTGGCTTTTTTCCTTGCCTTTCTGCTCTTTAGCCTTGCCTTTTTACCTTGCCTTGCCTTGGGTTTTTGTTTTTTTGCCTTTTTCCCTTGCCTTTTTCCCTCTTTGCCTTTTTGCCTTGCCTTTTTTCCTGTTTGCCTAGTCTTGCCTTTTTGCCTTTTTGAATTGTCTTTTTTCCTTACCATTTTCCCTTGCGTTTCTGCCTTTTGTCTTGCCTTTTTGCCTTTTGTGTTGCCTTTTCGCCTTGCTTGTTTAGCTTGTCTTTTTGACTTTTTGCCTTTTCCTTTTGCCTCCCCTTTTTGCCTTTTTACCCTGTTGCCTTGCCTTTTTGCCTTTTTTGTTTTTGCCTTGCCTTTTTCCTTCTTCCCTTGACTTGCCTTGCCTTGCCTTACCTTTTTGCCTTTCCTTGCCTTTACTTTTTTCCTTGTCTTTTTACCTTTTTGCCTCCATGCCTTGCCTTTTTGTCTTCACATTTTGCCTTTTTCTCTTTTTGCCTTTTTACCTTATTGCCTTTCCTCTTTGACTTTTTTCTTGCCTTTTTTCTTTTTACTTTGGCTTTTTGCCTTTCCTTACCTTGCCCTTTTGCCTTTTTGCCTTGCCTTGCCTTTCTGCTTTTTTGTCTAGCGTTTTCCCCTTGCCTTTTTGCCTTCTATTTTGGGCTTTTTTCTTTTTTCCTTTTGCCTTATCTTTTTGCCTTTTTACCTTGTCTTTTTGCCTGTCTGCCTTTTTGCTTTTCTGCCTTACCTTGCCTTTTTGCCTTTTCTCTTTTGTCTTGCACTTTTCCCTTTTTTCCTTGCCTTTTTTCCCTTATCTTTTTTCCTTTCTACAATTTTGCATTGCCTTTTTGCTTTGCCTTTTAGGCTTTTTGCCTTTCCTTGCATTGCTTTTTACCTTTTTACCTTTCTGCCTTTTTCCTTGCCTTGCCTTCCATTTTTGCCTTTTTGCCTTGCCTTTCATTTTTCCCTTTTTGCCTTGACTTGCCTTTGACTTATTGCCTTTCTCCATTTTTGCATTGCCTTTTTGCCTTTAGGTCTTTTTACCTTGAATTTTGCATTTTTGCCTTGCCTTACCATGCCTTTTTGTCCTTTTGGCTTTTTGCCCTGTCTTGCTATTTTGCCTTGCTTTGCCTTGCCTTTTTGCCTTTTTGCTTTCCTTTTCTTGCCTTGCCTTTTTACCTTTTTGTCTAGCCTTCTCTTGCCTTTTTGCCTTTATATTTTTGCCTTGATTTGCCTGGCCTTTTTCCCTTTTTTATTGCCTTGCATTACGTTTTTCTCTTGCCTTTTTGCCTCTTTTCCTTGGCTTTTTGCCTTTATAATTTGCCTTGCCTTTTTCCCTTTTTGCTTTGCCTTTTTGCACATTTTGTGTTTTTGCCTTACCTTTTTGCCTTACCTTTTTCCTCTTCCTTGCCTTGCCTTTTGTCCTTTTTGCCTTCTTGCCTTGCCTTTTTACCTTATTGCCTTTTTACCTAACTGCCTTGCCTTTTTGCTTCATGTCTCGACTTTATGACCTTTTGCATTGAAAGAAACAGAAACTGAATGACAGTTTCCTTTCTGACTGCTTTGGTGAGAGGAGTGGATGAAGTCAGAGAGTTCTTTCTTTCACTGAGAGACATGCAGGGTGATCTTGCCTCTGCGCTCTGTTAGTTGGAAAAGAGTGTGAAGTTACACTATTTGAACTGTGGAAAACACTTGGGTTTTTTAGGATTTTAGCACGCACTTTGTTTTTCCTGGGCAACAACGTGCTTTCAGAATCTCGTAACTTTAACTCTACATACTCGTTCCACTTCCAGAACAGGGCTACAGCAATCTAGTTTTCCTGAGGAAAACTTCTGGTTGCAAAGGGGAGATATACTGAGCTCATTTGCTGGAAAGAGAAACCAAATTACAGTTTTCTCAATGTAACTGCTTTCGTCAGAGGAATGGATGCAGAGTGTTCTTTCTTTCAATGAGAAATACACAAGCTGATGTTGCCTCTGAGCTATGTCCTTTGCAAATAACTTAAATAGACATGAATTCAAGTGCGGAAAGACATTGGTTTGCTAGGATTTCACTATGCACTGTGTTTTCTCTAGGCCTCACTGTGCTCACAGTATCTCTTCAGAGCCACACTACACAGTATTTACTCTGCCAGGAGAGAGGTTCCTGCTTTGCAGTTTGTGCTAGGAAACCTTGCCTTTGAAAGTGGAAATTTACCGAGTTCAGGCGGGAAAGAGAATTCAAAAGACCTTTTTCTCCCTCAGCTTCAGAGTGGTTTCACAATCTCTTAAAGCTAACACTGTGTAATTGCGATGTAGTTTTTCAGAAGAAGCCTTGTGTTTGCAAGAGTAAATTATGAGTTCATTGCAGGAAAGAGAAAGGAAAAAAATTTTCTCTCATTATGCCTGCTTTGTTCAGAGGACAGGATGAAGTCAGTGAGTTCTCCCTTTCACTGAGAAACATGCAGGATGATGTTGCTTCTGCACTCTCTTAATTGGAAAAGAGTGTGTAGTTACACTTTGAACTGTAGAAAGGCATCGGGGTTTGTTAGGATTTCACCATACACTTTGTTTCCCCTGGGCTAAATCGAGCCTTCAGAATATCTTAACGCTAACACTCCATACTTGTTCCACTTCAAGAAAAGGGCTATTGCAATAGAGTTTTCCTGAGGAAACCTTGAGTTTGCAAGGGCCAGATTTGCCGAGCTCATTGTAGGAAACAGAAACCAAATGACGGTTTTCTCATTCTGACTGCTTTGATGAGAGGACTGGATGAAGTCAGAGAGTTCTTTCTTTCACTGAGAAACATGCAGGGTGATGTTGCCTCTGCACTGTCTTACTTGGAAAAGAGTGTGTAGTTACACACTTTGAACTGTGGAAAGGCACTTGGGTTTGTTAGGATTTCACCATGCACTTTGTTTTCTCTGGTCAACAACGTGCTTTCACAATCTCTTAACACTAACACTACATACTTTTTCCGCTTCAACAACAGAGCTATGGTAATGGACTTTTCCTGAGGAAGGCTTGAGTTCACAAGGGTCAGATTTTCTGATCTCATTGCAGGAAAGAGAAAAGAATAGCGAGACTCTCATAATACCTGCTTTTCTCAGAGAAGTGGATGAAATCAGGGAGTTCTTTCTTTCACTGAGAAACATGCAGACTGATGTTGCCTCTGTGCTCTCTTACTTGGAAAAGAGTGTATAGATATACACTTTGAACTGTGGAAAGGCACTTGGGTTTCTTAGGATTTCAGCATGCACTTTGTTTTTTCCTGGGCAACCATGTGCTTTCACAATCTCTTAATGCTAAGTCTACATACACGGTCCACTTTAAGCACATGGGTACCACAATGTAGTTTTCCTGAGGAATCCTTCTGATTGCAAAGGGCAGATCTGCCGAGCTCATTGCCGGAAAGCGAAACCTAATGACGGTTTTCTCATTCTAACTGCTTTCTTCAGAGGAATGGATGAAGTCAGAGTGTTCTTTCTTTCACTGAGACACACAAAAGCTGATGTTGCCTCTGAGTTCTGTTCTTTGCAAATAACAATTGACATGAATTCAAGTGCGGAAAGGCATGGGTCTGCTAGGATTTCACTATGCACCATGTTTTCCCTGGGCCTCACTGTGCTCACAGTATCTCTTCAGGGCAACAATACATAGTATTTACTCTTCAAGGAGAGAGGTTGCTGCTTTGCAGTTTGTGTTAGGAAACTTTGCCTTAGTATGTATAAATTTACCAAGTTCAGGCAGGAAAGAGAATTCAAAAAGACTTTTTGTCCATCAGCGTCAGGGTGCTTTCACAATCTCTTAAAGCTAACACTGTGTAGTTGCTCCTCTGCAAGGATAGCACTACCACAATGTAGTTTTTCAGAAGAACCCTTGCCTTTGCAAGAGCAAATTATGAGTTCCTTGCAGGAAAGAGAAAGGAAAAAAGTTTCTCTCATTATGCCTCCTTTTCAGAGGACTGGATGAAGTCAAAGAGTTCTCCCTTTCACTGAGAAACATGCAGGCTGATGTTGCCTCCGCGCTCTCTTGATTGGAAAAGAGTGTGTATTTACATACTTTGAAGTGTGGAAAAGCACCGGGGTTTGTTAGCATTTCACCATACACTTTGTTTCCTGGGCAATACGTGCCTTCACAATATCTTAATGCTAACACTACATACTTGTTCCACTTCAAGAAAAGGGCAACAGCAAAGTTTTCCTGAGGAAACCTTGCATTTGCACGGGCCAGATTTGCCGAGATCATTGCAGGAAACAGAAACCAAATGATGGTTTTCTCATTCTGACTGCTTTGGTGAGAAGAGTGGCTGAAGTCAGGGAGTTCTTTCTTTCATTGAGAAAAATGCAGGCTGATCTTGTCTCTGAGCTCTCTTACTTGGAAAAGAGTGTGTAGTTACACACTTTGAACTGTGGAAAGGCACTTGGGTTTGTTAGGATTTCACCATGCACTTTGTTTTCCCTGGGCAACAATGTGCTTTCACAATCTCTTAATGATAACACTACATATTTTTTCCGTTTCAACAACAGTGCTACTGCAATGGACTTTTCTTGAGGGAAGTCTGCTTTTGCAAGGGTCAGATTTTCTGAGCTCATTGCAGGAAAGAGGAAAGAATAGACAGTGTCTTATAATACCTGCTTTTCTCAGAGAAGTGGATGAAGTCAGGGAGTTCTTTCTTGCACTGAGTAACATACAGACTGATGTGACCTCGTTGCTCTCTTACTTGGAAAAGAGTGTAGATATATACACTTTGAACTGGGGAAAGGCACTTGGGCATGTCAGGATTTCACCAAGCACTTAGTTTTTACTGGGCAAAAACGTGCTTTGACAATCTTTTAACGCTAACTCTACATACTCGTTTCACTTCCAGAAGAGGGCTACCGCAATGGAGTTTTCCTGTGGAAACCATCCGTTTGCAAAGGGCAGATTGGCGAACTCCTTGCAATGCAATAAGGCAAAAAGGCAAAAACGCAAGGCACGTCAAGGTAAAAAGCAAAAAAGCAAAAAGGCAGTACAAAATGCAAAAAATCAGAAAGACCAAAAGTAAAGGCAAAAATGCAAGACAAAAGGAAAAAAAGGGAAGCCAAAAGGGAAAATGTAAAAAGGCCAGGGAAAAAAGAAGAAAAGCAAGGCAAAAAGACATTGCTAGGCAAGGGAAAAAAAGCAAGGCAAGGAATGACAAAGAAAAAGGCAAAAAGGCAAGTCAAGGCAAAAATGGCAAAAAGGCAAAGTAAGAAATATAAAATGCAAAAAGCGAGGCAAAAAGGCAAAAATTCAAAAAGGGAAGGCAAAAGGTGAGGCAAAAAGGAAGACAATATGGTAAAAAGGAAAACAGACAAAAAGGTGAGGCATCAAGGAAAAAGGTAAGTCATGAAGGCAAAAAGGGTAGAAGACAAGGCAAAAAGGCAAAGAGGCAAGAAGGGAAAAAGGTAAAAAGGCAAGGCAAAATGGAAAGTCAAAAATACAAAACAGGAAGGCAAAAACACAAAAACGCAAGGCATGAAGGCAAAAAGGCAAAGCTTGAAGGCAAAAAGGCAAGGGAAGGCAAGGCAAAAAGGCAAGGGAAGGCAAGGCAAAAAGAGAAAAGGCAAGGCAAAAATGCAAGAAGACTAGGCAAATCACGGCAAGGAAAAAGGCAAAAGACAACAGAAGGCAAATATGCAAGACATGGCAAAAAGGCAAGGCAAGAAGGCAAAAGCTTAAAAAAGGAAAAAAGGGAAGGAAAAAAGGCAAAATGTATGGCAAAAATTGAAAAAGCAAAAAAGAAAAGACAAAAAGTCAAAGAAAGAAAAAGTTAAAGCAAAAAGGGAAAATAGGGCAGGCAACGCAAAAAGGCAAAAAGGCCATGCAAGGCAAAGCAAAAAGTCTAAAAGCTGAAAAGGCAAAGCAAGGCAAAAAGTCAAGCCATGGAAAGTGAAAAAGACAAAAAGGGAAGGCAAGGTAAAAAGGCAAATAGGCAAGGGAAAAAGGCAAAAAGGCAAGGCAAAAAGGAAAAATGGTAAAAAGGCATGGCAAGGCAAAAAGAAAAAGACAAGACAAAAAGGGAAAAATGAATGACAAAAAGGCAAGTGACTGCAAAAAGGCAAAAAGTCAAGACAAGGAAAGGCAATAAGGCAAGGCAATAAGGCACGCAAAAAGACAAAATAGCAAAAGGGAAAAAGGGAAGGCAAAAAGATAAAAGGCAAAAAGGCAAGGCAAAAAGAAAAAAGGCAAGGAATAAAAAGGCAAAAAGGCAAGGCACAAGAACAAAAAGGCAAAAAGGTAAAGCAGAAGAAAAAGGCAAAGAGATAAAAAGTCAAAAGGCAAGGCAAAAAGGGAAAAAGACAAAAAGGCAAGACAAAAAGGCAAAAGGGCAAGGCAATATAGTAAAAAGGCAAAATGAGAAGGCAAACCTGTAAAAAGGTAACATGGAAAATCATAAAGGCAAAAAGCCAATGAAAAAAGCAAGGGAAAAAGGGAAAAAGTCAAGACAAAAGGGAAGACAAAAGGCAAAAAGAAAAGGAAAAAAGACAAGGGAAAAAGGCAAAAAGACAAGGCAAAAAGGCAACAGGCAAGTCAAAAAGGCAAAAATGCAAAGCAATGCAAGGCACAGAAAAAGGTTAAAAAGTAAAAAGGCAATAAGGCAATGCAAGGAAATGAATCAAGGCTAGAAGGCAAAGCAAAAAGGCAAAAAGGCAATGCAAAATTCAAAAAAGAGATAAGGCAAAAGTTCAAATGGAAAAAAGGCAAGGAAAAAAGCCATAAAGACAAGGGAAAAAGGCAAGGCAAGGCAAGGTAAAAAGGCAAAAAAGGAAAAAGACAAAGAAAAAAGAAAAAAGGAAAAAAGGCAAGGCAAAAAGGAATAAAGGCAAGGAAAAAGACAAGGCAAAAAAGGAAAAAAGGCAAAGAGGGAAAAAGTCAAAAAGAAAAGACAAAAATCTAAAACGGAAGACAAAAAAGGGAAGGCAAAAAGGGAAAAGGCAAAGCAAAAGGCAAAAAGGAAAGGCAAAAAAGCAAAAATACAAGGGAAAAAAGCAAAAACACAATGGAAGACAAACAGGCAAAAACACAAAACAAGGCAAGGAAAATGGCAAAAAATTGTAAAAAAGTAAAAAGAGAAAAGGCAATGAAAGGAAAGGAATAAAGGTTAAAAGGCAAAGCAAAAAGACAAAAGGCAATGCAAAAAGGAAAAGAGGTAAGGCAAAAGTTAAAATGGAAAAAAGGCAAAAATCCAAAAAGACCAGAAAAAGGAAGGCAAAAAGGCAAGGCAAGGTGAAAATGCAAAAAAGCAAAAAAGAAAAAGGGAAGGCAAAAAGAAAAAAAGGCGAAAAGTAAGGCAACAAGGAAAAAAGGCAAAAACGCAAAGCAAAAGGACAAAAAGGCAAAAAGATAAGGCAGAAGGTAAAAAGGCAAGGAAAAAGGCAAAAAGTCAAAAGGCAAGGCAAAAAGGTAAAATACAAGGTGCAAAAGGAAAAAGGCAAAAAGCCAAGACAAAAAGGCAAGGCAATAGGATAAAACTACAAAAAGGGAAGGCAAACAGGTAAAAAAGCAAAAAGTCAAATCATAAAGCAAAAAGGCAATGAAAAAGGCAAGGTAAAAGGGAAAAGTCAAGGCAAAAAGGCAAGACGAAAGGCAAAAAGGAAAAGCAAAAAGGCAAAAACACAAGGCAAGACACAAAGGCAAAAATGCAAAGCAAGGCAAGCCAAGGAAAAAGTAAAAAAGGAAAAAGGTAAAAAGGAGATTCAAGAAAAGAAATAAAGGCTAAAAGACAGAGCAAAAAGGCAAAAAGGCAATGCAAAAATGCAAAAATGCAAAAAGGCAAGGTAAAAAAGCAAAAAGGAAAAAGGCAAAGAAAAAGGTAAAAACAAAAAAGGAATAAAGGCCAAAAAAGGCAAATAGGCAAGGCAAAATGGAAAAAAGGCAAAGAGGGAAAAAGTCAAAAAGACAAGGCAAAAAGCTAAAACGGAAGGAAAAAAGGGAAGGCAAAAAGGCAAGGTAAAAGGACAAAAAGGCAAAAAGAAGGAAAACCAAAAAAAGGCAGAGGCAAAAAGTCAAAAGACAAGACAAAAAGGTAAAATGCATGGGAAAAGACAAAAAGACAAGACAAAAAGGTAAAAAGGCAAGGCAATATGGTAAAAAGGCAAGTCATAAAGGCAAAAAGACAATGAAAAAGGCAAGGTTAAACGGGAAAAAGTCAAAGCAAAAAGGCACCACAAAAGGCAAAAAGGAAAGGGAAAAAGGCAAAAAGACAAGGTAAAGGCCAAAAACAAGGCAAAAAGTCAAAAGGCAAGTCAAGACAAAAAGGCAAAAACACAAGTCAAAACAAAAAGCAAACACGCAAAGCAAGGCAAGGTAAGGAAAAAGGCAAAAAGGTAAAAAACATAAAAAGGCAAAAAAGCAATGAAAGGAAAGGAATAAAGCCTAAAAGGCAAAGGGAAAAGGCAATGCAAAAATGCAAAACGGAAAAGAGATAAGGCAAAAGTTAAAATGGAAAAAAGGCAAGGGAAAATCCAAAGAGACAGGGGAAAAGGCCAAAAGGCAAGGCAAGGAAAGGTAAAAAGGCAAAAAAGCAAAAAGGTAAAAGGGAAGGCAAAAGGAAAAAAGGCAAGACAAAAAAGAAAAAAGGCAAGGCAAAAGGACAAAAAGGCAAAAAGATAAGGCAGAAGGAAAAAAGGCAAAGAGGCAAAAAGTCAAAAGGCAAGGGAAAAAGGCACAAAAACAAGACAAAAAGGCAAGGCAATACAGTAAAAAGGCAAATCATAAAGGCAAAAAGGCAAAATGAAAAGGGAAAAGTCAAGAAAAAAGGTAAAAAAGAAAGGAAAAAAGACAAGGGAAAAGGCAAAAAGACAATGAAAATAGGCAAAAGGCATAAGGCAAGTCAAGACAAAAAGGAAAAACAGAAGGCAAGACAAAAAGGCAAAAATGCAAAGCAAGGTAAGGCAAGGAAAAAGGTAAAAAAGGAAACAGGCAATGCAAGGAAAGGAATAAAGGCTAAAAGGCAAAGCAAAAAGGCAATGCAAAAATGCCTAAAGGAAAAGAGATAAGGCAAAAGTTAAAATAGAAAAAAGGCAAGGAAAAAAGGCAAAAAGTCAAAAAGACAAGGGAAAAGGGCAAAGCAAAATGGGAAAAAAGGCAAGGCAAGTTAAAAAGGCAAAAAAGCACAAAGGCAAAAAACAAAAAGGAAAAAAGGCAAGGCAAAAAGAAAAAAGGTAAAAAGCCAAGGCAAAAAGCTAAAATGGAAGGAAAAAGGGAAGGAAAAAGGACAAAAAGGGAAAAAGATAAGACAAAGTGAAAAAAAGGCAAAGAGGCAAAAAGTCAAATGACAATTCAAGAAGGTAAAATGCATGGTCAAAAGGGAAAAGGCCAAAAGGCAAGACAAAAAGGCAAAAAGGCAAGGCAATACGGTAAAAAAGCAAAAAGGGAAGGCAAACCAGTAAAAAGGCAAATCATAAAGCAAAAAGGCAAGGTAAAAAGAGAAAAGGTCAAGGCAAAAAGGAAAGGGAAAAAGGCAAAAACACAAGGGGAAAAAGGCAAAAACACAAGTAAAAGGCAAGTGAAAAAGGCAAGGCAAAGCGAGTTAAAAAAGGCAAAAAGCAAAAAGGAAACAGGCAAAGCAAAAAGGCAAAAAATCAAAAAGGAAAAAAGGCAAGGCAAAAAAGGGTAAAAGGCAAGGAAAAAGGGAAATAGGCAAGGTAAAAGGGCAAAAAGGCAAAAAGATAAGGCAAAAAGGAAAAAAGGCTAAGAGATAAAAAGTCAAAAAGACAAGGCAAAAAGCTAAAATGGAAGGCAAAAAAGGGAAAAAGGAAGGCAAAAAGGCAAGGCAATAAGGCAAAAAGGCAAGGCGAAAACGCAAAAAGGCAAAAAGATAAGGCAAACGGAAAAAAGGCAAAGAGTTGAAAAGTCAAAAGACAAGGCAAAATATAAAATGCAAGACAAAAAGGCAAAAAGGCAAGTCATAAAGGAAAAAGGCAATGACAAAGGCATGGTTAAAAGGGGAAAAGTCAAGGCACAAAGGAAACACAAAACGCAAAAAGGAAAGGCAAAACATGAAAAAGGCAAAAAGAGAAGGGAAAAAGGTAAAAAAACAAGGCAAAAAGTCTAAAGACAAGTCAAGACAAAAAGGCAAAAACACAAGGCAAGACAAAAAGGCAAAAATGCAAAGCAAGGCAAGGAAAAAGGCAAAAAGGTAAAAAGGCAATGAAAGGTAAGGAATAAAGGCTAAAAGGCAAACCAAAAATGCCAAAAGGAAGAGATAAGACAAAAGTTAAAATGGAAAAAAGGCAAGGTAAAAAGGCAAAAAAGCAAAAAGGAAAAAGGCAAAGCAAAAAGGCAAAAGAGCAAAAAGGAAAAAAGGCAAGGCAAAAAGGAAGAAAGGCAAGGAAAAAAGCAAAAAGGCAAGACAAAGGGCAAAAAGGCAAAAAGCTGAAACAGAAGGCTAAAAAGGGAAAATGGGAAGGCAAAAAAGTAAGGCAAACAGGCAAAAAGTCAAGGCAAAAAGGCAAAAAGTCAATGCAAAAAGACAAAAAGACAAACGGAAAAAAGCAAAGAGGCAACAAGTCAAGAGACAAGGCAAAAAGGCAAAGAGGCAAGGAAAAAAGGCATGGAAAAAAGACAAGGCAAAAGGACAAAAAGGAAAAAGATAAGGCAGAAGGAAAACAGGCAAAAATGCAAGGCAAAACGGCAAAAATGAAAAAGCAAAGAGGGAAAAAGTAAAAAAGACAAGGCCAAAAGCTAAAAAGGAAGGCAAAAAGGCAAGGCAAAAAGTCAAAAAGGCAAGGCAGGGCGGGGCCAAGATGGCGGACTAGGAAGACGCTACCCCGGATCCCTCTTACAACAAAGACTCGGAAAACAAGTGAATCGATCACATACAAAACAATCTACGAACCCTGAACAACAAACACAGATTTAGAGATGGAAAACGAACAAATACGGGGAAGCAGCGACTGTTTTCGGAGCCTGGAGCTGGCGTCCCAGTCAGGTAACCTTGGCGCCGGGCATCTGGGCCCAGGGGAGTTGAACTCATAAATCTTGTGATGGCGCAAACAAGGGGTGCAGCCATACCCCCTGAACTGAACCCCGGAGGGGGCCCAGCCGGTCTGCGCGGGCGGCGTGGCGACGCGTCTGGTGGCAGAACTCCCTGGGAGGCAGTGACTGGTTTTGGAGCCAGGAGTGCTGCATCCCAGCCGGGGAACCATGGCGCGGGGTATTTGACTAGGTGCTGTCACGGCACAAGCACGGGGCGCAGCCATACTCCCCAGAACTAACCCTGGGAGGGGGCCCAGCTGATCCACGGAGGCGGCGCGGCGACGCGGCTAGCGGGCCGAGAAATCCCCGGGAGGCAGTGACTGATTTTGGAGCCGGAAGTACAGCGTCCCAGCAGGGGAAACTTGACGCTAGGATTTGGACTGGCAGCAGAGGATCTGACCGTGGCTTCAGCGGGCCAGACCCCCGGGGGCAATCTCCACACACCCAACACACATAGGCGACACGCCCCTCGGGAATCTCAGATATAATAGTCATTCCAAGCAAGACAAGCAACTTTGGCTATATTCCGAGGTGCTACTCTCCTATCTCTCTGATCCCTACCCCACCCTCCCCAGTCGGCTTCATTAACATTGGAATTTCCTGAGCCAGAGGGAGAACAGCTCCGGTTCCGCAGCGGCTTTGCTTCCCCCCCTCTTTTTTTTTCTTTTGGTCTTTTCCTAACCCACTCTTCCGGCCTGAGAGAAGGAACCACAAAAAAGCCAGGGACCAAAAATCCATCCCTAAGTGGACTAAAAACACAGAACCAGCTACAGCCAAGCATATATGATCCAAATCTCGGACTTTCATCCTTACAGGGAACAAGGTGGCAGTTATAAAGCAAAGGCAGTTCTGATAGGGATCTGACTGCATTTTTTTTTTAGCGGAATTTCTGCAAAAACAAGTTTCCCAGTGATGGCTCAGAGACAGCAGTCGATATCAAACCACATAAAGAAGCAGACCATGACAGCTGCTAAAACCCCCCAAACAAAGGAATAAAAATCTTTTCCAAATGAAGATACAATCCTGGAATTATCTGATACAGAATATAAAAAACTAATTTACAGAATGCTTCAAGACATCAGAAACGAAGTAAGGCAAATTGCAGAAAAAGCCAAGGAACACACTGATAAAACTGTTGAAGAACTCAAAAAGATTATTCAAGAACATACTGGAAAAATTAATAAGTTGCAAGAATCCATAGAGAGACCGCATGTAGAAATCCAAAAGATTAACAATAAAATTACAGAATTAGACAATGCAATAGGAAGTCAGAGGAGCAGACTCGAGCAATTAGAAAGCAGACTGGGACATCTGGAGGACCAGGGAATCAACACCAACATAGCTGAAAAAAAAATCAGATAAAAGAATTAAAAAAAAATGAAGAAACCCTAAGAATCATGTGGGACTCTATCAAGAAGGATAACTTGCATGTGATTGGAGTCCCAGAAGAGGGAGGGATAACAGAAAACACAGAGAAAACAGTTGAAGATCTCCTGACAGAAAACTTCCCTGACATCATGAAAGAAGAAAGGATATCTATCCAAGATGCTCATCGAACCCCATTTAAGACTGATCCAAAAAGAAAAACACCAAGACATATTATCATCAAACTTGCCAAAACCAAAGATAAAGAGAAAATTTTAAAAGCAGCCAGGGAGAAAAGACAGGTCACCTTCGAGGGAGAATCAATAAGAATAAATTCAGACTACTCAGCAGAAACCATGCAGGCAAGAAGGGAATGGGACTACATATACTGAGCACTGAAGGAGAAAAACTGCCAGCCAAGGATCATATATCCAGCAAAACTCTCTCTGAAATATGATGGCGAAATTCAGATATTTACAGATAAGCACAAGCTTAGACAATTTGCAAAGAACCAAACCAAAGCTACAAGAAATACTAAAGGAAATTGTTTGGTCAGAAAACCAATAATATCAGATACCAGCACAACACAAGGTCACAAAACAGAACGTCCTGATATCAACTCAAATAGGGAAATCACAAAAACAAAGATTAATTAAAAAAAATGCTCATAACAGGGAATCACTGAAGTCAAAATGTAAAAGATCACAATAATCAAAAGAGGGACTAAATACAGGTGACATAGAACTGCCATATGGAGAGTGATACAAGGCGATATAGAACATTGCAAGTTAGGTTTTTACTTAGAAAAATAGGGGTAAATATTAAGGTAACCACAAAGAGGTATAACAACTCCATAACTCAAGATAAAAGCCAAGAAAAACGTAACGACTCGTCAAACACTACGAAAATGAAGATCTCACAATTTACTAAGAAAAACGTCTCGGCACAAAAAAAGTATGTGGAAAAATGAAATTATCAACAACACACATAAAAAGGCATCAAAATGACAACAATAAACACTTATTTATCTATAATTACGCTGAATGTAAATGGACTAAATGCACCAATAGACAGAGAGTCTCAGACTGGATAAAGAAACACGATCCGTCTATATGCTGCCTACAAGAGACACACCTTAGACTTAGAGACAGAAACAAACTAAAACTCAAAGGATGGAAAAAATATATCAGGGCCACCAACAAGCAAAAAAGGAGTAGCAATATTAATTTCTGACAAAATAGACTTTAGACTTAAATCCACCACAAAGGATAAAGAAGGACACTACATAATGATAAAAGGGACAATTGATCAGGAAGACATAACCATATTAAATATTTACGCACCCAATGACAGAGCTGCAAGATACATAAATCAAATTTTAACAGAACTGAAAAGTGAGATAGACACCTCCACAATTATAGTAGGAGACTTCAACACACCACTTTCAGAGAAGGACAGGGCATCCAGTAAGAAGCTCAGTAGAGACACGGAAGACCTAATTACAACAATCAACCAACTTGACCTCATTGACTTATACAGAACTCTCCACCCAACTGCTGCAAGGTATACTTTTTTTTCTAGCACACATGGAACATTCTCTAGAATAGACCACATATTAGGTCATAAAACAAACCTTTCCAGAATCCAAAACATCGAAATATTACAAAGCATCTTCTCAGACAACAAGGCAATAAATCTAGATATCAATAACAGAAAAACTAGGGAAAAGAAATCAAATATTTGGAAACTGAACAATACCCTCCTGAAAAGAGACTGGGTTATAGAAGACATCAAGGAGGGAATAAGGAAATTCATAGAATGCAACGAGAATGAAAATACTTCCTATCAAAACCTCTGGGACACAGCAAAAGCAGTGCTCAGAGGCAAATTCATATCGATAAATGCACACATACAAAAAGAAGAAAGAGCCAAAATCAGAGAACTGTGCCAACAAATTGAACAAATAGAAAGTGAGCAACAAAAGAATCCATCAGGCACCAGAAGAAAGCAAATAATAAAAATTAGAGCTGAACTAAATGAATTACAGAACAGAAAAACAATTGAAAGAATTAAAAAAGCCAAAAGCTGGTTCTTTGAAAAAATTGATAAACCATTGGCAAGACTGATTAAAGAAATACAGGAAAGGAAACAAATAATGCAGATAAGAAATGAGAAGGGCCACATCACAACACACCCAACTGAAATTAAAAGAATCATATCAGATTATTACGAAAAATTGTACTCTAATAAATTTGCAAACCTAGAAGAAATGGATGAATTCCTGGAAAAACACAACCTACCTAAACTAACACATTCAGAAGTAGAACAACTAAATAGACCCATAACAAAAAAAGAGATTGAAACGGTAATCAAAAAACTCCCCCCCCCCAAAAAAAAAAAGCCCTGGCCCGGACGGCTTCACTGCAGAGTTTTACCAAACTTTCAGAGAAGAGTTAACACCACTACTACTAAAGGTATTTCAAAGCATAGAAAATGACGGAATACTACCCAACTCATTCTATGAAGCCACCACATCCCTGATACCAAAACCAGGTAAAGACATTACAAAAAAAGAAAATTACAGACCTATATCCCTCACGAACATAGATGTGAAAATCCTCAACAAAATTCTAGCCAATAGAATTCAACAACATATCAAAAAAATAATTCACCACGATCAAGATCAAGTGGGATTTATACCAGGTATGCAACGCTGGTTTAATATCAGAAAAACCATTAATGTAATCCATCTTTTTTATCACATAAATAAAACAAAAGACAAAACCCGCGTGATCTTATCAATTGATGCAGAAAAGGCATTTGACAAAGTCCAACACCCATTTATGATAAAAACTCTCACCAAAGTAGGAATTGAAGGAAAATTCCTCAAGATAATAAAGGGCATCTACACAAAGCCAACAGCCAACGTCATTCTAAATGGAGAGAACCTGAAAACATTTCCGTTGAGAACGGGAACCAGACAAGGATGCCCTTTATCACCGCTCTTATTCAACATCGTGCTAGAAGTCCCAGCCAGGGCAATTAGGCTAGACAAAGAAATAAAGGGCATCCGGATTAGCAAGGAGGCAGTAAAATTATCTCTATTTGCAGATGACATGATCTTATACACAGAAAACCCTAAGGAATCCTCAAGAAAACTACTGAAACTAATGGAAGAGTTTGGCAGAGTCTCAGGGTATAAAATAAACATACAAAAATCACTTGGATTCCTCTACATCAACAAAAAGAACACCGAAGAGGAAATAACCAAATCAATACCACTCACAGTAGCCCCCAAGAAGATAAGATACTTAGGAATAAATCTTACCAAGGATGTAAAAGACCTATACAAAGAAAACTACAAAGCTCTACTACAAGAAATTAAAAAGGGTCTACTTAAGTGGAAAAACATACCTTGCTCATGGATAGGAAGACTTAACATAGTAAAAATGTCTATTCTACCAAAAGCCATCTATATATACAATGCACTTCCGATCCAAATTCCAATGTCATTTTTTAAGGTGATAGAGAAACAAATCACCAACTTCATACGGAAGGGAAAGAAGCCTCGGATAAGCAAAGCATTACTGAAAAAGAAGAAGAAACTGGGAGGCCTCACTCTACCTGATTTCAAAACCTATTATACAGCTACAGTAGTCAAAACAGCCTGGTATTGGTACAACAACAGGCACATAGACCAGTGGAACAGAATTGAGAACCCAGATATAAATCCAACCACATATGAGCACCTGATATTTGACAAAGGCCCAGTGTCAGTTAATTGGGGAAAACATCTTCTTTTTAACAAATGGTGATGTCATAACTGGATATCCATTTGCAAATAAACGAAACAGGACCCATATCTCACACCAAGCACAAAAACTAACTCCAAGTGGATCAAAGACCTAAACATAAAGACTAAAACGATAAGGATCATGGAAGAAAAAATAGGGACAACCCTAGGAGCCCTAATACAAGGCATAAGCAGAATAGAAAACATTACCAAAAACGACGAAGAGAAACCAGATAACTGGGAGCTCCTAAAAATTAAACACCTATGCTCATCTAAAGACTTCTCCAAAAGAGGAAAAAGACCACCTACAGACTGGGAAAGAATTTTCAGCTATGACATCTCCGACCAGCGCCTGATCTCTAAAATCTACATGATTCTGTCAAAACTCAACCACAAAAAGACAAATAAACCAATCAAGAAGTGGGCAAAGGAAATGAACACACACTTCACTGAAGAAGATATTCAGGCAGCTAACAGACACCTGAGAAAATGTTCTCGATCATTAGCGATTAGAGAAATGCAAATTAAAACTATGATGAGATTCCATCTCACTCCAACAAGGCTGTCATTAATCCAAAAAACACAAAATGATAAATGTTGGAGAGGCTGCGGAGAGATTGGAACTCTTATACACTGCTGGTGGGAATGTAAAATGGTACAACCGCTTTGGAAATCTATCTGGCGTTATCTTAAACAGTTAGAAACAGAACTACCATACAACCCAGAAATCCCACTCCTTGGAATATACCCTAGAGAAACAAGAGCCTTCACACAAACAGATATATGCACACCCATGTTTATTGCAGCTCTGTTTACAATAGCAAAAAGCTGGAAGCAACCAAGGTGTCCATCAACGGATGAGTGGGTAAATAAACTGTGGTATATTCACACAATGGAATACTAGGCATCGATAAAGAACAGTGAGGAATCTGAAACATTCCATAACATGGAGGAACGTGGAAAGCATTATGCTGAGTGAAATCAGTCAGAGGCAAAAGGACAAATATTGTATAAGACCGCTATTATAAGATCTTGAGAAATAGTATAAACTGAGAACACATACTTTTGTGGTTACGAGGGGAGGAGGGAGGGAGGGAGGGAGAGGTTTTTTTACTGTTTAATTAGTAGATAAGAACTGCTTTAGGTAAAGGGAAGGACAACACTCAATACATGGAAGTTCAGCCCGATTGGACTGGACCAAAAGCAAAGAAGTTCCCGGGATAAAATGAATGCTTCAAAGGTCAGCGGAGCAAGGCGAGGGGTTTGGGGACCATGGCTTAAGGGGACTTCTAAGTCAATTGGCAAAATAATTCTGTTAGGAAAACATTCTGCATCCCACTTTGAAATGTGGCGTCTGGGGTCTTAAATGCTAACAAGCGGCCATCTAAGATGCATCAGTTGGTCTCAACCCACCTGGAGCAAAGGGGAATGAAGAACACCAAGGTCACACGACAACTAAGAGCCCAAGAGACAGAAAGGGCCACATGAACCAGAGACCTACATTATCCTGAGACCAGAAGAACTAGTTGGTGTCCGGCCACAACCAATGACTGCCCTGATGGGGAGCATAACAGAGAACCCCTGAGGGAGCAGGAGGTCAGTGGGATGCAGACCCCAAATTCTCACAAAAAGACCATACTTAATGCTGTGACTGAGACTAGAGGAATCCCGGCAGTCATGGTCCCCAAACCTTCTGTTGGCCCAGGACAGGAATCATTCCCGAAGACAACTCATCAGACATGAAAGGGATTGGACAGTGGGTAGGAGAGAGATGCTGATGAAGAGTGAGCTCTTTGTATAAGGTGGACACCTGAGACTGTTGGCATCTCCTGTGTGGAGGGGAATGGGAGGATAGAGAGTGTTGGAAGCTGGCAAAATTGTCACGAAAGGAGAGACTGGAAGGGCTGACTCATTAGGGGGAGAGCAAGTGGGAGTAAGGAGTAAGATGTATATAAACTTATATGTGACAGACTGACTTGATTTGTAAACGTTCACTTGAAGCTCAATAAAAGTTAATTAAAAAAAGGCAAGGCAAAAGGATAAAAAGGCAAAAAGGTAAGGCAAAAGGAAAAAAGGCAAAGAGGCAAAAAGTCAAAAGATAACGGAAAATAAAAGATAAAAATGAAAAAGGCAAAAAGGCCAGGTGATATGGTAAAAAGCAAAAAGGGAAGGCGAACCGGTAAAAAGGCAAAAAGGCAAATCATAAAGGCAAAAAGACGCTGAAAATGGCTATGTAAAACGGGAAAAAGTCAAGGCAAAAAAGAAAGAAAAAAGGGAAAAAGACAAAAAGACAAGGAAAGGGAAAAAATGCAAAAGACAAGGGAAAAAAGGTAAAAGGCAAAAAGGCAAGGCGATGCAAGGTAAAAAGGCAAAAAAGGAAAAAGGAGAAAGACAAAGTAAAAAGGAAAAAAGCCAAAGATGGAAAAAGCCTAAAAGACAAGGCAAAAAGCTAAAACAGAAGGCAAAAAAGGGAAAGCAAAACGGTAAGGCAAAAAGGGAAACAGGCAAGGCAAGGCAAGGTAAAAAAGCAAAAAGGAAAAAGGCAATACAAAAAGGCACAAAAGCAAAAAGGAAAAAAGACAAGGCAAAAAAGAAAAAAGCAAAAAGGAACAAAGGCAAGAAAAAAGGCAAAAGGCAATGCAAAAGGGTGAAAGGCAAAAAGATAAGGCAAAAAGGAAAAAAGTCAAAGAGGGAAAAAGTCAGGATAAGGCAAAAAGCTAAAACAGAAGGCAAAAGAGGCAAAAACGGAAGGCAAAAATGCAAGGCAAAAAGAATGGCAAAACAAGAAAAAAGGCAAGGAAAAATAACAAAAAGGTAAAAAGATAAGGCAAATGGAAAAAAGGCAAAGAGGCAAAAAATCAAAAGAAGGCAAAAAGGAAAAATGAAAGGCAAAACGGGAAAAGGCAAAAAGGCAATGCAAAAATGCAAAATGGAAAAGAGATAAGGCAAAAGTTAAAATGGAAAAAAGGCAAGTCAAAAAGGCAAAAAGGCAAGGCAAGTAAAGATAAAAAGGCAAAAAAGGAAAGGCAAAAAGAAAAACGGAGGGGGCCAAAATGGCTGACTATGTAGAAGCTACCTCGGATCACTCTTGCAACAAAGACTCGGAAAAACAAGTGAATCGATCACATACATAACAATCTATGAACCCTGACCATCAAACACACATCTAAAGAGTTGACCTGAGTCACAGAGACTGACAACGAACATCCACAGGGAAGCAGCGACTGTTTTCGGAGCCTGGAGCCGGCGTCCCAGTCAGGGAACCTTTGCGCCGGGCTTTGGACTGGGCGCAGGGGAGCTGGGCATGGCATTCTGAGATGGCGCAAACACGGGACGCAGCCTTAGCCCCCTGAACTGACCTCGGGGGAAGCCCAGCCAGTGCACGCAGGCAGCACAGCGACGCAGCTGACAGGAGAAGTCACCGGGAGGCAGCGACTGCTTTGGAGCTGGGAGTAAGGCGTCCCAGCCGGGGAACATTGGCGCTGGGCTTTGGACTGGGAGCGGAGGAACTAACTGCAGCTTCTGAGACAGCGCAAGCACGGGACGCGGGCCTGACCCTCGGGGGCAATCTCTACCCAGCCAGCGCACACAGTCGACGTGCCCCTCGGGAATCTCAGATAAAAAAGTCATCCCAAGCAAGGTAAGTAACTTTGTCTATATTCCAGGCTGTTACTCTCTCCTATTTATCTGAACCTCCCCCCCTTTCCCAGGCGGCTTCATTAACATTGGAATTTCCTGAGCCAGAGGGTGAACTGCACTGCAGTTTTTCTTTCTTTGGTCTTTTCCTAACCCATTCTCCTGGCCTGAGAGAAGCAGCTACAAAAAACCCAGGGAATAAAAATCCTTCCCTAACTGGACTAAAACCACAGAACCAGCTCCAGCTAAGCATATGTGATCCACAGTCTTGGGCTTTCATCCCCACAGGGAACAAGGTAGCTATTATACTGCAAAGGCCTTCCTGATAGGGATCTGACTGTACTCGTTTTAGCTGATTACTGGAAAGACACGTTTCCCAGGTCTGATATCTCTGCATATTCCACAGAGCCCTCACTGACCCACAACAGGGAACTGAGGGCTGAAGCTCCCCCCAGACCACCTAGCTTCCTGCCTTAGGAGTTTAAGGAGAGTGACACTTAGCAATCTGTAGAGGTACTTGCATTGGGGGCGTAAGGTACAGCTGCAGAGCCCACCCACCAAGGTGCTTGAGGAATAGAGACACACCTACCTCACTGACACTTGGGGGAAGCCTGTCAGCATTCTGCCCCCCCAGAGAGTGAACCCCTGCTGCTACTAGAATCTGGTGCTCACAACTATCACCACTACTACTCTAAGTGGACAGGTGACAGTCTGTACCACACACTTGATGACCCAAAATCAGATTCTACTTAAGAATAGTGAACGGATTCAGGCTTATATATCTGGTAACAGCCCAAACCACCTGGTAATAGGACATAAGTGAGTCAAGGGCGACAACAATCAAGACAGCACAATCTAGTAGCCCAGCTACGTATATTGAAAGAAAACAAAACAAGATAAGACTCAGTGAGCAAATATAGAATAAATCACTACAATATCTTAGTGATGGCTGGGAGACAGCAGTCGATATCAAACCACATAAAGAAGCAGACCATGATTGCTTCTACAACTCCCCAAACTAAAGAATCAAAATTTTTCCCAAATGAAGATACAATCCTGGAATTGCCAGATACAGAATATAAAAAACTAATTTACAGAATGCTTCAAGACATCAGGGATGACCTCAGAAATGAAATAAGGCAGTCTACAGAAAAAGCCAAGGAACACACTGATAAAGCAGTTGAAGAAATCAAAAAGGTTATTCAAGAACATAGCGGAAAAATTAATAAGTTGCAAGAATCCATAGAGAGACAGCATTCAGAAATCCAAAAGATTAACAATAAAATTACAGAATTAGACAACGCAATAGGAAGTCAGAGGAGCAGACTCGAGCAGTTAGAATGCAGAGTGGGAAATCTGGAGGCCCAGGGAATTAACACCAACATAGCTGAAAAAAATGAGATAAAAGAATTTGAAAAAATCAAGAATTGCTAAGAATCATGTGGGACTCTATCAAGAAGAATAACTTGCGTGTGATTGGAGTCCCAGAACAGGGAGGGATAACAGAAAACACAGAGAGAATAGCTGAAGATCTGTTGGCAGAAAACTACCCTGACATCACGAAAGACGAAATGTTATCTATCCAAGATGCTCATCGAACCCCATTCAAGATTGAACCAAAAAGAAAATCACCAAGGCATATTATCATCAAACTTGCCAAAACCAAAGATAAAGAGAAAATTTTAAAAGCAGCCAGGGAGAAAAGAAAGGTCTCCTACAAAGGAGAATCAATAAGAATAAATTCAGACTACTCAGCAGAAACTATGCAGTCAAGAAGGCAATGGGATGACATATATAGAGCACTGAAGGAGAAAAACTGCCAGCCAAGGATCATATATCCAGCAAAACTCTCTCTGAAATATGAAGGCGAAATTAAGACATTTACAGAGAAACACAAGCTTAGACAATTTGCAAAAACCAAACCAAAGCTACAAGAAATACTAAAGGAAATTGTTTGGTCAGAAAACCAATAATATCAGATACCAGCACAACACAAGGTCACAGAACAGAACATTCTGATATCAACTCAAATAGGGAAATCACAAAAACAAATTAAGATTAATTAAAAAAAAACGCTCAAAACAGGGAATCATTGAAGTCAATATGTAAAAGATCACAATAATCAAAAAGAGGGACTAAATACAGGAGGCATAGAACTGCCATATGCAGAGGGATACAAGGCGATATAGGATAATACAAGTTAGGTTTTTAGTTAGAAAAACAGGGGCAACTATTAAGGTAAGAACAAAGAGGTATAACAACTCCATAACTCAAAATAAAAACCAAGAAAAACATAACGACTCAGCAAACATAAAGTCAAATACTATGAAAATGAGGAACACTTAATCTACAAGGAAAAACATCTCAGCACAAAACAGTAAGTGGAAAAATGAAATTGTCAACAACACACACATAAAGGCATCAAAATGACAGCACTAAACACATATTTATCTATAATTACGCTGAATGTAAATGGACTAAATGCACCAATAGACAGAGAGTCTCAGACTGGATAAAGAAACACGATCCGTCTATATGCTGCCTACAAGAGACACACCTTAGACTTAGAGACACAAACTAAAACTCAAAGGATGGAAAAAATATATCAAGCAAACAATAAGCAAAAAAGAACAGGAGTAGCAATATTAATTTCTGACGAAACAGACTTTAAAGTTAATTCCACCACAAAGGATAAAGAAGGACACTACATAATGATAAAAGGGACAACTGACCAGGAAGATATAACCGTATTAAATATTTATGCACCCATTAGCAGGGCTGCAAGATACATAAAACAAACTTTAACAGAACTGAAAAGTGAGATAGACACCTCCACAATTATAGTAGGAGCCTTCAACATACCACTTTTGGTGAAGGACAGGACATCCAGTAAGAAGCTCAATAGAGACACGGAAGACCTAATTGCTACACTCAACCAACTTGACCTCATTGACTTATGCAGAACACTCCACCCAACTGCTGCAAAGTCTACTTTTTTTTCTAGCTCACATGGAACATTCTCCAGAATAGACCACATACTAGGTCATAAAACAAACCTTTGCAGAATCCAAAACATCGAAATATTACAAAGCATCTTCTCAGACCTCAAGGCCATAAAAGTGGAAATCAATAATAGAAAAATTAGGGAGAAGAAATCAAATGCTTGGAAACTGAACAATACTCTCCTGAAAAAAAATTGGGTTATAGAAGACATTAAGGAGGGAATAAAGAAATTCATAGAATGCAAAGAGAATGAAAATACTTCCTATCAAAACCTCTGGGACACAGCAAAAGCAGTGCTCAGAGGCCAATTTATATCGATAAAGGCACACATACAAAAAGAAGAAAGAGCCAAAATCAGAGAATTGTCCCTACAACTTGAACAAATAGAAAGTGAGCAACAAAAGAATCCATCAGGCACCAGAAGAAAGCAAATAATAAAAATTAGAGCTGAACTAAATGAATTAGAGAACAGAAAAACAATTGAAAGAATTAACAAAGCCAAAAGCTGGTTCTTTGAAAAAATTAACAAAATTGATAAACCATTGGCTAGACTGACTAAAGAAATACAGGAAAGGAAACAAATAACCCAAATAAGAAACGAGATGGGCCACATCACAACAGACCTAACTGAAATTAAAAGAATCATATCAGATTATTATGAAAAATTGTACTCTAACAAATTTGCAAACCAAGAAGAAATGGATGAATTCCTAGAAAAACACTACCTACCTAAACTAACACAATCAGAAGTAGAACAACTAAATAGACCCATAACAACAAGAACAAAAAAAGATTGAAACGGTAATCAAAAAACACCCAACAAAAAAAAAAGCCCTGGCCTGGACGGCTTTACTGCAGAGTTCTACCAAACTTTCAGAGAAGAGTTAACACCGCTACTACTAAAGGTATTTCAAAGCATAGAAAATGACGGCATCCTGCCTAACTCATTCTATGAAGGCACCATCTCCCTGATACCAAAACCAGGTAAAGACATCACAAAAGAAGAAAATTACAGGCCTATATCCCTCATGAACATAGATGCAAAAATCCTCAACAAAATTCTAGCCAATAGAATTGAACAACACTTCAAAAAAATAATCCACCACGACCAAGTGGGATTTATACCAGGTATGCAAGTCTCCTTTAATATTAGAAAAACCGTTAATGTAATCCACCATATAAATAAAACAAAAGACAAAAACCACATGATCTTATCAATTAATGCAGAAAAGGCATTTGACAAAGTCCAACACCCATTCATGGTAAAAACTCTCAGCAAAATAGGAAATGAAGGAAAATTCCTCAACATAATAAAGGGCATCTACACAAAGCCAACAGCCAACATCACTCTAAATGGAGAGAGCCTGAAAGCATTTCCCTTGAGAACGGGAACCAGACAAGGATGCCTTTTATCACCGCTCTTATTCACCATTGTGCTAGACGTCCTAGCCAGAGTAATTAGGCTAGACAAAGAAATAAAGGGCATCCGGATTGGCAAGGAGGAAGTAAAATTATCTCTATTTGCAGATGACATGATCTTATACACAGATAACCCTAAGGAATCCTCAAGAAAACTACTGAAACTAATGGAAGAGTTTGGCAGAGTCTCAGGGTATAAAATAAACATATAAAAATCACTTGGATTCCTCTACATCAACAAAAAGAACATTGAAGAGGAAATCACCAAATCAATACCATTCACAGTAGCCCCCAAGAAGATAAAATACTTAGGAATAAATCTTACCAAGGAAGTAAAAGACCTATACAAAGAAAACTACAAAGCTCTACTACAAGACATTAAAAAGGAACTACTTAAGTGGAAAAACATACCTTGCTCACGGATAGGAAGACTTAACATAGTAAAAATGTCTATTCTACCAAAAGCCGTCTATACATACAATGCACTGCCAATCCAAATTTCAATGATATTTTTTAATGTGATGGAGAAACAAATCACCAACTTCATATGGAAGGGAAAAAAGCCTCGGATAAGTAAAGGATTACTGAAAAAGAAGAAAGTGGGAGGCCTCACTCTACCTGATTTTAGAACCTATTATACAGCCACAGTAGTCAAAACAGCTGGTACTGGTACAACAACAGGCACATAGACCAATGGAACAGAATTGAGAACCCAGATAGAAATCCATCCACATATGAGCAGCTGATATTTGACAAAGGCCCAGTGTCAGTTAATTGGGGAAAAGATAGTCTTTTTAACAAATGGTGCTGGCATAACTGGATATCCATTTGCAAATAAATGAAACAGGACCCATACCTCACACCATGCACTAAACTAACTCCAAGTGGATCAAAGACCTAAACATAAAGACTAAAACAATAAAGATCATGGAAGAAAAAATAGGGGCAACGTTAGGAGCCCTAACACAAGGCATAAACAGAATACAAAACATTACCAAAAATGACGAAGAGAAACCAGATAACTGGGAGCTCCTAAAAATTAAACACCTATGCTCCTCTAAAGACTTCACCAAAATAGGAAAAAGTCCACCTACAGACTGGGAAAGAATTTTCAGGTATGACATATCCGACCAGCGCCTGATCTCTAAAATCTATATGATTCTGTTAAAACTCAACCACAAAAAGTCAAACAACCCAATCAAGAAGTGGGCAAAGGATATGAACACTCACTTCACTAAAGAAGATATTCAGGCAGCTAACAGATACATGAGGAAATGCTCTCGATCATTAGCCATTAGAGAAATGCAAATTAAAACTATGATGAGATTCCATCTCACTCCAACAAAGCTGGCACATATTGAAAAAACACAAAATGATAAATGTTGGAGAGGCTGCGGAGAGATTGGAACTCTTATACACTGCTGGTGGGAATGTAAAATGGTACAACCACTTTGGAAATCTATCTGGCATTTTCTTAAAAAGTTAGAAATAGAACTACCATACAACCTAGAAATACCACTCCTCGGAATATACCCTAGAGAAATAAGAGCCTTCACACAAACAGATATATGCACACCCATGTTTATTGCAGCTCTGTTTAGAATAGCAAAAAGCTGAAAGCAACCAAGGTGTCCATCAACAGATGAATGGTTAAATAAATTGTGGTATATTCACACAATGGAGTACTACACATTGAAAAAGAACAGTGACGAATGTGTGAAACATTTCATAACACAGAGGAACCTGGAAGGCATTTTGCTGAGTGAAATTAGTCAGGGGCAAAAGGACAAATATTGTATAAGACCACTATTATAAGATCTTGAGAAATAGTATAAAATGAGAAGAACACATACTTTTGTGGTGAAGAGGGGGGAGGGAGGGAGGAAGAGGGTTATTTACTGATTAATTAGTAGATAAGAACTACTTTAGGTGAAGGGTAGGACAATACTCAATACTCGGAAGGTCCGTTCAACTGGACTGGACCAAGAGCAAAGAAGTTTCCGGGATAAACTGAATGCTTCAAAGGTCAGCGGAGCAAGGGCAGGAGTTTGGGGACTATGGTTTAAGGGGACTTCTAAGTCAACTGGCAAAATAATTCTATTAAGAAAACATTCTTCATCCCAGTTTGAAATGTGGCCTCTGGGGTCTTAAATGGTAAAAAGCGGCCATCTAAATGTACTAGTTGGTCTCAACCCACTGGATCAAAGGAAAATGAAGAACACCAAGGTCACATGATAACTATGAGCCCAAGAGACAGAAAGGGCCACAGGAACCAGAGACTTACATCATCCTGAGACCAGAAGAACTAGATGGTGCCAGGCCACAATCGATGACTGCCCTGACAGGGAGCATAACAGAGAACCCCTGAGGGAGCAGGAGATCAGTGGGATGCAGACCCCAAATTCTCATAAAAAGACCATAGTTAATGGTCTGACTGAGACTAGAGGAATCCCGGCAGTCATGGTCTCCAAACCTTCTGTTGGCTCAGGACAGGAACCATTCCCGAAGACAACTCATCAGACATGAGAGGGACTGGACAGTGGGTAGGAGAGAGAAGCTGATGAAGAGTGAGCTACGTGTATCGGGTAGACACTTGAGACTGTCTTGGAATCTTCTGTCTGGAGGGGAGATAGGAGGGTAGAGAGGGTTTGAAACTGGCAAAATTGTCAGGAAAGGAGAGACTGGAAGGGCTGACTCATTAGGGGGAGAGTAAGTGGGAGTATGGAGTAAGATGTATATAAGCTTATATATGACAGACTGACTTGATTTGTAAATGTTCACTTGGAGCTCAATAAAAAGTATTAAAAAAAGAATTACACAACTATGAGACTTTATATTATGGCAACTGGATTGTGACATTTGACATTTTTCTTTAAATAATAATCAAGCCTACTTCTAAAAAAAGGAAAAAAGAAAAAAGGCAAGGCAACAAAGCAAAAAGGCAAAGAAAAAAGACAAAAAGGCAAGGCAAAAAGACAAAAAGGCAAAAAGATAAGGCAGAAGAAAAAAACTCAAGGATAAAAGGTAAAGAGGCAAAAAGTCAAAAGGCAAGGCCAAATGGGAAAATGCAAGGCAAAAAGGGAAAAAAGCAAAAAAGCAAGACAAAAAGGCAAAAAGGCAAGGCAAAATGGTAAAAAGGCAAAAAGGGAAGGCAAACCGGTAAAAACAAAAAGGCAAATCATAAAGGGAAAAAGGCAATGAAAAAGGCAAAGTAAAAAGGGAAGAAGTCAAGAAAAAGGGTAAAATGAAAGGAAAAAAGAAAAGAGAAACAGGCAAAATGACAGGGAAAATAGGTCAAAAGGCATAAGGCAAGTGAAGACAAAAAGGCAAAAACACAAGGCAAGAGAAAAAGGCAAAAATGCAAAGCAGGAGAAGGCAAGGAAAAAGGTAAAAAGGTAGAAAGGCGAAAAGGCAATGAAGGGAAAGTAATAAAGAGGAAAAGGGAAAGCAAAAAGGCAAAATGCAATGCAAAAATTCAAAAAGGAAAGGAGATAAAGCAAAAGTTAAAATGAAAAAACGGAAAAAATATAAAAAGAGAAGGCAAAAAGGCAAGGCAACGCAAGGTAATAAGTGAAAAAGAAAAAAGTAAAAGGGAAAGCAAAAAGGAAAAAAGGCAAAAAGGGAAGGCAAACCGATAAAAATCCAAAAAGAAAATCATACAGTCAAAAAGGCAATGAAAAGGCAAGGTAAAAAAGGAAAAATTCAAGTCAAAAAGGCAAGGCAAAAGGCAAAAAAGTAAAAAAGGCAAAAAGACAAGGGAAAATAGGCAAAAAGGAAAAGAAAAAATGCAAAAAGTCAAAAGGCAAGTCAAGACAAAAAGGCAAAAACACAAGGCAAGGCAAAAATGCAAAGCAAGGCAAGGCAAGGAAAAAGGTAAAAAAGGCCAAAAGGCAATGGAAGTAAAGGAATAAAGGCTAAAAGTCAAAGCAAAAAGGAAAAGAGATAAGGCAAAAGTTAAAATGGGAAATAGGCAAGGAAAAAAGGAAAAAAGCCAAAAGACAAGGGAAAAGGGCAAGGTCAAAAGGCAAAAAAGCAAGGCAAGGCAAGGCAAGGGAAAAAGGTAAAAAAGCGGAAAGGAAAAGGCAAAGCCAAAAGTAAAAAAGGCAAGGCAAAAAGGAATAAATGCAAGGAAAAAAGTCAAAAGGCAAGGTAAAATGCAAGGGAAAAAGGTAAAAAGAGAAAGAAAAAGGCAAAAGACAAGGGAAAAAGGCAAGGCACGGCAAGGTAAAAAAACAAAAAGGCAAAAAGACAATGCAAAAAGGAAGAGATAAGGCAAAGGTTAAAATGGAAAAAAGGGAAAAAGGCAAAGAAGGAAAAGGGAAAAAAGGCAAGGCAAAAAGGAATACCGGTAAGGAAAAAGGGCAAAAAGACAAGGCAAAAAGCTAAAACGGCAGGCAAAAAGAGAAGGCAAAAAGGCAAGGCAAAAGGACAAAAAGGCAAAAAGATAAGGAAAACGGAAAAAAGACAGAGGCAAAAAGTCAAAAGACCAGGCAAAAAGGTAAAATGCATGGGAAAAGACAAAAAGGTAAAAAGGCAAGGCAAGTCATAAAGGCAAAAAGACAATGAAAAAGGCCAGGTTAAAAGGGAAAAAGTAAAGGCAAAAAGGCAACACAAAGGCAAAAAGGAAAGGGAAAAAGGCAAAAAAAAAACAAGGCAAAAAGGCAAAAGGCAAGTCAAGGCAAAAAGGCAAAAACGCAAGTCAAGACAAAAAGCAAAAACGCAAAGCAAGGCAAGGCAAGGAAAAAGGCAAAAAGGTAAAAAGGAAAAAAGGCAATGAAAGGAAAGGAATAAAGGCTACAAGGCAAAGGAAAAAGGCAAAAAGCAATGCAAAAATGCAAAACGGAAAAGAGATACGACAAAGTTAAAATAGAAAAAAGACAAGGAAAACAGGGGAAATCCAAGGGGCAAGGGAAAAAAGGCAAATAGGCAAGGCAAGGTGAGGTAAAAAGGCAAAACAGCAAAAAGGCAAAAAAAAGCAAAAAGAAAAAAGGCAAAAAGGAATAAAGGCAAGGAAAAAGGCAAAAAGATAAGGCAAAAAGGAAAAAATGCAAAGAGGGAAACTTCAAAAAGACAAGGCAAAAAGCTAAAACGGAAGGCAAGAAAGGGAAAAAGGGAAGGCAAACAGGGAAAAGGCAAGGCGAAAGCACAAAAAGGCAAAAATATAAGGCAGAAGGAAAAAAGGCAAAGAGGTATAAAGCCAAAATGCAAACCAAAATGGTAAAATGCAAGGCAAAAAGGCAAAGTAGACAAAAGCCTAAAAGGCCAGACAAAAAGGCAAAAGGCAAGGCAATACGGTAAAAAGGAAAAGAGATAAGGCAAAAGTTAAAATGGAAAAAAAGCAAGGGAAAAAGGCCAAAATCCAAAAAGACAAGGAAGAAGGCAAGGCAAAAAGGCAAGGCAAGGTAAAAAGGCAAAAAAGGAAAAAGGGAAGGCAAAAAGAAAAAAGGCAAAAAGGGAAGGCAGAAAGGAAAAAGCAAGGAAAAAAGGCAAAAAAGCAAGGCAAAAGGACAAAAAGGAAAAAATATAAGGCAGAAGGGAAAAAGGCAAAGAAGCAAAAAGTCAAAACGCAAGGCAAAAAGGTTAAATACAAGGCAAAAAGGCAAGACAAAAAGGCAAACAGGAAGGTGATACGGTAAAAAGGCAAAAAGGGAAGGCAAACAGGTAAAAAGGCAAAAAGGCAAATCATAAAGGCAAAAAGGCAAGGTTAAAAGGGAAAAAGCCAAGGCAAAAAGGCAAGACAAAAGGCAAAAAGACAACGGAAAAAGGCAAAAAGAGAAGGCAAAAAGGCAAAAGGCAAGTCAAGACAAAAAGGCAAAAAGACAAGCCAAGACAAAAAGGGAAAAATGCAAGCAAGGAAAGGCAAGGAAAAAAGGCAATGCAAGGAAAGGAATAAAGGCTAAAAGGCAAAGCAAAAATGCAAACAGGAAAAGAGATAAGGCAAAAGTTAAAATGGAAAAAAGGCAAGGAAAAAAGCCAAAAAGACAAGGCAAAAAGGCAAGGCAAGACAAAGTAAATAGGCAAAAAAGCAAAAAGGAAAAAGGGAAAGCAAAAAGGCAAAAACACAAACAGGAAAAAAGGCAAGGCAGAAAGAAAAAAGGCAAAAAGGCAAGGCATAAAAGAATAAGGTCAAGGAAAAAGGCAAAAAAATTAAGGAAAAAAGGGAAAGGGGAAAAGTCAAAAAGATAAGGCAAAAAGCTAAAACGGAAGGCAAAATGGGAAAAAGGCAAGACAAAAAGAAATAAAGGCAAGAAGAAAGGCAAAAAGGCAAGGCAAAAACATAAGGAAAAAGGCAAAGAGGGAAAAGTCAAAAAGACAAGGCAAAAAGCTGAAACGGAAGGAAAAAGGGAAGGCAAAAAGGCAAAAAGATAAGGCAAAAAGGAAAAAAGGCAAAGAGAGAAAAGGCCAAAAAGACAAGGCAAAAAGCTAAAACGAAAGGCAAAAAAGGAAAAAAAGGGAAGGCAAAAAGGCAAGGCAAAAAGAGAAAAAGGCAAAGCAAAGGACAAAAAAGCAAAAAGATAAGGCAAACAGAAAAAAGGCAAAGAGGCAAAAAGTCAAAAGACAAGGCAAAAAGGTAAAATGCAAGGCAAAAAGCCAAAAAGGCAAGGCAATACGGTAAAAAGGCAAAAAGGGAAGGCAAACCGGTAAAAAGGCACAAAAGCAAATCATAAAGTCAAACAGGCAATGAAAAAGGCAAGGTTAAAAGGGAAAAAGTCAAGGCAAAAAGGCAACACAAAAGGCAAAAAGGAAAGGGAAAAAGGTAAAAAAACAAGGTGAAAAGTTAAAAAGTGAAAAGGCAAGTCAAGACAAAAAGGCAAAAATGCAAAGCAAGGCAAGGCAAGTAAAAGGTAAAAAAGTAAAAAGACAAAAAGGCATGAAAGGAAAGGAATAAAGGCTAAAAGACAAAGCAAAAAGGCAAAAGGCAATGCAAAAAGAAAAACAGATAAGGCAAAAGTTCAAATGGAAAAAAGGCAAAAATCCAAAAAGGCAAAGGAAAAAGGCAAGGCAAAAAGACAACACTAGGCAAGGTAAAAAGGCAAAAAAGCGAAAAGGAAAAAAGGAAGGTAAAAAGAAAAAAGGCAAAAAGGCAAGGAAAAAAGACAAAAAGGCAAGGCGAAAGGACAAAAAAGCAAAAAGATAAGGAAGAAGGAAAAAAGGTAAAGAGGTAAAAAGGAAAAATGCAAGGCAAAATGGTAAAATGCAAGGCAAAAAGCCAAAAAGGCAAGAGAAAAAGGCAAAAAGGCAAGGCAATATGGTAAAAAGGCAAAAAGGGAAGGCAAACCGGTAAAAAGGCACAAAAGCAAATCATAAGTCAAAAAGGCAGGGAAAAAGGCAAAGTTAAAAGGGAAAAAGACAAGACAAAAGGCAAAAAGGAAAGGGAAAAAGGTAAAAAAAAACAAGGCAAAAAGTTAAAAAGTCAAAAGGCAAGTCAAGGCAAAAGGGCAAAAACACAAGGCAAGACAAAAAGGCAGAAATGCAAAGGAAGGCAAGGCAAGGAAAAAGGTAAAAAAGTAAAAAAGCAAAAAGGCAATGCAAGGAAAGGAATAAAGGCTAAAAAGAAAAAGCAAAAAGGCAACGAAAAATACAAAACGGAAGAGGGATAAGGCAAAAGTTAAAATTGGAAAAAGCAAGGAAAAAAGGCAAAATGCCAAAAACTCAAGGGAAAAAGGGAAAAAGGCAAGGCAAAAAGAAAAATGGCAAAAAGGCAAAGCAAAAGGAATAAAGGCAAGGAAAAAAGACAAAAAGGAAAAGGAAAAGGGCAAAAATATAAGGCAAAAAGGGAAATTGGGAAAAAGTCAAAAAGACAAGGCAAAAAGCTAAAACGAAGGGAAAAAGGGAAGACAAAAAGGCAAGGCAAAAAGGGAAAAAGTGCAAGGCAAAAGTGCAAAAAGGCAAGGCAAAAGGCAAAAAGATAAGGCAGCAGGAAAAAAGGCAAAGAGGCAAAAAGTCAAAAGCCAAGGAAAAAACATAAAATTCAAGGCAAAAAGGGAAAAGGCAAAAAGGTAAGACAAAAAGGAAAATGGCAAGGCAATATGGCAAAAAGGAAAAAAGGGAAGGCAAACCAGTAAAAAGGATAAAAGGCAACACATAAAGGCAAGGTTAGAAGGGAAAAAGTCAAGGCAAATAGGAAACACAAAAGGCAAAAGGGAAAAAGACATAAAGACAAGGGAAAAAAGGCAAAAAATAAGGCAAAAGTCAAAAGGGAAGTCAAGGCAAAAACACAAGGCAAGACGAAAAAGGCAAAAATGCAAAGCAAGGCAAGAAAAGGAAAAAGGCAAAAAGGCAATGCAAGAAGGAAAAGAGATAAGGCAAAAATTAAAATGGAAAAAAGGCAAAAAACTAAAAGACATGGGAAAAAGGCAAGGCAAAAAGGCAAGGCAAGGTAAAAAGGCAAAAAAGGAAAAAGGCAAATAGGCAGGCAAAAAGGAATAAAGGCAAGGAAAAAAGGAAAAAAGACAGAGGGAAAAAGTCAAAAAGACAAGGACAATAGCTAAAAAGGAATGCAGAAAAGGGAAAAAGTGAAGGCAAGGAGGGAAAAAGGGAAGGCAAAAAGGCAAGGAAAAAGAACAAAAAAGCAAAAAGATAAGGCAGAAGGAAAAAAAGAAAAGCAAAAAATCAAAAGGCAAGGCAAAAGGGCAAAATGCAAGGTAAAAAGGCAAGACAAAAAGACAAAAAGTCAGGGCAATATGGTAAAAAGGGAAAAAAGGGAAGGCAAACCGGTAAAAAGACAAAAAGGCAAGTCAAAAGGTAAAAAGGCAATGAAAAAGGAAAGTGAAAAAGGGAAAAGTCAAGGCAAAAAGAAAACACAATAAGGAAAGGGAAAAGGCAAAAAGACAAGGGAAGAAGGCAAAAAAAAGGCAAAAAGCTGAAAATTCAAAAAAGGTTAAAAAGGAAAAAGGCAAAAAGACAATGCAAGGAAACGAATAAAGGATGAAAGGCAAAGCAAAAAGGCAATGCAAAAATGCCAAAAGGAAAAGAAATAAGACAAACGTTAAAATGGAAAAAAGGCAAGGAAAAAAGCCAAAAATAGAAGGGAAAAAGGCAAAAAAAAGGCAAAAAGTCAAGGCAAGGCAGGGTAAAAAAGCAGAAAGGAAAATGACAAAGCAAAAGGCAAAAAAACAAAAAGGAAAAAAGGCAAGGCAAAAAGAAAAAAGCAAAAAGGCAAGGCAAAAAGGAATAAAGTCAATGCGCAAATGCAAAAAGTCAAGGGAAAAGGACCAAAAGGCAAAAAGATAAGGCAAACAGAAAAAAGCCAAAGAGGCAAAAAGTCAAAAGACAAGGCAAAAAGGTAAAATGCAAGGCAAAAAGGGAAGAGGTAAAAAGGCAAGGCAAAAAGGGAAGGCAATACGGTAAAAAGGCAAAAGAGGGAGACAAACCGGTAAAAAGGCAAAAAGGCAAGTCATAAAGGGAAAAAGGTAAGGTTAAACGGAAAAAGTCAAGGCAAAAAGGTAACACAAAAGGCAAAAAGAGAAAAAGGCAAAAAGACAAGGGTAAAAGGCAAAAAAAACAAGGCAAAACGTCAAAAGGCAAGTCAAGGCAAAAACACAAAGCAAGGCAAAAATGCAAAGCAAGGCAAGGAAAAAGGTAAAAAAAGGCAAAAAGGCAATGAAAATAAAGGAATAAAGTCTAAAAGGCAAAGCCAAAATGTAAAAAGGAAAAGAAATAAGGCCAAAGTTAAAATGGGAAAAAGGCAGGAAAAAAGACAAAAATCCAAAAAGGCAAGGTAAAAAGGCAAAAAAAGCAAAAAGGGAAGGCAAAAAGAAAAAAGGCAAAAAAGCAAGGGAAAAAGGCAAGGCAAAAAGATAGGGCAGAAGGTAAAAAGGCAAGAAAAAAGGCAAAGAGGCAAAAAGTCAAAAGGGTAGGCAAAAGGGAAAATTCAAGGCAGAAAGGGAAAAAGGCAAAAAGGCAAGACAAAAAGTAAAAAAGGCAAGGCAATACGGTAAAAACACGAAAGGGCAAATCATGAAGGCAAAAAGGCAATGAGAAAGGCAAGGTCAAACGGGAAAAAGTCAACGGAAAAAGGCAACACAAAATGCGAAAAGGAAAGCTAAAATGACAAGGGAAAAGACAAGGGAAAAAGGCAAAAAGGCAAGAAAAAAGCAAAAATCCAAAAAGACAAGGCAAAAAGGCAAGGTAAAAAGGCAAGGCAAGGTAAAAAGGCAAAAATGAAAGAGGGAAGGCAAAATTAAAAAAAGGCAAGGCAAAAGGACAAAAAGGCAAAAAAGACAAGGCAGAAGGAAAAAAGGGAAAGAGGGAAAAAGTCAAAAGGCAAGGGAAAAAGGCAAAAAGGCAAAGCAATACTGAAAAAAGGCAAAAATGGAAGGCAAACTAGTAAAAAAGCAAAAAGGCAAGTCATAAAGGCAAAAAGGCAATGAAAGAGGCAAGGTAAAAATGGAAAAAGTCAAGGCAAAAACGCAAGATAAAGGGCAAAAAGGAAAGGTAAAATGGCAAAAAGACAAGCGAAAAAGGCAAAAAGTCAAAAGGCAAGTCAAGACAAAAAGGCAAAACCATAAGGCAAGACAAAAAGGTAAAAACACAAAGCAAGGCAAGGCAAAGAAAAAGGTAAAAAAGTAAGAAGGCAATGCAAGGAAATGAATAAAGGCTAAAAGGCAAAGCAAAAAGGCAATGCAAAAAGGAAAAGAGATAAGGCAAAAGTTAAAATGGAAAAAAGGCAAGGAAAAAAGCCAAAAAGACAAGGGAAAAAAAGGCAAAAAGGCAGGGCAAGGCAAGGTAAAAAGGCAAAAAAGCAAAAGGGGAAGACAAAAAGGAATAAAGGCATTGCAAAAAGGCAAAAAGGCAGGGCAAGGCAAGATAAAAAGGCAAAAAAGCAAAAAGGAAAAAGACAAGCCAAAAGGCAAAAAAGCAAAAAGGAAAAAAGGCAAAAAGAAAAAAGGCAAAAAGGCAAGGAAAAAGGAACAAAGGCAAGGCAAAAGGGCAAAAAGGCAAAAAGATAAGGCAAAAGGAAAAAAGGCAAAGAGGAGGTTTTAGCTTTCTGCCTTGCCTCTTTGCCTTGCCTTTTTCCCTTTTCGCCTTGTCTTTTTGGCTTTTTTCCGTTTTAACTTTTGCCTTATCTCTTTCCTTTTTGCATTGCCTTTTTGCCTTTTGCTTTGCCTTTTAGCATTTATTCCTTTCCTTGCATTGCCTTTTTGTCTTTTTGCTTTACCTTATAGCCTTTATTCCTTTCCTTGCACTGCCTTTCTCCCTTTTTACTTTTTTACCTTTTTCCTTGCCTTGCCTTTTTTTGCAGTTTTGCCTTTTTGTCTTGCGTTCTGTTTTTGCCTTTTTGTCTTGACTTGCCTTTTGCCTTTTTGCCTTTTTCCCTTGTCTTTTTGCCTTTTTTCCTTTCCTTATTGCCTTTTGTCTTTCCTTTTTGCCTTGGCTTTTTCCCTTTCCTTTTTCATTGCCTTTTTGCCTTTATAATTTGCCTTTTTACCATTTTGCCTACCCTTTTTACCTTTTTACCATATTCCCTTGCGTTTTTGCCTTTTCCCTTTCTGCTTGCATTTTCCCTTTTTGCCTTGTCTTTTGACTTTTTGCCTCTTTGCCTTTTTCCCTTTTTGCCTTCTGTTTTAGCTTTTTGCCTTGTCTTTTTGACTTTTTCCCTCTTTGTGTTTTTGCCTTATGTTTTTGCATTTTTGCCTTTTTCCTTGCCTTTATTCCTTTTTGCATTGCCTTTTTGCCTTTTCTCTTGCGTTTTTTCCTTTTGCTTTTTTGCCTTTTTCTTTTGCCTTGCCTTTTTTCCTTTTTCAATTGTTTTTGGCTTTTTGCCTTTTTTCTTGCCTTTTTTCCATTTTAACTTTTGCCCTATCTCTTTTCCTTTCTGCCTTGCCTTTTTGTTTTGCGTTTTAGCCTTTATTCCTTTCCTTGCATTGCTTTATTGCCTTTTTACTTTTTTACCTTTTTCCTTGCCTTGCCTTGTTTTGCATTTTTGCCTTTTTGTCTTGACTTGCCTTTTTCCTTTTTGCCTTCTTTCCTTGTCTTTTTGCCTTTTTCCCTTGTCTTTTTTCTTTTTGCCATTTTTGTTTTCCTTTTTGCCTTTTGTCTTGCCTTTTCGCCTTGAATTTTTCCCTTTTTACATTGCCTTTTTCAGTGCCATTTTTCCTTTATGATTTGGCTTTTTGCCTTTTTACCAGTTTGCCTTCCCGTTTTGCCCAGCTTTTTCAATTTTTTCCTTGCCTTTTTGCTTTGGCTTTTTCCCTTTTTTGCCTTCCATTTTAATTTTTTGCCTTGTCTTTTTGACTTTTTCTCACTTTGCCTTTTTTCCTTTTTGCCTTGCCTTTTTGCCTTTTTCATTGCCTTTATTCCTTTTTTCCTTGACTTTTTGCCTTGCCTTTTATCCTTTTTGATTTTTTGCTTCGCCTTTTTCCTTTTTGCTGTTTTGCCTTTTTACCTTGCCTTGCCTTGCCTCTTTCCCTTTTTGCCTTTTTCCCTTGTCTTTTTGGCTTTTTTCCTTGCCTTTTTTTCCAATTTAACTTTTGGTGGATGAAGACAGGGATTTCTTTCTTTTAGTGAGCAACATGCAGACTGTTGTCTGTGTGCTCTCTTACTTGGAAAAGAGTGTAGATTTATACACTTTGAACTGTGGAAAGGCACTTGGGCTTGTTAGGATTCCACCATGCACTTTGTTTTTCCCGGGCAACCACGTGCTTTCAGAATCTCTTAGGGCTAACTGTACATACTCATCCCACTTCCAGAACAGGGCTACAGCAATGTAGTTTTCCTCAGAAAACCACCCGTTTGCAAAGGGCAGATATGCCAAGCTCATTGCTGGAAAGCAAAATCAAATGACAGTTTTCTCAATGTAACTACTTTCATCAGAGGAATGGATGAAGTCAGAGTGTTCTTTCTTTCAATGAGAAACACAAAAGCTGATGTTGCCTCTGAGCTATGTCCTTTGCAAATAACTTAAATTGACATGAACTCAAGTGTGGAAAAACATGGGTTTGCTAAGATTTCACTATGCACTGTGTTTTCTCTGGGCCTCACTGTGCTCACAGTATCTCTTCAGGGCCACACTACATAGTATTTACTCCGCAAGGAGAGAGGTTCCTGCTTTGCAGTTTGTGCTAGGAAACCTTGCCTTTGTACTTGGAAATTTACCGAGTTCAGGCGGGAAAGAGAATTCAAAAGACCTTTTTCTCCCTCGGCATCAGGGTGCTTTCACAATCTCTTAAAGCTAACACTGTGTAGTTGCTCAGCTGCAAGGATAGGGCTACCGCGATGTAGTTTTTCAGAAGAAGCCTTGCGTTTGCAAGAGTAAATAATGAGTTCATTGCAGGAAAGAGAAAGGAAATAAAAGTTTCTCTCATTATGCCTGCTTTGCTTTGTGGACTGGATGAAGTCAGGGAGTTCTCTCTTTCACTGAGAAACATGCAGGCTGATGTTGCTTCTGCACTCTCTTAATTGGAAAAGAGTGTGCAGTTACACACTTTCAACTGTAGAAAGACACCGTGGTTTGTTAGGATTTCACCATGCAATTTGTTTTCTCTGGGCATAAAAGTGCCTTCAGAATACCTTAACAGTAACACTGCATACTTGTTCCACTTCAAAAAAAGGGCTACTGCAATTGAGTTTTCCTGAGAAAACCTTGCATTTGCAAGGGCCAGATTTGCCAAGCTCATTGTAGGAAACAGAAACCAAATGATGGCTTTCTCTTTCTGACTGCTTTGGTGAGAGGACTGGATGAAGTCAGAGAGTTCTTCTTTCACTGAGAAACATGCAGGGTGATCTTGCCTCTATGCTCTCTTACTTGGAAAAGAGTGTGTAGTTACACAGTTTGAACTGTTAAAGGCAGTTGGGCTTCTTAGGATTTCACCATGAACTTAGTTTTTCCTGGGCAAAAATGTGCTTTAACAATCTCTTAAAGATAACTCTACGTACTCGTTTCACTTCCAGAGCAGGGCTACCATCGTTGAGTTTTCCGGAGGAAACCTTTTTGCAAAGGGCAGATCTGCTGAGCTCCTTGCAATGCAATAAGGTGAAAAAGCAAAAAGGAAGGCATGTCAAGGTAAAAAGGCAAAAAGACAAGGAAAAATGCAAAAAAGCAGAAAGACCAAAAGTGAAGCAAAAAATGCAAGAAAAAAGGAAAAAAAGCAAGCCAAAAGGGAAAAAGGTGAAAAGGCCAGGGAAAAAGGAAGAAAAGCAGGCAAAAAGACAAAAGGACATCACTAGGTAAGACAAAAAGGCAAGGCAAGGCATGGTAAAGAAAAAGGCAGAAAGGAAAGTCAAGGCAAAAATGGCAAAAAGACAAGGCACGTAATATAAAAAGAGAAAATGCAAAAAGGGAAGGCAAAAAAGAAGACAATAAGGTAAAAAGACAAACCAGACAAAAAGGCAAGGTATGAAGGCCAAAAGGGAAGGCAAAAAGGGCAAAAGGCAAGACAAAAAGGAAAAAATGCAAGGGGGAAAAAGGTAAAAAGGCAAGGCAAAAGGGCAAAAAGCCAAGGGAAGGCAAGGAAAAAGGGAAAAAGGCAAGGCAAGGCAAAAAGGCAAGAAGGCAAGGCACAGCAAGGAAAAACACAAAAGGACAATGGAAGACAAAAATGTAAGGCAAGGCAAAGGGTAAAAATGCAAAAAGGGAAGAAAAAAGGCAAAAGGCACGGCAAAAAGGGAAAAAGAAAAAAGGCAAGACAAAAAGGCCAAAAGGCAAAGAAGGAAAAAGGTAAGGCAAAAAGGGAAAATAGGCCAGGAAAAGGAAAAAGGGAAAAAGGCCATGCAAGGCAAGGTAAAAACTCTAAAAGGTGAAAAGGCAAGGACAGGCAAAAAGGCAAGGAACAGAAAGTGAAAAAAGTCAAAAAGGCAAGGCAAGGCCTAAAGGAAAAAAGACAAGGAAAAAAGGCAATGGAAAAGGTAAAAAGGGAAGGCAATAAGGTAAAAAGGCAAAAAGACAAAAACACAAGGCATGAAGACAAAAAGGAAAAAAGGCAAGGCCTGAATGCAAAAAGGAAAGAAGGAAAAAGGGTAAAAAGGCAAGGTATATACGCAAGGCAAGAAGGCAAAAAGGCAAGGAAAGGAAAAAAGGAAGGTAAGGAAAAAAGACAAAAAGGCAAAAAGGCAAGGCAAGGCAGGGCCTGAAAAAAGGCAAATAGTGAAGGCAATGCAAAAATGGAAGCTAAGGCAAAAAGGTAAAAAGAGAAGGAAAACTCAAAAGGCAATGCAAAAAACAAAAAAAGCCAGCCCAAAATTCAAAGAGGGAAAAAAGTAAGGCAAAAAGGCAAGGTAAGGCAAGGTAAAAAACAAAAAGGAAAAAGGCAAAGCAAAAAGAAAAAAGGGAAGGCAAAAAGGAATAAAGGCAAGGAAAAAAGCAAAAAGGCAAGACAAAGGGCAAAAACACAAAAAGATAAGGAAAAAAGTCAAAGACGGAAAAAGTCAAAAAGAGAAGGCAAAAAGCTAATACTGAAGGCAAAAAAGGGAAAAAAGCAAGGCAAAAAGACAAAAAGGCAAAAAGATAAGGCAGAAGGAGAAAAGGCAGAGAGGCAAAAAGTCAAAAGGCAAGGTGAAAAGGTAAAATGCAAGGACAAAGACAAAAAGGCAAAAAGGCAAGGCAATATGGTAAAAAGGCAAAAGGGAAGGCAAACCGGTAAAAAGGCAAGTCATAAAGGTGAAAAGGCTATGAAAAAGGCAAGACAAAAAGGGAAAAAGTCAAGGCAAAATGGCAAGGCAAGAGGCAAAAAGGAAAGGCAAAAAGGAAAAAAGGCAAAAAGACAAGGGAAAAAAGCAAAAACAAGGCAAAAAGTCAAAGGCAAGTCACAGCAAAAATACAAGGCCAGACAGAAAGGCAAAAACGCAAAGCAAGGCAAGGAAAAAGGCAAAAAGGTAAAAAGGCAATGAAAGGAAAGGAATAAAGACTAAAAGGCAAAGCAAAAGGCAAAAGGCGATGCAAAAATGCAAAAAGGAAAAGAGATAAGGCAAAAGTTAAAATGGAAAAAAAGGCAAAGAAAAAGGCAAATATCCAAAAAGACAAGGGAAAAAGGCAAGGAGAAATGGCAAAAAGGCAAGGCAGGCAAGGGAAAAAGACAAAAAAGCAGAAAGGAAAAAGGGAAGGCAAAAAGAAAAATTCAAAAAGGCAAAGCAAAAAGGAAAAAAGGCAAGGCAATACAACAAAAAACAAAAAGGGAAAGCGAACAGGTAAAAATGGAAAAAAACAAGTCAAAGGCAAAAAGGCAATGAAAAAGACAAGGTAAAAAGAGAAAAAGTCAAGCAAAAAGGCCAGACAAAAGGCAAAAATGATAGGAAAATAGGAAAAAAGACAAGAGATAAATGCAAAAAGAAAAGGCAAAAAGTCAAAAGGAAGTCAAAGCAAATACACAAAAACACAAGGGAAAACAAAAGGGAAAAACGCAAAGCAAGGCAAGGCAAGGAGAAAGGGAAAAATGTAAAAAAGTAAAAAGGCCAAAAAGGCAATGAAAGGAAAGGAATAAAGGCTAAAAGGCAAAGCAAAAGGCAAAAGGCAATGCAAAAATGGAAAAAGGAAAAGAGATAATGCAAAGGTTAAAATGGAAAAAAGGCAAAAATCCCCAAAGATTAGGGAAAAAGCAAGGCAAAAAGTCAAAAAGGCAAGGCAAGGCAAGGTAAAAACGCAAAAAACAAAAAAGAGAAGACAAAAAGAAAAAAGGCAAAAAGGCAAGGCAAAAGGACAAAAAGGCAAAAAGATAAGGCTGAAGGAAAAATGGCAAAGAGGCAAAAAGGCATAAAGCAAGTCAAAACAAAAAGGGAAAAGCACAAGGCAAGATAAAAATTAAAAAATCAAAGCAATGCAAGGGAAGGAAAAAGGTAAAAATGTAAAAAGGCAATGCAAAGAAAGGAATAAAGGCTAAAAGGCAAAGCAAAAAGGCAATGCCAAAAAAAGAGATAAGTCAAAAGTTAAATTTGAAAAAAGACATGAAAAAAAGGCAAAAAGCAAAAAGAGAAGGCAAAAAGACAAGGCAAGAAGGCAAGGCAAGGCAAGGTAAAAAGGAAAAAAGCAACGAAAATGGTAAAAAGGCAAGGCAAAAGGGCAAAAAGGAAAAAAGGCAAAGAGAGAAAAAGTCAAAAAGTCAAAGCTAAAACGGAAGGGAAAAAGGGAAGCCAAAAAGGCAAGGCAAAAAGGCAAAAGATAAAGCAAATGGAAAAAAGACAAAGAGGCAAAAAGTCAAAAGACAAGGCAAAAAGGGAAAAGGCAAAAAGGCAAGACAAAAATGTAAAAAGGCAAGGCAATATGGTAAGAAGGCAAAAAGGGAAGACAAAGAGGCAAAAAGTCAAAAGACAAGGCAAAAAGGTAAAATGCAAGGCAAAAAGGGAAAAGGCAAAAAGGAAAGACAATACAGTAAAAAGGCAAAAACAGAAGGCAAACCAGTAAAAATGCAAAGAGGCAAAAAGTCAAAAGACAAGGTAAAAAGGTAAAATGCAAGACAAAAAGGCAAAAAGGCAAGACAAAAATGTAAAAATGAAGGTAATACGGTAAGAAGGGAAAAAGAGAAGGCAAACCGGTGAAAAGGCAAAAAGGCAATGAAAAAGGCAAGGTTAAAAGGGAAAAAGTCAAGGCAAATAGGCAAAACAAAAGGCTAAAAGGAAAGGTAAAAATGCAAAAAGACAAGAGAAAAAGGCAAAAAAGCAAGGCAAAAAGTCAAAATTCAAAAGGCAAGGCCAGGCACAAAGGAAAAAAAAAGCCGAGACAAAAAGGCAAATATGCAAAGCAAGGCAAGGCAAGGCAAGGAAAAAGGTGAAAAAGGCGAAAAAGGCAATGAAAGGAAAAGAATAAAGGCTAAAAGGCAAAGCAAAAAGGCAAAAGGCAATGCAAAAAGGAAGAGATAAGGCAAAAGTTCAAATGAAAAAAGGCAAAGAAAAAGGCAAAAATTGAAAAAGAAAAGAGTAAAAGGACAGGCAAAAAGGTAAGTCCAGGTAAAAAGGCAAAAATGCAAAAAGGAAGGGAAAAGGAAAAAGGCAAGGCAAAAAGGAAAATAGGCACAAAAAAGGCTAAAAGGCAAGGCAAAAGACAAAAAGGCAAGACAAAATGGTAAAAAGGCAAAAACACAAGACAAAAGGACAACAAGGCAAAAAATAAGGCAGAAGGAAAAAAGGCAAAGAGATAAAAAGACAAAAGGCCGGGCAAAAACTTAAGATGAAAGGCAAAAAGGCAAGACCAAAAAAGCGAAAAGGCAAGGCAAAACGGTAAAAAGGCAAAAACACAAGGCAAGGGGACAAAAAGGCAAAAAGATAAGGCAAACGGGAAAAAGGCAAAGAGGCAAAAAGTCAAAAGACAAGGCAAAAGTGAAAACAAAAAGGCAAGGTAAAAATGCAAGGCAATATGGTAAAAAGGCAAAAAGGGAAGGCAAACCAGTAAAAAGGCAAAAAGGCAAGTCATAAAGGCAAAAAAGCAATGAAAAAGGCAAGGTAAAAAGGGAAAAAGTCAAGGCAAAGAGGCAAGACAAAATGCAAAAAGACAAGGGAAAAAGGCAAAAAGATAAGGAAAAAGACAAGCAAAAGGCAATGCAAAAATGCAAAAAAGGAAAAGAGTTAAGGGAAAAGTTAAAAGGAAAAAAGGCAAAAAAAGCAAAAATCCAAAAAGACAAGGGAAAAAGGCAAGGGAAAAAGGCAAGGCAAGGTAAAAGGCTGAAACGGAAAAACGGAAGGCAAAAAGAAAAAAGGGAAAAACAGCAAGGTAAAAAGGCAACAAAAAAGGCAAAAAGGCTAGGCAAAAGGACAAAAAGGCAAAAAGTTAAGGCAGAAGGAAACAAGGGAAACAGGTAAAAAGTTAAAAGGCAAGGCAAAAAGGTAAAATGAAAGGCAAAACGGCAAGGCAAAAAGGCAAAAGGGCAAGGCAATATGGTAAAAAGGCAAAAAGGGAAGGCAAACTGGTAAAACGACAAAAAGGCAATGAAAAAGGCAAGAGAAAAAGGGAAAAAGTCAGGGCAAAAAGGGAAGACAAAAGGTAGAAAGGAAAAAGGCAAAAAGACAAGGGAAAAAGAAAAGTAAGAAACGTAAAAAGTCAAAAGGCAAGTCAAGATAAAAAGGCAAAAACATAAGGCAAGGCAAAAACGCAAAAGGGAAAAAGGTAAAAAACTAAAAACACAAAAAGGCAATTCAAGGAAAGAAATAAAGGCTAAAAGGCAAAGCAAAAAGGCAATGCAAAAGGAAAGGTGATAAGGCCAAAGTGAAAATGGAAACAAGGCAAGGAAAAAAGGCAAAAACCCAAAAAGACAAGGGAAAAAGGCAAGGCAAAAAGGTAAAAAGGGAAGGCAAGGTGAGGTAAAAAGGCAAAAAAGCAAAAAGGAAAAAGGCACAGCAAAAAGCCAAAAAAACAAAAAGGAAAAAAGGAAAGGCTAAAAGATAATGGCAAAAAAAATTAAAGCAAGGAAAAAGGCAAAAAGGCAAGACAAAAGGGCAAAAAGGCAAAAAGATAAGGCAAAAAGGAAAAGAGGGAAGAAGTCAAAAAATCAAGGCCAAAAGGTAAAACGGAAGGCAAAAACGCAAGGCAAAAAGGGAAAAAGGCAAGGCAAAAAGGCAAGGCAAAAGGACAAAAAGGCAAAAAGATAAGGCAAATGGAAAAAAGGCAAAGAGGCAAAAAGTCAAAAGACAAGGCAAAAAGGTAAAATGCAGCACAAAAAGGGAAAAGGCAAAAAGACAAGACAAAAACGCAAAAAGGGTAGGCCAACCAGTAAAAAGGCAAAAAGGCAAGTCATAAAGGCAAAAAGGCAATGAAAAAGCCAAGGGAAAAAGGGAAAAAGTCAAGGCAATAGGTCAACACAAAACGCAAAGAGACAAAAAAGTCAAAAAGAAAGAAAAAGGCAAAAATGCAAGGCAAGACAAAAAGGCATAAATGCAAAGCAAGGCAAGGAAAAAGGTAAAAAAGTAGAAAGACAAAAAGGCAATGAAAGGAAAGGAATAAAGGCTAAAAATGCAAAACAAAAAGGCAATGCCAAAATGCAAAAAGGAAAAAAGATAAGACAAAATTTAAAACGGAAAAAAGGCAAGGAAAAAAGGCAAAAATCCAAAAAGAAAAGGAAAAAAGGCAAGGGAAAAAGCAAGGTAAGGAAGGCAATAAGGCAAAAAAGGAAAAAGGGAAGACAAAAGCAAAAAAGCAAGGCAAAAAGGGAAAAAGCCATTGGAAAAAGGCAAAAAGCAAGGAAAAAGGACAAAAAGTCAAAAAGATAAGGCAGAAGGAAAAAAGGCAAAGAGGCAAAGAGTCAAAAGTCAAGGCAAAAAGGCAAGACAAAAGGCAAACAGGCAAGGCAGTACGGTAAAAAGGCAAAAGGGCAAATCATAAAGGCAAAAAGGCAATGAAAAAGTGAAGGCAAAAAGGCAAGACAAAAGGCAAAAAGGAAAGGAAAAAAGACAAGGAAAAAAGGCAAAAATGCAAAAAGATGAGGGAAAAAGGTAAGGCAAAAAGGCAAGTCAAGGCAAGGTAAAAAAGCAAAAAGGAAAACGGGAAGTCAAAAAGAAAGAAGGCAAAAAGGCAACCAAAAGGACAAAAAGGCAAAAAGATAAGGCAAGGAAAAAAGAAAAAAGGGGCAAAAAGTCAAAAGGAAAGGAAAAAAGGTAAAATGGAAGGCAAAACAAAAAGGCAAAAGGGCAATACAGTAAAAAGGCAAAAAAGAAGGCAAACCGGTAAAGGCAAGAATGCAAATCATAAAGGCAAAAAGGCAATGAAAAAGGGAAGGTAAAAAGGGAAAGGGCAAGGCAAAAAGGCAAGGCAAAAGGCAAAAAGGAAAGAAAAAAGGAAAAGGACAAGGGAAATGGCAAAAAGACAAGGCAAAAAGTCAAAAGGCAAGTAAAGACACCAAGGCAAAGAGACCAAAATGCAAAGCAAGGCAAGGCAAGGAAAAAGGTAAAAAAGTGAAAAAGCAAAAAGGCAATGCAAGGAAAAGAATAAAGGCTAAAGTTCAATGCAAAAAGGCCAAAAGACAATGCAAGAAGGAAAAGAGATAAGGCAAAAGATAAAATGGAAAAAAGGCAAGGAAAAAGGGCAAAAAGCCAAAAAGACAAGGGAAAAAGGCAAGGCAAAAAGGCAGAAACGCAAGGCCAGGCAACGTAAAAAGGCAAAAAGCCAAAGTAAAAAGGCAAAAAATCAAAAAGGAAAAAAGGAAAGGCAAAAAGGAATACAGGCAAGGAAAAAAGGCAAAAAGGCAAGGCAAAAGAGCAAAAAGAAAAAAGGCAAAGAGGGAAGAAGTAAAAAAGAAGGCAAGAAGCTAAAAAGGAAGGCAAAAAAGGGAAGGCAAGAAGGGAAAAACACAAGGCAAAAAGGCAAGGCAAAAGGACAAAAAGACAAAGACGCAAAAAGTCAAAAGACAAGGCAAAAAAGTAAAATGCAAGGCAAAAAGGGAAAAGGCAAAAGGGCAAGACAAAAAGGAAAAAGGCATGGCAATTCAGTAAAAAGGCAAAAAGGGAAGTCATAAAAGTAAAAAGGCAATGAAAAAGGCAAGGTTAAAAGGGAAAAAAATCAAGGCAAAAAGACAATACAAAAGGCAAAACGGGAAAAGGCAAAAAACAAGGCAAAAAGGCAAGTCAAGGCAAAAAGGCAAGTCAAGGTAAAAAGGCAAAAACACAAGGCAGGCCAAAAAGGCACAAATGCGAAGCAAGTCAAGGCAAGGAAAAAGGTAAAAAAGTAAAAAGGCAATGAAAGGAAAGGAATAAACGCTAAAAGGCTAAACAAAAAGGCAAAGGGCGATGCCAAAATGCAAAAAGGAAAAGAGATAAAGCAAAAGCTAAAATGGAAAAAGGAAAGGAAAAAGGCAAAAATCCAAAAAGACAAGGGAAAAAGGCAAAGCAAGACAAGGTAAAAAGGCACAACGCAAAAAGGAAAAAGGGAAGGCAAAAAGAAAAAAGGCAAAAAGACAGGGCAAAAGGAAAAAAGGGAAGGAAAAATGCAAAAAGGCAAGGCAAAAGGACAAAAAGGCAAAAAGATAAGGCAGAAGGAAAAAAGGAAAAGAGGTAAAAAGTCAAAAGGCAAGGAAAAAAGGGAAAATGCAAGGCAAAAAGGCAAGACAAGGCAAAAAGGCAAGGCAATATGGTAAAAAGGCAAAAAGGGAAGGCAAATCGGTAAAAAGGCAAAAGTCAAATCATAACGGCAAAAAGGCAATGAAAAAGGCAAGTTAAAAAGGGAAAAAGTCAAGGCAAAAAGAGAAGACAAAAGGCAAAAAGGAAAGGTAAAAGGCAAAAAGACAAGGAAAAAGGCAAAAAGTAAAAAGTCAAAAGTTAACTCAAGATAAAAAGGCATAAACACAAGGGAAGACAGAAAGGCAAAAATGTACAGCAAGGCAAGGCAAGGAAAAAGGTAAAAAAGTAAAAAGGCAAAAAGGCAATGAAAGGAAAGAATAAAGGCTAAAAGGCAAAGCAAAAAGGGGAAAAAGCAATACGAAAATGCAAAAAGGAAGAGATAACACAAAAGTTACAAAAGGAAAAAAGCCAAAAAGTCAAGGGAAAAAGGCAAAAAGGGAAAAAAGGACAAAAGGCAAGGAAAAAGAAAAAAGGCAATAAGGCAAGGCGAAAATAATAAAGGCAAAAAGGGAAGGCAAAAGGGCAAAAAGGCAAGGCAAAAAGGCAAAAAGATAAGGCAAAGAGGGGAAAAGTCAAAAAGACAAGGCAAAAGGCTAAAACGGAAGGCAAAAAAGGCAAAAAGGCAAGGCAAAAAACGCAAAAAGGCTAGAAAAGGGACAAACAGGCAAAAAGATAAGGCAGAAGGAAAATAGGCAAAGAGATAAAAAGTCAAAAGAAAAGGCAGGATAAAATGCAAGGCAAAAAGGGAAAAGGCAAAAAGGCAAGGCAATACAGTAAAAAGGCGAACCGGTAAAAAGACAAAAAGGCAGATCATAAAGGCAAAAAGGCACTGAAAAAGGCTAGGTAAAATGGGAAAAAGTCAAGGCAAAAGGCAAAAAGGAAAAGAAAAAAGGCAAAAAGACAAGGGAAGAAGGCAAAAATCCAAAAAGACAAGGGAAAAAGGCAAGGCAAAAAGGCAAGGCGAGGCAAGGTAAAAATGCAAAAAAGCGAGAAGGAAAAAGGGAAGGCAAAAAGGCAAGGCAAAAGGACAAAAAGGCAAAAAGGTAAGGTAGAAGGAAAAAAGGCAAGGCAAAAAGGCAATAAGGCAAGACAAAAAGGCAAAAAAGCAAGGCAATACAGTAAAAAGGCAAAAAGGGAAGGCAACCCGTGAAAAAGGCAAAAACGCAATGAAAAAGGCAAGGGAAAAAGTCAAGGCAAACAGGCAACACAAAAGGTGAAAAGACAATTAAAAAGGCAAAAAAAAAGACAAAAAGTCAAAAGGCAAGTCAGGACAAAAAAGGCAAAACCACAAGGCAAGACAAAAAGGCAAAAATGCAAAGCAAGGCAAGGCAAGGAAAAAATTAAAAAGGCAATGCAATGAAAGGAATGAAGGCTAAAAGGCAAAACAATAAGGAAAAAGGCAAAGCAAAAAGGCAAAAAGGAAAAGAGATAAGGCAAAAGTTAAAATGGAAAAAAAGGCAAAAAGCCAAAAAGACAAGGGAAAAAACCAAAAAGGGAAAAAGGCAAAGCAAAAAGGCAAAAAGGTAAGGCAAGGTAAAAAAGCAAAAAAGAAAAAGGCAAAGCAAAAAGGTTAAAAAGCAGAAAGGAAAAAAGGTATGCAAAAAAGAAAAAAGGCTAAAAGGAATAAAGGCAAGGCAAAAAGGCAAGGCGAGGTAAAAAGGCAAAAAAGGAAAAAGACAAGCCAAAAGTCAAAAAAGCAAAAAGGAAAAAAGGCAAGGCAAAAAGAAAAAAGGCAAAGAGGCAAGGCAAAAAGTAATAAAGGCAAGAAAAAAAGGCAAAATGGCAAGGCAAAAGGGCAAAAGGGGAAAAATCCAAAAAGATAAGGAAAAAAGGCAATGTGGGAAGTTTTAGCTTTTCGCCCTGCCTTTTTGCCTTGCCTTTTTCCCTTTTTCCCTTGCCTTTTTCCCTTTTTGTCTTCCGTTGTAGCTTTTGGCCTTGTCTTTTTGACTTTTTCTCTCTTTGTCTTTTTTCCTTTTTGCCTTATCTTTTTGCCCCTTTGCCTTGCCTTTTTGCCTTTTTTCCTTGCCTTTATTCCTTTTGCCTTTTACCTTTTTGCCTTGTATTTTACCATTTTGCCTTCTCTTTTGACTTTTTGCCTCTTTGCCTTTTTCCGTTTGCCTTATTTTTTTGCCTTTTTGTTCTTTTGCCTTGCCTTTTTGCCTTGCCTTTTTCCCTTTTTGCCTTCCGTTTTAGCTTTTATCCTTGTCTTTTTGACTTGTTCCCTTTGCCTTTTTTCCTTATCTTTTAGCCTTTTTGTCCTTTTGCCTTGCCTTTTTGCCTTCCCTTTTTCCCCTTTTTGCCTTCCGTTTTAGCTTTTTGCCTTGTCTTTTTGACTTTTTCCCTTATCTGTTTGTCTTTTTGCCCTTTTGCCTTGCCTTTTTGCTTTTTTCCTTGCCTTTATTCCTTTTTGCCTTGACTTTTTCTTTTTGCTTTGCATATTTTCCTTTTTGTTTTTTTGCATTTTTGTTTTGCCATTTTGCTTTTTTGCCGTTTTCCTTGTCTTGCCCTGCCTTTTTCCATTTTTGTCTTTTCTCCTGGTCTTTTTGCCTTTTTTGTTCTGTTTTTACCTTTTCCCTTCTCTTTTTGACTTTTTCCTTTTTGGCCTTTTGTCTTGCTTTTTGCCGTGATTTTCTCCCATTTTACCTTGCCTTTTTCATTGCCTTTTTGCCATTATGATTTGCCCTTTTGCCTTTTTACTGGTTTGCCTTCCCTTTTTGCCTTTCTACCGTATTGCATTGCCTTTTTACCTTTTTGTCTTGCCTTTTTGCCTTTTCCCTTTTTGCCTTGCATTTTACCTTTTTGCTTTGACTTCTTCTTTTCCCTTTCTTGCCTTCCGTTTTAGCTTTTTGCCTTGGGTTTTTAAATTTTTCCCTCTTTGCCCTTTTTCATTTTTGCCTTATCTTTTTGCCTTTTTGCCCTTTTGCCTTGCCTTTTTCCTTGAATTTATTCCTTTTTGCTGTTTTGCCTTTTTGTTTTCCCGTTTTGATTTTTGCCTTTTTACCTTGTATTGCCTTGCCTTTTCCCCTGGTCTTTTTCCACTTTTATGTGTTTTTGCCTTTTTCTCTTGTCTTTTTGCCTTTTTTCCTTTTCTTTTTGTGTTTTGTCTTGCCTTTTTGCCTTGACTTTTTCCCATTTTACCTTCCTTTTTCACTGCTTTTTTGCCTTTATGGCTTGCCTTTTCGCTTTTTACCGGTTTGCCTTCCCTTTTTACCTTTTTACCGTATTGCCTTGCCTTTTTGCCTTTTTGTCTTGCCTTTTTGCCTTTCCCTTTTTGCCTTGTCTTTTGACTTTTTGATCTTCACCATTTTCCCATTTCCCTTATCTTTTTGCCTTTTAGTCCTTTTGCCTTGCCTTTTTGCCTTCCCTTTTTCCCCTTCAATTTTCCCTTTTTGCATTGTCTTTTTGATTTTCCCTTTGTCTTTTTTCTTTTTTGCCTTATCTTTTTGCCTTTTGCCTTGCCTATATTCCTTTTTGCCTTGCCTTTTTCCTTTTTGCGTTGTCTTTTTTTCCTTTTAGCTTGTTTGCCTTTTTCTTTTTCTGTTTTGCTTTTTTTTCCCTTTTTACCTTGTCTTGCCTTGCCTTTTTCCCTTTTTGCCTTTTCCCTGGTCTTTTTGCCTTTTTTCTTGTGTTTTTGCCTTGTTCCCTTTTCTTTTGGCCTTTTTCCCTTTCTTTTCCCTTTTTCTCTCCATTTAGAGTGATATTGGCTGTTGGCTTTGCATAGATGCCCTTTATTATGTTGAGGAATTTTCCTTCAATTCCTATTTTGGTAAGAGTTTTTATCATAAATTGGTGTTGAACTTTGTCAAATGCCTTTTCTGCATCTATTGATAAGATCATGTGGTTTTTATCTTTTGTTTTATTTATGTGATGGATTACATTAACGGTTTTTCTGATATTAAACCAGCCTTGCATACCTGGTATAAATCCCACGTGATCAGGGTGAATTATTTTTTTGATGTGTTGTTGGATTCTATTGGCTAGAATTTTGTTGAGGAGTTTTGCATCTATGTTCATGAGGGATATAGGTCTATAATTTTCTTTTTTTGTAATGTCTTTACCTGGTTTTGGTATCAGGGAGATGGTAGCTTCATAGAATGAGTTGGGTAGTATTCCGTCTTTTTCTATGCTTTGAAATACCTTCAGTAGTAGTGGTGTTAAGTCTTCTCTGAAGGATTGGTAGAACTCTGCAGTGAAGCCGTCCGGGCCAGGACTTTTTTTTGTTGGGAGTTTTTTGATTACCGTTTCAATCTCTTTTTTTGTTATGGGTCTATTTAGTTGTTCTACTTCTGAATGTGTTAGTTTAGGTGGGTAGTGTTTTTCCAAGAATTCATCCATTTCTTCTAGGTTTTCAAATTTGTTAGAATACAATTTTTCGTAGTAATCTGAAATGATTCTTTTAATTTCATTTGGTTCTGTTGTGATGTGGTCCTTCTCGTTTCTTATTCGGGTTATTTGTTTCCTTTCCTGTATTTCTTTAGTCAGTCTAGCCAATGGTTTATCAATTTTGTTAATTTTTTCAAAGAACCAGCTTTTGGCTTTTTTAATTCTTTCAATTGTTTTTCTGTTCTCTAATTCATTTAGTTCAGCTCTAACTTTTATTATTTGTTTTCTTCTGGTGCCTGATGGATTCTTTTGTTGCTCACTTGCTATTTGTTCAAGTTGTCGGGACAGTTCTCTGATTTTGGCTCTTTCTTTTTGTATGTGTGCATTTATCGATATAAATTGGCCTCTGAGCACTGCTTTTGCTGTGTCCCAGAGGTTTTGATAGGAAGTATTTTCATTCTCGTTGCTTTCTATGAATTTCCTTATTCCCTCCTTGATGTCTTCTATAACCCAGGCTTTTTTCAGGAGGGTATTGTTCATTTCCCAAGTATTTGATTTCTTTTCCCTAGTTTTTCTGTTCTTGATTTCTAGTTTCATTGCCTTGTGGTCTGAGAAGATGCTTTGTAATATTTCAATGTTTTGGACTCTGCAAAGATTTGTTTTATGACCTAATATGTGGTCTATTCTAGAGAATGTTCCATGTACACTAGAAAAAGAAGTATATTTTGCAGCAGTTGGGTGGACAGTTCTGTATAAGTCAATGAGGTCAAGTTGGTTGATTGTTGTAAGTAGGTCTTCCGTGTCTCTATTGAGCTTCTTACTGGATGTCCTGTCCTTCTCCAAAAGTGGCGTGTTGAAGTCTCCTACTATAAATGTGGAGGTGTCTATCTCACTTTTCGATTCTGTTAAAATTTGATTTATGTATCTTGCAGCCCTGTCATTAGGTGCGTAAATATTTAATATGGTTATGTCTTCCTGATCAATTGTCCCTTTTATCATTATATAGTGTCCTTCTTTATCCTTTGTGGTGGATTTAAGTCTAAAGTCTGTTTTGTCAGAAATTAATATTGCTACTCCTCTTCTTTTTTGCTTATTGTGTGCTTGATATATTTTTTTTCCATCTTTTGAGTTTTAGTTTGTTTGTGTCTCTAAGTCTAATGTGTGTCTCTTGTAGGCAGCATATAGATGGATCGTATTTCTTTATCCAGGCCGTGACTCTCTGTTTCTTTATTGGGGCATTTAGTCCATTTACATTCAGCATAATTATAGATAAATAAGTTTTTAGTGCTGTCATTTTGATGCCTTTTCATGGGTATTGTTGGCCATTTCATTTTTCCACATACTTTTTTGTGCTGAGACGTTTTTCTTAGTAGATTGTGAGATCCTCATTTTCATAATGTTTAACTTTATGTTAGTTGAGTCATTACGTTTTTCTTGGCTTTTTTCTTGAGTTATGGAGTTGATATTCCTTTTTGTGGTTACCTTATTATTTACCCCTATTTTTCTAAGTAAAAACCTAACTTGTATCGTTCTATATTGCCTTGTATCACTCTCCATCTGGCAGTTCAATGCCTCCTATATTTAGTCCCTCTTTTTGATTATTGTGATCTTTTACCTATTGACTTCCATGATTCCGTTATGTGTATTATTTTATTTATTTATTTATTAGAATTAATCTTAATTTGTTTGTTTTTGTGCTTTCCCTATTTGAGTTGATATCAGGACGTTCTGTTTTGTGACCTTGTATTGTGCTGGTACCTGATAATATTGGCCATCTGACCAAACAATCTCCTTTAGCATTTCTTGTAGCCTTGGTTTGGTTTTTGCAAATTCTCTAAACTTGTGTTTATCTGTAAATATCTTAATTTCTCCTTCATATTTCAGAGAGAGTTTTGCTGGATATATGATCCTTGGTTGGCAGTTTTTCTCCTTCAGTGCTCTGTATACATCGTCCCATTCCCTTCTTGCTTGCATGGTTTCTGCTGAGTAGTCTGAACTTATTCTTATTGATTCTCCCTTGAAGGAAACCTTTCTTTTCTCCCTGGCTGCTTTTAAAATTTTCTGTTTATCTTCGGTTTTGGCAAGTTTGGTGATAATATGTCTTGGTGTTTTTCTTTTTGGATCAATCTTAAATGGGGTTCAATGAGCATCCTGGATAGATATCCTTTCGTCTTTCATGATGTCAGGGAAGTTTTGTGTCAGGAGTTCTTCAACTATTTTCTCTGTGTTTTTTGTCCCCCCTCCCTGTTCTGGGACTCCAATCACTCGCAAGTTATCCTTCTTGATAGAGTCCCACATGATTCTTAGGGTTTCTTCATTTTTTTTCAATTCTTTTATCTGATTTTTTTTCAGCTATGTTGGTGTTGATTCCCTGGTCCTCCAGATGTCCCAGTCTACATTCTAATTGCTCGAGTCTGCTCCTCTGACTTATAGCGTTGTCAAATTCTGTAATTTTATTGTTAATCTTTTGGATTTCTACATGCTGTCTCTCTATGGATTCTTGCAACTTATTAATTTTTCCACTATGTTCTTGAATAATCTTTTTGAGTTCTTCAACAGTTTTATCAGTGTGTTCCTTGGCTTTTTCTGCAGTTTGCCTAATTTCATTTGTGATGTCTTTAAGCATTCTGTAAATTAGTTTTTTATATTCTGTATCTGATAATTCCAGGATTGTATCTTCATTTGGGAAAGATTTTGATTCTTTTGTTTGGGGGGTTGGAGAAGCTGTCATGGTCTGCTTCTTTATGTGGTTTGATATGGACTGCTGTCTCTGAGCCATCACTGGGAAACTAGTTTTTCCAGAAAATCCGCCAAAAAAATGCAGTCGGACCCTATCAGAGTTCTCTCTCTGGCTCAGGCTATTCGGATGTTAATGGAGCCGCCTGGGGAGCCTGGGGGAGGGATCAGAGAGCTAGGAGTGTAGCACCTCAAAATATAGCCCGAGTTGTTTGTCTTACTTGGAATGACTCTTATATCTGAGATTTCCACGGGGCGCGTCGCCTATATGTACTGGCTGTGTGGAGATTGCCCCCCGGGGGGTCTGGCCCCCTGGAGTCACGGTCAGATTCTCTGCTGTCAGCCCCACCCCCAAGGTTAAGGCTCCCCTACTGGGACGGTGCACTCCCGACTCCAAAATCAGTTGCTGCCTCCCGGGGACTCCCCGTCCCTCCAGCCGCGTCGCGCGCCGCTCCCGTGAACCGGGTGGGCTCCCCCCAGGGGTCAGCTCAGGAGAGCGGAGCAGCTCCCCGTGCCTGAGCCGCGACTGCGCGTCTCGGCTGGGACACCGCTCTCCCCGCTCTAAGACCAGCCACAGCCTCCCGGGGACTTCTTCCACCGGCTGCGCCGCCACGCCGCCCGCGCGAACCAGCTGAGCCCGCGCGAACCGGTTGGGACCTCCCCAGGGTCAATTCAGGGGGATGGAGCTGGTCCCCGCGCTCGCGCCACGCCCACTCCCAGCCAAAATCCCGGCAGGACGGCTCCCCGGCTGGGACGCTGCTCTCCCCGCTCCAAGACCAGTCGCTGCCTCCCGGGGACTTCTCCCACCGGCTGCGCCGCCACGCCGCCCGTGCCAACCGGCTGGGCTCCGTCCCGGGATGAGTTCGGGGGCTAGGGCTGGGCCCCTTGTCTGTGCCGTCTGCCCCCCTGGGCTCTGCCCCAAATCGGGCTCCGAAGGTCATCTGACTGGTACGCTGGCTCCTGGCTCTGAAAACAATCACTGTCTCCCCGTATTTGTTCGTTCTCTGTCTCTAAGTCTGTGTTTGTTGTTCAGAGTCCATAGATTGTTATGTATGTGATCAGTTCACTTGTTTTTCTGAGTCTTTGTTGCAAGAGGGATCTGCGGTAGCGTCCACCTAGTCCGCCATCTTGCCCCCCCATTTGCCTTTTTGCGTTCTCTTTTTGCCTTTTCCCTTTTTGCCTTGCATTTTCCCTTTTTGCCTTGTCTTTTGACATTTTGCCTCTTTGTCTTTTTTCCGTTTGCCTTACCTTTGGCCTTTTTGTCCTTTTGCCTTGCCTTTTTGCCTGTTTCCCTTGCTTTTTTCCGTTTTTGCCTTCCGTTTTAGCTCTTTGCCTTGTCTTTCTGACTTTTTCCCTTTTTTCCTTTTTGCTTTATCTTTTTGCCTTTTTGCCCTTTGCCTTGCCTTTTTCCTTGCCTTTATTTCTTTTGCCTTGCCTTTATTCCTTTTTTGCCTTTTTGTTTTCCCGTTTTGTTTTTTTTCCCTTTTTACGTTCTGTTGCCTTGCTTTTTCCCTTTTTGCCTTTTTCCGTGGTCTTTTTGCCTTTTTTCTTGAGTTTTTTCCTTTGTCTTTTTCACCTTTTCCTTTTCTTTTTGCCTTTTGCCTTTTTCCTTGACTTTTTCCCTTTTAGCGTGAGCCTTTTTGCCTTCCTTTTTTCCCTTTTTCTTTTTGCATTGCATTTTTTGTCTTTGCTTTTTGCCTTTTTGTTTTTCCGTTTTGCTTTTTTGCCTTTTTACCTTGTCTTGCCTTGCCTTTTTCCCTTTTTGCCTTTTCTTATCGCCTTTTGACATCGCCTTTTTGCCTTGCCTTTTTTTTGCCTTGCATTTTTTTGTGTTTGGTTTTTTGCCTTTATGCTTTTTTGCCTTTTTACCTTATCTTGCCTTGCCTTTCCCCCTTTTTGTCTTTTCCTTTTTCATTGCGTTTTACCTTTTTGCCTTGTCGTTTGACTTTCTGCCACTTTGCCCTTTTTCCGTTTTCCTTAATTTTTGCCCTTTAGCCCTTTTACTTTCCCGTTTTGCCCTTTTGCCTTCCCTTTTTGCATTCTCTTTTTGCCTTCCGTTTTAGCTTTATTCCTTGTCTTTTCACTTTTTCTGTCTTTGCCTTTTTTCCTTTTGCCTTATCTTTTTGCCTTTTTACCTTGCCTCTTTGCCTTTTTTCATTTGCCTTTTTGACTTTTTCCCTTGCCTTTTTCCTTGCCTTTATTCCTTTTTTCCTTGCCTTTTTTCTTTGCCATTTTTCCTCTTTGATTTTTTGCCTTCTTGTGTTGTCGTTTTGTTTTTTCCATTTTTACCTAGACTTGCCTTTTCCCCTTTTTGCCTTTTTCCCTGGTGTTTTTGCCATTTTCTTGTGTTTCTGCCTTTTTCCCTTTTCTTTTTGCCTTGACATTTTCCCATTTTAGTTTGCCTTTTTCCTTCCCTTTTTGCCTTTATGATTTGCCTTTTTATCGGTTTGCCTTCCCCTCTTTGCCTTTTTACCATATTGCCTTGCCTTTTCCCTTTCTCGTTGCATTTTACCTTGTTGCCTTGCCTTTTGACTTTTTGGCTCTTTGCCTTTTTTCTGTTTGCGTTATCTTTTTTGCCTTTTTGCCCTTTCGCCTTCCCTTTTTGCCTTTTTCCTTGCCTTTATTCCTTTTTGCCTTGCTTTTTTTCTTTTTGCTTGGACATTTTTCCTTTTTTTTTTTTGCTGTTTTGATTTTTGCCTTTTTACCTTGTCTTGCCTTGGCGTTCTCCCTTTTTGCCTTTTCCTGGGTCTTTTTGCCTTTTTTCTTGTTTTTTGCCTTTTTGCCTTTTTTCCTTTTCTCTTTCCTTTTTGCCTTGACTTTTTCCCATTTTACCTTGCCTTTTTCATTGACTTCTTGGCTTTATGATTTGCCTTTTTACTGGTTTGCCTTCCCTTTTTGCCTTTTTAGTGTATTGCCTTGCCTTTTGGCCTTTTTAGTGTATTGCCTTGCCTTTTGGCCTTTTTGTCTTGCCTTTTTGCCTTTTCCCTTTTTGGCTTGCATTTAACCTTTTTGCCTTGTCTTTTGACTGTTTGCCTCTTTACCTTTTTTCCGTTTGCCTTATCTTTTGGTCTTTTTGTCCATTTGCCTTGCCTTTTTGCCTTGCCTTTTTCCCTTTTAGCCTTCCCTTTTTGCCTTCCCTTTTTGCCTTTTTTTGCCTTCCGTTTTAGCTTTTGGCCTTGTCTTTTGACTTTCCCTCTTTGCCTTATGTTTTTGCCTTTTCCCTTTTTGCCTTGAATTTTACCATTTTGACTTTTCTTTTGATGTTTTGCCTCTTTGTCTTTTTTCCGTTTGCCTTATCTTTTTGCCTTTTTGTCCTTTTGCCTTGCCTTTTTGCCTTTTTTCCCTGCCTTTAGCATTTTTGCTTTGCCTTTGTCCTTTTTATTTTGCCGCTTTTCTTTTTTGCCTCATTATCTTGTCTTGCCTTGCCTTTTTCCCTTTTTGCCTTTTCCCCTGGTCTTTTTGCCTTTTTCCCTTTTCTTATTGCCTTTTGTCTCGCCTTTTTGCATTTCTTTTTCACGTTTTACCGTGCCTTTTTCATTGCTTTTTTGCCTTTATGATTTGCCTTTTTACCGGTTTGGCTTCCCTTTTTGCCTTTTTACCATATTTCCTTGCCTTTTGGCCTTTTTGTCCTGCCTTTTTGCCTTTTCCGTTTTTGCCTTGCATTTTACCTTTTTGCCTTGTCTTTTGCCTTTTTGCCTCTTTGCCTTTTTTCCATTTGCCTTATCTTTTGGCCTTTTTGTCCTTTTGCCTTGCCTTTTTGCCTTTTTTCCTTGCCTTTTTGCCTTCCCTTTTTCCCTTTTTGGCCTTCCATTTAGCTTTTTACCTTGTCTTTTGACTTTTTCTCTCTTTTACTTTTTCCTTGTGTCTTTGCCTTTTTGCCTTTTTGCCCTTTTGCCTTGCCTTTTCCTTTTTGCCTTGCCTTTATTCCTTTTTGCCTTGCCTTTTCGTCTTCGCTTTTTTGCCTACCGTTTTAGCTTTTTGCCGTGTCTTTTTGTCTTTTTCCCTCTTTGCCTCTTTTTCCTTTTTGTCTTATCTTTTTATCTTTTGGCCCTTTTGCCTTGTCTTTTTACCTTCTTTCCTTGCCTTTATTCCTTTTTGCCTAGCCTTTTTTCTTTTTGCTTTGCCTTTTTTCCTCTTTGGTTTTTTGCCTTTTTGTTTTGCCGTTTTGCTTTTTGCCTTTTTACCTTATCTTGCCTTGCCTTTTTCCCTTTTTGCCTTTTCGCCTTTTTTCTTGTGTTTTTGCTTTGTTCCCTCTTACTTTTGGCCTTTTTCCCTTTCTTTTTGCCTTTTCTCTTGTCTTTTTGCCTTGACTTTTTCCCGTTTTACCTTGCGTTTTTCATGGCCTTTTTGCCTTTATGATTTGCCTTTTTGTGTTTTTGCCAGTTTGCCTTCCCTTTTTGCCTTTTTAGTGTAGTGCCTTGCCTTTTTGCCTTTTTGTCTTGCCTTTTTGCCTATTCCCTTTTCGTTGCACTTTACCTTTTTGCCTTGTCTTTTGACTTTTTGCCACTTTGCTTTTTTCCGTTTGTGTTGTCTTTTTGCCTTTTTGCCTTTTCCCTTTTTGCCTTGCATTTTACCTTTTTATATTTTCTTTTGACTCTTGGCCTCCTTGCCTTTTTTCCGCTTGCCTTATCTTGTTGCCTGTTTGTCCTTTTTCCTTGCCTTTTTGCCTGTTTCCCTTGGCTTTTTCCCTTTTTGTCTTCCCTTTTTTGCCTTCCATTTTACCTTTGCCGTGTCTTTTTGAATTTTTGCCTCTTTGCCTTTTTGCCTTATCTTTTTGCCTTTTTGCCCTTTTCCCTTGACATTTTGCTTTTGTCCTTGCTTTATTCTTTTTTGCCTTGCTTTTTTCTTTGCTTTTTTTGTCTTTGCTTTTCTGCCTTTTTGGTTTGCCCTTTTGCTTTTTTGCCTTTTTACCTTGTCTTGCCTTTCCTTTTTCCCTTTTTGCTTTTTTGCCTGGTCTTTTTGCTTTTTTGTTTTTGCATTTTTCCCTTTTTTTGCCTTTTGTCTTGCCTTTTTGCCTTGACTTTTTCCCATTTTACTTGCCTTTTGCCTTTATGATTTGCCTTTTCGTTTTTTAAAACTTTGTCTTCCCTTTTTGCCTTTTTACCGTATTGCCTTGCCTTTGGCCTTCTTGTCTTGCCTTTTGCCTTTTTGTTGCATTTAACCGTTTAGCCTTGTCTTTTCACTGTTTGCCACTATGCATTTTTTCTTTTGCCTTATCTTTTAGCATTTTTGTTCCTTTGCCTAGCCTTTTTGTCTTGCCTTTTTGCCTTCCCTTTTTGCCTTTTGCCTTGTCTTTTTGACTTTTTCCCTCTTTGCCGTTTTTCCTTTTTGCCTTATGTCTTTGTCTTTTTGCCCTTTTGCCTTGCCTTTTTTCCTTTATTCCTTGCATTTAGTCCTTTTTGCTTTGTTTTCTTCCTTTTTGCTTTTTTGCGTTTTTATTTTGCCCTTTTGCTTTTTTGCCTCATTACCTTGTCTTGCCTTGCCTTTTTGCCTTTTTCCCTGGTCTTTTTGCTCTTTTCCCTTATCTTTTTGCCTTTTGTCTCGCCTTTTTGCCTTTCTTTCTCCCATTTTACCTTGCCTTTTTCATTGCCTTTATGCCCTTATGATTTGCCTTTTTGCCGGTTTGCCTTCCCTTTTTGCCTTTTAACCATATAGTTTTGCCTTTTTGCCTTTTTGTCTTGCTTTTTTGCCTTTTCCCTTTTCATTGCATTTTACCTTTTTGCCTTGTCTTTTGACTTTTTGCCACTTTGCCTTTTTTCTGTTTGCCTTATATTTTTGCCTTTTTGTCCTTTTGCCTTACCTTTTGCATTTTTTCCTTGCCTTTATTCCTTTTTGCCTTGTCTTTTTGCCTTTTTTCTTTTTGTCTGGCGTTTTTGCATTTTTGCTTTGCCTCTTTCCTTTTTTGTGTTTTTACCTTGCCTTGCCTTTTTCCCTTTTCTTTTTGCCTTTTTGCTTTTTCCTTGTCTTTTTGCCTTTTCCCTTTGTCATTTAGCCTTTTCCATTTTGCCTTTTGTCTTGCCTTTTTGCCTAGACTTTTCCCTTTTAAGCTTGCCTTTTTCATTCCTTTTTTGCCTTTATGACTTGCCTTTTTGTCTTTTTACTGATTTGCCTTCCCTTTTTGCTTTTTTACCATATTCCCTTGCTGTTTTCGCTTTTTGCCTTGCATTTTACCTTTTTGCCTTGCCTTTGAACTTTTTGCCCCTTTGCCTTTTTTCCGTTTGTCTTATCTTTTTGCCTTTTTGTCCTTTTGTCTTGCCTTTTTCTCTTTTGCCTTGCGTTTTTGCTTTTTGCCTTCCCTTTTCCTTTATTCTTTTTTGCCTTGCCTTTTCCCTTTTCTTTTTTTACTGCCTTTTTTCCATTTTAACTTTTGTCTTATCTCTTCATTTTTGCATTTTTGCATTGCCATTTTGCCTCTTTGTTTTGCCTTTTAGCCTTTATTCCTTTCCTCATGTTCTCTTTTGGCCTTTTATCTTTTTTGCCATTTTTCTTGCCTTGCCTTGCTTTGCATTTTTACCTTTTTTTCTTGCCTTGTCTTTTTGCCTTGCCTTGTCTTTTTGCCTTTTTCTCTTGTCATTTTCCCTTTCCTTTTTGCCTTTATGATTTGCCTTTCTGCCTTTTTACTGGTTTTCCTTCCCTTTTTGCCTTTTTACGGTATTCCCTTGCCTTTTTGTCTGAGTGGTGTTTTTGCCTTTTTGCCTTGACTTGACTTTTGACTCTGACTTTTTGCCTTGTTTTTACCTGCTTCCCTTGTCTTTTTGTCTTTTTGCCATTCCTTTTTGCCTTTTGTGTTGCCTTTTTGTCATGACTTTTTCCCTTTTCCCCTTGCCTTTATCATTGCCTTTTTGCCTTTTTACCGGTTTGCCTTCCCTTTTTGCCTTTTTACTGTATTGCCTTGCCTTTTCATCTTTTGTCTTGCCTTTTTGCCTTTTTTCCTTTTGCCTTGCCTTTTTGCCTTTTTTCCTTGTCTTTATTCATTTTTGCCTTGAATTTTTGCCTCTTTTCTTTTTGCCTGGCCTTTTATCTTTTTGCTTTGTCTTTTTCTTTTTTGCCTTTTTACATTGCCTTGCCTTGCCTTTTTCCCTTGTCTTTTTGCCTTTTTCCCTTTCCTTTTTGCCTTTTGTCTTGCCTTTTTGCCTTGACTTCTTCCCTTTTTCCCTTGCGTTTTCCAGTGCCTTTTTGCCTTTATGATTTGCCTTTGTGCCCTTTTCCCTTTTTGCGTTTCATTTTCCCTTTTTGCCTTGTCTTTTGACTTTTTGCCTCTTTGTCTTTTTTCCCTTTGCCTTATTTTTTTGCCTTTTGTCCTTTTGCCTTGCCTTTTTGCCATCCCTTTTCCCTTCCATTTTAGCTTTTTGCATTCTTTTTTACTTTTTCCTTCTTTGCCTTTTTTCCTTTTTTCCTCATCTTTTAGCCATTTTTCCTTTTTTCTTTTTGCCTTGCCTTTTTTCCTTTTTGCTTTTTTGTCTTTTTGTTTTGTTTTTCCCTTTTTTGCCTTTTTACCTTGCCTTGCCTTGCCTTTTTTCCTTGACTTTTTCCCTTTTTGCTTTTTTCCCTCATCTTTTTGGCTTTTTTTCTTGCCTTTTTTGCATTTTAACTTTTGTCTTATCTCTTTTCCTGTTTGCATTTTTCATTGCCTTTTTGCTGTGTCTTTTAGCCTTTATTCCTTTCCTTGCATTGCCTTTTTGCCTTTTTACTTTTTTTACCTTTTCCTTGCCTTGCCTTGCCTTGCATTTTGGCCTTTTTTATCTTGCCTTGTGGTTTTGCCTTTTTGTCTTGACTTGCCTTTTGACTTTTTACCTTTTTGCCTATCTCCTTGTCTTTTTGCCTTTTTCCCTTGTCTTTTTGCCTTTTTTCTTTCCTTTTTGCCTTGACTCTTTCCTTTTTTACCTTGCCTTTTTGCCTTTATTATTTGCCTTTTTGCCTTTTTACCAGTTTGTCTTCCCTTTTTGTCTTTTTACTGTATTGCCTTGCCTCTTTCCCTTTTTGGGTTGCATTTTACCTTTTGTCTTGCCTTTTGACTTTTTATCTTTTTGCCTTTTTTCCTTACCTTTTTTCCTTCTGCCTTATGTTTTGCCTTTTTTCTTTTTGCCTTGCCTTTTTTCCTTTTTTCCTTGCCTTTTTTCCTTTTTTTCTCTTCCCTTCCCTTTTCCCTTTTTGCTTTTTTGCCTTTATACCTTGTCTTTTTGCCTTTTCTTTTTGGATTTTTGCCTTTTTTCCATTTTAACTTTTGCCTTATCTCTTTTCCTTTTTGCATTTTTGCATTGCCTTTTGCCTTTTTGCTTTGACGTTTAGCCTTTAATCCTTTCCTTTCATTGCCTTTTTTCTTTTTACTTTTTAACCTTTTTGCCTTTACCTTTGCCTTGCCTTGCTTTGCGTTTTTGCCTTTGAGTCTTGCCTTGTGTTTTTGCCTTTTTGCCTTGACTTGCCTTTTGAATTTTGCCTTTTTTTTTTTTTTGCCTTTTCCCTTGTCTTTTTATCTTTTTCTCTTTTGGCCTTTCATTTTTGCCTTTTGTGTTGCCTTGACTTTTTCCCTTTTAACCTTGCCTTTTTAATGCCTTTTTGCCTTGCCTTTTTACCTGTCTGCCTTCCCTTTTTGCCTTTTTACCGTGCCTTTTTGTCCTTTTGCCTTGCCTTTTTGCCTTCCCTTTTCCTTTTTTGCCTTCCTTTTTAGCTTCTTGCCTTGTCTTTTTTACTTTTTCCCTCTTTGCCTTTTTTCCTTTTTGCCCTTTTGCCTTGCATTTGCCTTTTTTCTTTGCCTTAATTCCTTTTTGCCTTTTTGTCTACACTTTTTCCTTTTTAGCCTTTTTACCTTGCCTTGTCTTGTCTTTTTGCCTTGCCTTTTTCCCTTGTCTTTTTTGAGTTTTTGCCTGTTTTCCTTGCCTTTTTTCCATTTCCACTTTTGCCTTTTCTCTTTTCCTTTATTGCATTTTTTCCATTGCCTTTTAGCCTTCATTCTTTTCCTTTCAATGCCTTTTTGTCTTTTTAGTGTTTTACCTTTTTCCTTCCCTTGCCTTGCGGTGCATTTTTCCCTTTTTGTCTTGTGTTGTTTTTTGCCTTTTTGCCTTGACTTGTCTTTTGACTTTCTGACTTTTTGCCTTGTCTTTTTGAGTTTTTCCCTCCTTGCCTCTTTTCTTTTTTGCCTTATCTTGTTGCCTTTTTGCCCTTTTGCCTTGCCTTTTTGCCTTTTTCCTTGCCTTTATTGTTTTTTGCCTTACCTTTTTTGCTTTTTTCTTTTTACCTTGCCTTTTTTCCTTTTTACTTGTTTGCTTTTTCCTTTTTGCTTTTTTCCTCTTTACCTTCCTTGCATTTGTGCCTTGCTTTTTCCCTTTTTGCCTTTTTCTCTTGTCTTTAGGCTTTTTGCCTTTTTTCCTTGCCATTTTTCCGTTTTAACTTTTGCCTTATCTGTTTTCCTTTTTGCATTGCTTTTTACTTTGCCTTTTAGCCTTTCTTCCTCTCCTTTCATTGCCTTTTTGCTTTTTTATCTTTTTGCCTTTTTCCTTGCTTTGCCTTGCTTTGCATTTTTGCCTTTTTGTCTTGCCTTGTGTTTGTTAGGACTTCACCAGGTGCTTTGTTTTCCCTGGGCAAAAATGAGTCTTCACAATAGGTTAACACTAACACTGAATACTGGTTCCACTTCCAGAACACGGCAACCACAAGGGAGTTCTTAGGAGGAAAACTTCCCTTCCTGAAGGGTAGATTTGCCGAGCTCATTGCAGGAAAGTGAAACCAAGTGAAGGTTTTCTCATTTTAACTGCTTTCGTCATAGGAATGGATGATGTCAGGGTGTTCCTTTTTTCACTGAGAAACACAAAATTTGTCTTTGCTTCTGAGCTCTTTTCTTGACAAAGAACTGAAATTGATATGCATTCAAGTGGGGAAAGACATGGGTTTGCTAGGATTTCACTATGCACTGTGTTTTCCCTGGGCCTCATTGTGCTTACAGGGCAACACTACATAGGATTTCCTCTGCCAGGACAGAGGTTACTGCTATGCAGTTTGTGCTAGGAAACCTTGGCTTCTCAAGTATGAGTTGAATGAGTTCAGGCAGAAAAGAGAATACAAAAGGCCTTTTTCTCCCTGGGTGATTTCACAATCTCTTAAAGTTAATACTATGTAGTTGCCCCTCTGGAAGGATAAATCCACTTCAATGTAGTTTTTTAGAAGAAGCCTTGTGTTTGCAAGAGCAAATGAGGAATTCATTGCAGGAAAGAGGAAGGAAAAAAGTTTCTCTCATTATGTCTATTTGGTCAGAGGACTGGATGAAGTCAGGGAGTTCTCCCTTTCACAGAGAAACATGCAGGCTGATGTTACCTCTATGTGCTTTTATTTGGAATACAGTGTGTAGTTACGTGCTTTGAACTGTGGAAAAGCAACAGTGTTTCTTAGGATTTCACCAGGCGCTTTGTTTTCCCTGGGCAAAAATGAGGCTTCACAATAGCTTAATGCTAACACTGCATACTCGTTCCTCTTCCAGAACAGGGCTACCACAAGAGAGGGCTCCAGAGGAAACCTTCCCTTCGTGAAGGGCAGATTTGGGGAGCTCATTGCAGGAAAGGGAAACCAAATGATGTTTTTTTCCCGGCTGGGACGCTGCTCTCCCCGCTCCAAGACCAGTCGCTGCCTCCCGGGGACTTCTCCCACCGGCTGCACCACCACGCGGCCCGCTCGAACCGGCTGGGCCCCCTCCCGGAATGATTTCGGGGGCTAGGGCTGGGCCCCTTGTCTGTGCCGCCAGCCCCCCTGGGCTCTGGCCCGAGTCGGGCTCCGAAGGTCACCTGACTGGTACGCTGGCTCCAGGCTCTGAAAACAATCGCTGCCTCCCTGTATTTGTTCATTCTCTGTCTCTAAATCTGTGTTTGTTGTTCAGAGTTCGTAGATTGTTATGTGTGTGATCGATTCACTTGTTTTTCCGAGTCATTGTTGCAAGAGGGATCCGCGGTAGTGTCCAACTACTCCGCCGTCTTGGCCCCGCCTCCTGTTTTCTTCTTTTTATGGCTTTGTTCTATAGAGAAGAAAAGTATAAATTCAGATTTAAAAATAAAGAATACCATTTTCTGTTAAATATGATGAGCTATCCATAAAAACTTGTTTCATCTCTTTTGTTTGTTAAAAGTTAAAAAAAAGAAAATTACCACTTAGTCCATGATGACCAAAAAAAACCCCTGGGAAATGCCAGTTTCTGAAAGAGTTTCATATATTTTTCAAAACATAATGATAGGTAACTGACTTAACTGAAGAGAGAACATCGCAACCACTTAAGGAAGAATACAGAAAAAAGTAAGTTAGTTCACCTGGAAAGCTCCTGAGATGCTGCAACCTTGAAGCATCAGGTCCCACAGAATGTAGGAGTGAAACATACAGTGGATTATTGGAGGATGGTTTTATTTTCCCATGCTGTATACCATATATAGTGACTGTGGAACAGACCATCAATTGCTCATATGCAAGTTCAAGTTGAAATGGAAGAAAATTAGGACAAGTCCACGAGATCCAAAGCACGACCTTGAATATATCCCACCTAAATTTAGAGACCATTTCAAGAATAGACTTGACACATTGAACACTAATGACCGAAGGCCAGACGAGTTGTCGAATGACATCAAGGACATCATACATGAACAAAGCAAGAGGTTATTAAAAAGACAGAAAAAAAAAGAAAAGACCAAAATGGATGTCAGAAGAGACTCTGAAACTTGCTCTTAATGTATTTAAAGGGAACTGAAGGAATGATGAAGTAAAAGAATTGAAAAGATTTCAAAAGGGAACAGGAGAAGACAAATTAAAGTATTATAATGACATGTGCAAAGACCTAGAGCTGGAAAACCAAAAGGGAAGAGCATGTTCTGCATTTCTCAAGCTGAAAGAACTGAAGAAAAAGTTCAATTCTTGAGTTGAAATACTGAAGGATTCTACAGGAAAATATTAAAAGACGCAGGAAGGACCAAAAGGAGATGGAAGAAATACACAGAGTCACTATACCAACCATTTTGGGTAGCATGTGATCGGGAACTGATGGCCGAAGGGAAGAGGTCCAAGCTACACTGAAAGAGCTGGCAAAAAAGGCTCCAGGAATTGACAATATACCAAATGAGATGTTTTGACAAACAGATGTAGCACTGGAAGTGCTCACTCATTTATGCCAAGAAATTTGGACGACAGTTACCTGGCCAACCCACCGGAAGAGAGTTATATTTATGTTTATTCCCAAGAAAGGTGATCAAACTAGACAGAGAAATTATCGAACTATATGGTTAATATCACACACAATAAAATTTTGCTGAAGATCATTCAATAGCAGCTGCAGCAGTATATTGACAGGGAACTGCCAGAAATTCAAGACAGATTCAAGAAGAGGACCTGGAACCAAGGATCTCGTAACTGATGTCAGATGAATTCTGGCTGAAAGCAGAGAACACAGGAAAGAGGTTTACCTGTGTTTTGTTGACTATGCAGAGGCATTCAATTGTGTAAACTGTAACAAATTATTGAACACTGGGAAGAATGGGAATTCCAGAACACATAGATAAAGAGGCAGTCATTTGAATAGAACAAGGGGATACTGCGTGGTCTTAAGTCAGTAAAGTTATGTATCAGGGCTATATCATTTCACCACACTTATTCAATTTGTATGCTGATCAAATAATCCAAGAAGCTGGACTATATAAAGAAATGTGGTATCAGGATTGCAGGGAGACTCATTAAACCTGTGTTATGCAGATGACACAACCTTGCTTGCTGAAAGTCCACTTACTGATGAAGATCAAAGAGCACTGCCTTCAGTAAGGATTATACCTCAACATAAAGAAAATAAAGATCTTCACAACTGGACCAATAAGCAGCATCATGATAAATGGAGAAAAGATTGAAGTTGTCATTAATTTCCTTTTACTTGGATTCAAAATCAACACCCATGGAAGCAGCAGTTAAGAAATCAAAAGATGTATGACATTGAGCAAATCTGCTACAAAAGACCTCTTTAAAGTGTTGAGAAGCAAAGGTTTTATCTTGAAGACTAAGGTGCACCTAACCCAAGCCATGGTGTTTTCAGTTGCCTCCTACACATGGGAAAGCTAGACAATGAAAAAGGAAGACTGAAGAATTGACGCCTTTGAGTTGTGGTGTTGGAAAAGAATACTGAATATACAGGGACTGCCAAAAGAACAAATAAATCTTGGAAGAGGTGCAACCAGAATTCTCCTTAGAAGCAAGGATGGTGAGGCTACGTCTCACATATTTCGGACATATTATCAGGAGGGGTCAGTCCCTGGAGAAGGCCATCATGCTTCGTAAAGTACAGGGTGTCTAAAGAGAGGAAGACCCTCAACGAGATGGATTGACACAGTGGCTGCAATGATGGGCTCAAGTATAACAACCGTTGTGAGGATGCTGCAGGACCAGACTGTATATTATTTTTTTCTGTTGTACATAGGATTGTTATGAATGGGAGCCAGTTTGATAACACCTAACAACAAACAACATACCATACAGGCAGGAGAAATCCATTCTGCCTGTGAGGGACAGGTTTCAACAGAGCTTCTATACTAAGATTAGGAAGAAAGGTGATCTATTTCTGAAAATCATTCAATTAAAACGCTATGGATTACAACAGAGCATTTTCTGACTTGCATGCTTTGGACACATCATTAAAAGGGACCCATAGCTAGAATAGAACATCATATCTGGCAAAGCAGAGTTAAAACAAGGATGAGGGAGACGCTTGGTGCGATGGATTGACATGATAGACATAACAATGAACTTGAAGAAGCCTGCATTTGTGAGGATGATGTAGGACCACGCAACATTGTGTTCTGTTGTGCAAAAGTTTCCATGGGTAGAGTCTATTCAAGAGCATATATCTATCTCTACTCTTTACTATCAGGTTGGCTGCTTATGGGTGATGGAATATATGGTAATATCAATAGACTGAGATCAGGACAACAATTTCGCACTTCTTTTGCACACAAATAGGTATTGTGTCCCAGGGAATGTTTATGGGATATTATGTCAATGGATCACATAGTCTGTAAGCCTCAAATATTGTAGTTGGAGAGACTTTGGAGAAAGAAGCCAAAATCTATATCTAAAGTATTTATCATTTCAATCTATATCTGAAGAATTTATAATTTCCAATAAGTATAATTAAGGTTATGGACAAAATTAAGGTTGTTAATCATCTAACTTTAAAATAGGAAGATTATCCTGTAATATCCAGGTGAGCACACCATAATTGCAAGTATCCTTAAAGGTGGAAGAGAGAGGCAGAAGAGAAATAGGGAGATGTAGTAATGGAAAAATGGTCAAAGATACACAATGAAGCTGACTTTGGAGATTTAGGAGGACAGTCAGGATCCAAGGAAAATGGGTGGCCTCTAGATTCTAGAAAAGATTAGAACCTCCGAAAGAAATGCAACCATACTGACACTTTTATTTTAGCCCAGTGAGACCTATGTCAGATTGTCAGCCTAGAGAACTTAATAATTTTGGGGTGTTTTAAGCACTACATTTGTGGTAATTTGTTACAGCCGTAGTAGAAACCTGATACAACACCTTAAAACATATACTTTAAAAAGCCAGCTTCAGGTGTCCTTGGCAAATCATCAAATTGCAAATCATTGTTGATAGCCCTGATGCCAAAAATTTTTTCAATCTCCATAATTATATTCTGTCCTTCTATGCTAACACCTTCAAGATTAACTCCCATAGTAAAGTGGTTCCCCACTTCTCTTCATACATATTAGCTAGGTACTATAATTACCTCATGTATATCATTTCTACCCCCACATGCCTGTCAGTTCGTCCTACTGTGGGGGCTTGTGTGTTGCTGTGATGCTGGAAGCTATGCCACTGGTATTCAGATACCAGCGGGGTCACCCACGGAGGACAGGTTTCAGCTGAGCTTCCAGGCTAAGACAGACTAGGAAGAAGGACCCGGCAGTCTACTTCTGAAAAGCATTAGCCAGTGAAAACCTTATGAATAGCAGCAGAACATTGTCTGACATAGTGCTGGAAGATGAGCCCCCCAGGTTGGAAGGCACTTAAAAGATGACTGGGGAGGAGCTGATTCCTCAAAGTAGAGTCGACCTTAATGACATGGATGGAGTAAGCTTTCGGGACCTTCATTGGTTGATGTGGCACGACTCAAAATGAGAAAAAACAGCTGCAAACATCCATTAATAATCAGAACCAGGAATGTATGAAGTATGAATCTAGGAAAATTGGAAATCATCACAAATGAAATGGAACACATAAACATCGATATCCTAGGCATTAGTGAGCTGAAATCGACTGGTATTGGCCATTTTGAATCAGAAAATCATATAGTCTACTATGCTGGGAATGAAAACTTGGAGAGGAATGGTGTTGCATTCACCATCAAAAAAAAAGTTTTAAGATCTATCCTGAAGTACAACGCTGTCAGTGATAGGATAATATCCATATGCCTACAAGGAAGACCAGTTAATACGACTATTATTCAAATTTACGCACCATCCACTACGGCCAAAGATGAAGAAACAGAAGGTTTTTATCAGCTGTTGCAGTCTGAAATTGATCGAACATGCAATCAAGATGCATTGATAATTACTGGCGATTGGAATGTGAAAGTCGGAAACAAAGAAGGATCAGGAGTTGGAAAATATGGCCTTGGCGATAGAAACAATGCCCGAGATCAAATGATAGAATTTTGCAAGACCAACTACTTCTTCATTGCAAATACCTTCTTTCACCAACATAAACGGTGACTATACACATGGACCTCACCAGATGGAACACACAAAAAATCAAATTGACTACATCTGTGGAAAGAGATGATGGAAAAGTTCAATATCATCAGTCAGAACAAGGCCAGGGGCAGACTGTGGAACAGACCATCAATTGCTCATATGCAAGTTCAAGATGAAACTGAAGAAAATCAGAGCAAGTCCATGAGATCCAAAATATGACCTTGAGTATATCCCACCTAAATTTAGAGACCATCTCAAGAATAGATTTGATGCATCGAACACTGTTGACCGAAGACCAGACAAGTTGTGGGATGACATCAAGGACATCATACATGAAGAAAGCAAGAGGTCACTGAAAAGACAGGAAAGAAAGAAAAGACCAAGATGAATGTCAGAGGAGACTTTGAAACTTGCTCTCGAATGTCGAGTAGCTAAAGCAAAAGGAAGAATTGATGAAGTAAAAGAACTGAGCAGAAGATTTCAAAGGGCCTCTCGAGAAGACAAAGTATTATAATGACATGTGCAAAGAGCTGGAGATGGAAAACCAAAAGGGAAGAACATGCTCAGCCTTTCTCAAGCTGAAAGAACTGAAGAAAAAATTCAAGCTTCGAGTTGCAATAGTGAAGGATTCCATGGGGAAAATATTAAATGACACAGGAGGCATCAAAAGAATATGGAAGAAATACACAGAGCATTATACCAAAAAGAATTAGTTGATACTCAACCATTTCAAGAGCTGGCATATGATCAGGAACTGAAGGTGCTGAAGGAAGAAGCCCAAGCTTCTCTGAAGGCATTGGTGAAAAACAAGGCTCCAGGAATTGATGGAATATCAACTGAGATGTTTCAACAAACAGATGCAGCACTGGACGTGCTCACTCATCTATGGCAAGAAATATGGAAGACAGCTTCCTGGCCAACTGAGTGGAACAGACCCATATTTACTCCTATTCCCAAGAAAGGTGATCCAACCAAAGGTGGAAATTATAGAACAATATCATTAATATCACATGCAAGCAAAATTCTGCTGAAGATCATTCAAAAACGGCCACAGCAGTATATCGACAGGGAACTGCCAGAAATTCAGACTGGTTTCAGAAGAGGACGTGGAACCAGTGATATCATTGCTGATGTCAGATGGATCCTGGCTGAAAGCAGCTGTGTTTCATTGACTATGCAAAGGCATTTGCCTGTGTCGATCATAACAAGCTATGGATAACATTGTGAAGAATGCAAATTCCAGAACACTTAATTGTGCTCATGAGGAACCTTTACATAGATCAAAAGGCTGTTGTTTGGACAGAACAAGGGAATACTGATTTGTTTAAAGTCAGGAAAGGTGTGTGCTGAACAAATAATCTGAGGAGCTGGACTATAAGAAGAAGAACGGGGCATCAGGATTGGAGGAAGACTCATCAACAACCTGCGTTATGCAGATGACACAACCTCGCTTGCTGAAAGTGAAGAGGGCTTGAAGCATTTATTAATGAAGATCAAAGATCATAGCCTTCAGTGTGGACTGCACCTCAACATAAAGAAAACAAAAATGCTCACAACTGCACCAATGAGCAACATCATGATAAACAGAGAAAAGATTGAAGTTGTCAAGGATTTCATTTTACTTGGATCCACAATCAACAGCCATGGAAGCAGCAGTCAAGAAATCAAAAGACGCATTGCACTGGGTAAATCTGCTGCAAAGGACCTCTTCAAAGTGTTGAAGAGCAAAGATGTCACCCTGAAGATGAAAGTGCGCCTGACCCAAGCCATGGTATTTTCAGTTGCGTCATATGCATGTGAAAGCTGGACAATGGATAAGGGAGACTGAAGAAGAGTTGACGTCTTTGAATTGTGGTGTTGGCGAAGAATATTGAATACACCACGGACTGCCAAAAGAACGAACAAATCTGTCTTAGAAGAAGTGTGACCAGAATGCTCCTTAGTGGCAAGCATGGTGATGTTGCATCTTACATACTTTGGACATGTTGTCAGGAGGGATCAGTTCCTGGAGAAGGACATCATGCTTGGCAGAGTACAGGGTCAGCAGAAAAGAGGAAGACCCTCAATGAGGTGAACTGACATGGTGGCTGCAACAATGAGCTCAAGCATAACAACAATTGTAAGGATGGCGCAGGACCGGGCAGTGTTTCATTCTGTTGTGCATAGGGTAGCTATGAGTTGGAACTGACTTGACGGCACCTAACAACAGCAACAACATATCATTTTCTAAGAGGAAGGGTTGTATTTTACTGCCTTGATTTTCCTGAGACTTGTCCCTGGTTAGACCTTTGGAAGTAATAAGGGATATAGGAGAAAGTTGTGGAAAACAATTGTCATTGCACAACAATTGCTTCAGATGAATTTTGGGGTTCATGGTTCTCACCGTTCTGCACAAACATTTCCCTGTTTTACCCTGAGAGTTCTATTCTCTTTCTATCAGGATGCTGAATTCAGCAAAGGACTTCTTTTGAGGCTGTACCTTCAGTCTTCTTTGCAGTTCTGCCACTTTTCTTATAAAATCCTGACCCTGATCTAACACACAATTTCTTCCTGCAAGAGACTTGGTGACAGTGGCACCAGAGGCTTCATATTTACTACATGTCCAGGAGACATAATAGATGAAGTGTTTCTGGGTAGACACCTACATTGGATCCAATACACACTCCCTTTTTGTTTTTTTCTTTCCTTGAAACAGAAGAAGACAGCAGTAAAACTCTTCCAACTGGAACCTACTACTATAAAAAACTTCCAATAGCTGAATAAAACTCTAGATTTTGTAATCAGTGGTAAACGACTTGGGATAAATTTCACCTGGTAATTCGCAGAATCTGAAAAAAAATAAGAGATGTATACACGTCACTATAATTCTTCTGATTCTACAGCGTTCCATGTCCACACAGAATAATAGATGGTCATTTTCTCTAGCTAAAGAAATGCCAAAGATCTTGGTACAGTAAAATTGGTGCAAATTTAATAACTTTAACACAGTATGGTACAAAAATAGAAATGGAAGTCTCAAACAAAAACATTCATGTCTAATTTTCTGTACAGATAAAAATACAAATAAGAAAGGAAATTGAAATTGGGTTCTTAATGATCATGTAATTAGAGACTGTGGCGTCAGGTGGATAGTGTCAAAAGTTGCTATCCATCCCCCCTGCATGCAGAAACATACATTTTATATAAACATTCAGTTCTCTCTACTCAATTTATTCTCTTCTCTGATTTGTATTGAAAACTCACTGAAATTTCCATCTGCGACATACATATTTCTGTTCCAAAGCCCCAAACCCCTCCTCTGGGTTATCATATTCAGTTTTGAAAAGAGAAAATCTACCAGTCTGGGAATTTAAGAATCTAGAGGCTAACTGTAATCACAATAAAAATAACAAACAAACTCATTATGGTTTTTTGGTTATAATCTTTACAAAAGTGGATTCACCAGGCCCTTTTCTCCATTGCCCTGCTGGGTGGGTACGAACTGCCAACCTTTGCTTGATAGTCAAGCAACACCACAAATCGACATGAAGAAGGACAGAGAAAACACCAGATCAAAATTACAAGTGCTCACAGACATCCAACAGAGGCAGAGAGACCATTGTGAAAAATCTAAGGCAATGGGCCTTACACACCTGTTTGTACCTGGCGTGGTCTCTTCCTTGACATGAAATTGACAACCAGTGTATGTGTTCGTATTGTCTATTTTCCTGAAGAAACTAGCACTCAATTCCAAAGATAGGATTCTATTAAATCCAAAATAAGAAGATACTATTTTCTGTTGAATCCTTCTAGGTCAATTCACGCTGTGAAGACAGATTTGAAACTTCCATTCATCTTTGGTCATCTGAAATAAGTTCCTTGCTCCGTGACTTCCTCATGGCATTTTTCACCTCAGCATTTCTCAGCATATAAATCAGAGGGTTAATCAAAGGTGTTCTGATTGTATAAATCACAGCTATCATTTTATCCATGGGGAAGGTGGCTGTGGGGCGTGTGTATATAAATGTACAAGAACCAAAGAATAAGATGACTATGATGACAGGGGAGGTGCAGGTAGAAAGGGCTTTTTTCCTCCCTTCAGCACTGTGGTTTCTCAGAGAATGCAAGATGATACCATAGGAGAACATCAGCATGACAAAACTTGCTGTGCAAATGGCCCCACTATTGGACACCAATAGTAGGTTGGTCACATAGGTGTCTGTACAGGCAAGTTTCAGCAAGGGCTGCAAGTCACATAAATAGCAATCAATCACTTCGGGACCACAGAAAGGTAAACTCAAGGTCAGAAAAATCTGAACTGAAGAATGCACACAGGACGCTACCCAGCCTGTAGCTACCCACACGCTGCAGATCCGCCGGTTCATGATGCTCATGTAGTGCGGGGGTTTACAGATGACCACATAGTGGTCAACAGCTATGAGGATAAGGATGAAGATCTCCAGGCAGCCAAAGAAATGGAATGAAAAGACTTGGATCATGCACTCGCTAAAAGAGATAGTGTTATTTTTCAGAAGGGTATTCACAATCATTCTAGGGGCTGTGGAAGTAGAGAAGCAGGTATCCAATAAGGATAAATAGAAAAGCAAAAAGTACATTGGACTACCAAGTCCCTGGCTGGTCTTGATGGTAACAATAATCAATGAGTTACCCAACAATGTCCCTAAGTAGAAAAGCAAGAAAAAGACAAACACTATTTTCTTTTTAACAGGCTCTTGTGTCAACCCCAAGCAAGATGAACTCAGTCACATTATTATTCAGCAGCATGATTTCATGAATGAGGAGAAGGTACAAATATGAAATGGTTTATCTGAAAAAAAAGATACAGGAATTAATATAAGGAGATATGCAACACTGTGAAATATTTTAAGTAAATTAATTTGTGGTGCTATGTGGTGTTATGGGACATTTTTGCAAAATTAACTATCCCTCATCAGGGACATTCTAGCTGTTGTTACTTAATGAGTCACTTCATCTTTTTGTTCCTAAATTTATAATGACCTCTTCATAGGACGATTTTAAGTCTCAGATAAGCTTATGAAAGATACTTTCTTAAATCACTCTTAAATGCACCTGCTTTTTAGCTTTAATATGTTTCTGCTTTTGTTAATTTGGTTTACTTGAGGGATACAAAATCAGGATATATGGTTCCAACTTGTTATTTAGTTTCTTCTTTTTCATATTCAGTAGACCTTGGGGCCCATGATTTGCATTGTTTTTCACTCAGCATTTAGGATACATCAGCCTTCTCTTTTGAGTTTAATGTTATAAAGTCACACACTATTCCCATTCTTTTAAAGAATGTCTTATTTATACATAGATGTAGACATTCCGTATTAGTGAGACATTCTTATATAACGTAAAAAATAAGCCAAAAAAAAAAAAAACCTGTTGCTATCAAGTCAATTCTATCTCATGGAGACCCCATGTGTCACAGAGTAGAACTACTCCATAGGGTTTTCTTAGCTGTAATTTTTACAGAAACAGATCACCAAGCCTTTCTTCAATGATGGTGCTGGGTTGGTTCAAACTACCACACTTTAGGTTCACAGTCAAGAACAAACTGTTTGCCCCACTCGGGGACCAACAAATACATATGAATTCCACTTGTTTACTGAACACTCTCTCCCAGAAATTCCAGCTTGAAAAAAAGGAGTAAGAAACATTCATTTACTCCATGTATTCAAGATGCTTCTGACTCATAGTAATCCTATAAAAACTTATTAAACCAAAACCAAACCCATTGCTGTGATTCAATTCCTACTCATAGTGACCCTTTAGAATAGAGTAGAACTGCACCCCCCCCCATAGGGTTTTCAAGGAGTGCCTGGTGGATTCAAACTTCTGACCTTTTGGTTAGCAGCTAAACTCTTAACCACTGCACCATCAGTGCTCCGTAAACACTTATTAGCTTCTAAAAAATCTATTTTTGCCTTCAAACATCTTAATGATATTCAATACTTCACATTTGCTAATAAGCACAAATGAAAGTTCTTTGACAATCAGTAATATCTCAAATATTCCCATTTCTATTTTTCTTCCTCCAATTTCTGAAAAGCTGAAAAACACCTCCTTGAGGACTCAAAGTTCCTGAGCTCACATTTGCAAATTAAAAGAGGGGTGATGATTGCTTAATAGTTCATGCTTCAGGTTTTTAGCTTAAGCATTTTAGATTTGGGGCAGTAAGAGTGGTGGTTGTTACCAGGAGCACCAGGCAGTTGGATCAAAGCATGACTGTAGTCCCCAGTAAAGTTTGTATTATTCTGGTAGCTGAAAACCCCATGTTCCTGGAACAGAGCAAAGTAGCAGAAAAAGTAGGGCAATGTGGTTAGAAGAGAGACAGTAACTGGCTTTGTTATTGAATTTGTTTTCTGACCTGCCAAAATTAATGATTATTATTGAAATTTGAAATACCACATCTTTCAATGAAGACTTCTTTTACAAATTTAGACAGAAATAATCAAAACCTTCACTTTCAAGGACAAAACCTTTTTTTTTTTACATCTTTCTCATCACTATGACATTTGAAGGGAGGTCATATGCAAGTAAAAATATATACTGAAATGTTATACATTTAAATATAATACAGAAGACTTAATTATCTTATTGTGTTCTTCCCAAGTCACATCCATACCTCCAGTACATTGTCTAGAGAGTTATAAGTTGGCCATAATCCAGATTGGGTTAGTCAAAATAGACTAGTTTCTTCTTCCTTTGTAAATTATCTTTTCCTCAACAGCCTTCAAATAAACCTTATCTTCCTCCAAAGTAAAACCTACCCTTGGAAAATTTCCTGATAAAGTTATTCATTTTGGAGTGCCCAGAATAAAATATAATTTTCTTTGGACTATGTGATTCTGGCAAGAATAAACTGTAAGAAACCTGAGTCTTGGTATCTTAACCATTACAGTAAGCTCATTCTTTGCATTATTCACTTTTAAATGAGTGATTCATCATAAAATATTTGTGTTTGAAAATACGGTAGGCGTTGGAGGTAAGATGATAGAAAAGTCTCATTCATCTTCAATAGTCTATGATTCTGGTCACCCCTTTGAGAGTAGAGTTTGGGTTTGTATATTATTGATCCCATTAGATTATCCATTTCTAAAACAAGTTCATTTTCTACGTATATTTTGACATCTTTAAGATGAATTATGAATCATAAATACTTTTTATTAACTTGTTTATAATTTTGAGTTCTGTCTTAATTATCTAGTGCTGCTATAACAAAAATACCACACCTAGGTGAATTTAAATAAATTTTTTTCTCACTGTTAGGAGGTTAGAAGTTCAAAATCAAGGCGCTGGCTCTAAAGGAAGGTTTATTCCCTTGTGGGCTCTGGAGGACGGTCCTTGTCTTGTCAGCTTCTATTTCTTGGCTCTTTGGCAATCTTCATGTGGTATGGCATTTATCTTCCCTCATCTCTACTTGCTTGCTTGCTTATTTAATCTATTTTATATATTTTAAAAAATTTTATTTAAAACACACCCTACATTAATAGTGTCTCATTAACATATCAAAGAAAACCCATTCACAAATGGGATTATAGCCACAGGTATTGGGGATCTGCAGTCTTAAAGCTCATTTCTACCCATTCATATTCCAAACAAATCAGACTACTTTAATCATACATTCATTAATATCCTTGAGAAACATTTTCTGTAACCTAAAGTACACATATTTTTTTTTTGAACAAAGGAATTTTTAATCTACAAATCGTGATCTAGAATAGCATGAATAGGGTTACCAAACTGACAAATATTCATTGAGTTCTGTGTCTAATAAGGATATATTCAGCATGCAATGGGAGCATGGGAGTAAGGATTAGTAAGTGTATCAGGTGGGAACTTCACAATGGAAATGATGAAGAAGCCAAAGATTAGACATGAATAGGGATGACGTTCTCAAAACCCATCTTGCTATCTCCTTTCTTCCTGGGATCCTTTTCATATCCAGCTGCTTCATCCTTCTCGAAACTTTGTGACCCGACTACAGAGGAACCTCCTCCAGGCAGCCTTCAGTTCTTGGCTTGTGATGAAGAAAATTCTCTCTCTTACTTTCTACAAGCTTTCTTTATAATATTTCTTATAATGTTACATATTTTCACTTACAATACAACTATTCATATGAGATTGTTTTAGCTTCCTTCCTCAAATAAGATTCTTGTAAAACTTTGTGCTTTCAGAATTTTACTTTCTACTGTTCCAAATCAAATGCCTTATACAATATAGGTGCTCAGTAAATGCTTTTTAACTGAACATTCTCTACCTCATAAAATGTAGTAATATTTATCTGCTAATAAATGCTACTAATTACTGTATAATATTATTAATTGCTAATATTATAATGCTATTCTGATTACAAGGAGCCCTGGTGGTGCAGTGGTTGAAACAGCTTGGCTTATAACCAAAAGGTTGGCGGTTGGAACCCACCAGCTGCTCCTCAGAAGAAAGATGTGGCAGTCTGCCTCTGTAAAGATTACAGCCTTGGAAACTCTATAAATCGCTTCTACTCTGTCCTATAAGTTTGCTATGAGTCGGAATTGACTCAATGGCGATGGGAATTCTGATTACAAAATATATTCACACCATTCGTGTGTGTGAGAGAAGGTTAACAGGTTGTCCCAGGGTTCTTTAGCTCTCAAACATCCAGCTTAAGGCATGGTATAGTTTACCTTTTTTGAACTCCACACTCTATATAAGTGAATCCCTTGACTTCTTATATGTAGTAAAGAGATACCTTGAAAACAGTCTGACTTGATAACTATAAGGTTGTCATAAAATTCAATATACATTACCTATGCTTCCAATGGGATCATAGTGGTTAAGAGCTACAGCTGCTAACCAAAATGTTGGCAGTTCAAATCCACCAAGTGCTCCTTGGAAACCATATGGGACAGTTCTACTCTGTCCTACAGGGTTGCTATGAGTCGGAATCGACTCTACAACTCTACGGCAATGGGTTTGGTTTTGGTTTATGCTTCCAATATCTGGTTGTCCCAAACATAACGACATTAATATTTAATTGTTCCTCTTATTGAATTTTATCACACAGAGAAGCAGGAGTATTACAGAGGCAAAATGGTAAACAAGATGTCTAAAGGAAGTAAGTCGGGTAGGGACAAATATTGAATAAAAGGGATGATATTTACCCAAAATATTTTCAGGAACTCCTTCCCACACAGAGGGCATATAGGGCATACTATTCTTCAATTCATCATATAGTTTTTAGCCTCCTTATCATCATGTTTGTTCTGAAGTTTCTCTGAGATGTCATTACTCAACTTTTCAAAATAAACCTCAGAAGAGTGTCAACTGCAAATTATGTTTTCTTTCATTTTTGAAACATGTAGGGAGTAATTATTCTATACTGTGATATTACAATATTCTATTTAATGTACTGACTTGGAGATGGAAAAGCTGGCATTCTGCAGAAACTATGCCAAGTTCATCAGGTCCATTAACTTTTTATCTAATTTCTAATCAGACATAACCTCTTCTAACTTTCCAGTACTTGAAGCTCTTCACTACAACTTCATTGCTACATTACAACAGAAGCATTTGTGAACTTTTATACAGTCTACTATTTCAAGAAGCCATAAACCTGGGATTCATTCTTCTCTCCCCACACAACAATGATGGCTTTTCACATAGCAGATGCTCATAAAATATTTGTTGAATTCAAAAGGTAGATTTTCTTCCCCAGATTTGTATTTTGTTCTACTTGTTTCCTAAGTTAATGGTAAACTTTTACAAACACTGAGTTGTTAATTTTTTTTCCCTGTTCCTTTCTCAGAAGATGTGGCAGCAGTATAGTGACAAAACATAAGGAAGCGTATTAGAATATTATGCTGAATTACTCTGTAATGATGTCTTTCTGAGTTCATAAAGATGGAAATAATCTTTTACTTAGACTAAGTTACTATCAAGTCTATTTACCCCTTTTTTAAATAAGCTTTCTCATAGAATACTGGAGGGAAAAAGGGTCTCTACATTCCAGAGGGAATACTTTAAGACATAATGATGTAAGGTGTTATCATTCTAGAAAGTATTATCACCTAAAGTTTTCCTTCCTGTGTTGGTCAGAAACATCCCAGGTGTTGTACTAAACTTAAATTTTTGTTCACCTATTTAGCCTGTAAGAATAGCAAGTTGTTTTTCGGTGCCATCCAGTCAATTCTGATTCATAGCCACCCTATAGGAGAGAGTAGAGCTGCCCTCATAGGGTTTCCAAGGCTGTAATCTTTAGGGGAGCAGATCACTAGGTCTTTTCTCCCACAGAGTGTCTGGCTGGTGGGTTCTAACTAACGACCTTTGAGTTAGCAGCCCAGTCCTTAACCACTGCACCATGAGGGCAAATTAACCCTCCTCATACTCAGAAACCAGAAAAAAACAAGGGTTTGTTAGGTGCCTCAGGCAGATCAAAGGTACCTGAGAAAAAAAGAAAAAGACAAGAGGTGATGAAAGTTGTGTAGAAAACAGGGAAAAGAAAAAATAATGTCACTGTTTAGAGAGAAAGAAGATTGCAAAAAGAGTTCCAGTCCCACCCAGCACTCTAAGTTGCCCCTCACTGCATTAAAACCCATTGCCATCTAGTCAATTCCAATATATAGCAACAGTATAGGACAGAGTAGAACTGGCCCATAAGGTTTCCAAGAAGCAGCTAGTGGATGCAAACAGTGGACCTTTTGGATAGCAGACAAGCTCTTAACCACTGACCACCAGGGCTCCCTTTCCTGCATTAGCAGACATTTTTTTCTGGCTCTTGTAATTTATTTGCAAGTAAAACTTAAGGAAGCCATTGTGGCATCCTGAAACCAGAGATTCTATGTTGTGGGCTATAAACATCCTTCACCAAGGAACCAGATTTACAGCAAGGGGTTAAAGAAGATAATTATATATAAATATAATAACTATAACTATACATAGAGAGAGAGAAAGAGACAAAGAAAGCCCTGGTGGCAGAGTGGTTAAGAGCTCGGACTACAAACCAAAAGGTTGGCAGCTCAAATCCACTAGCTGCTCCTTGGAAACCCTATGAAGTAGGTGTACTCTGCTCTGTAAGGTCACTATGAGTTGGAATGGACTCGGTGGCAACAGGTTTGCGTTTCCTTTGGTATACATATAGTTATAGTTTTATAGTTATAACGGTTATAGTTATAGTAGTTACAGTTATAGTTATAACCATAGCTATAGTTATTATATAGTTGTTATAGTTATTTATACATAATTATTTGCAACTTAATAGATACCTCTTATTTATCTAATTCATTTCCATTTGTTCTACTAATACATGTTAGTAAAAAGTCATTTAATAGAGAATACTGTTTTATTGAAATGATTTTACTTCATCAAATATTTATTGAGTAGTGGAAATTACAGAACACTGTATTTTGCTCATGAGGAACCTGTGCATAAATGAAGAGGCAGTCGTTCGAACAGAACAAGGGTATACTGTGTGGTTTAAAGCAAAGAAAGTTTTGATTTAGGGTCGTATCCTTTCACCATACTTATTAAATCTATATGCTGAACAAATAATCCAAGAAACTGGGCTATATTAAGAGGAATGCAGCATTAGGATTGGAGGAAGACTCATTAACAACTTGCGTTATGCAGATGACACAACCTTGCTTGCTGAAAATGAAGAGGACTTGAAGCACTTACTGATGAAGGCTGTAGCCTTCAGTGTAGATTACACCTCAAAATAAAGAAAACAAAAATCTTCACAACTGGACCAATAAGCAACATCATGATAAAAGGAAAAAAGATTGAAGTTGTCAAGAATTTCATTTTACTTGTATCCACAATCAACACCCATGGGAGAGCAGTCAAGAAATCAAACAATGTATTGTATTGGGCAAATCTGCTGCAGAAGACCTCTTTAAAGTGTTAAGAAGCAAAAACATCACCTTCAAGACTAGGGTTCACCTGACCCAAGCCACTGTGTTTTCAATTGCATAATATCAGTGCGAAAGCTGAGCATTGAATAAGGAAGACCTAAGAAGAGTTGGCGCCTTCGAATTATGGTGTTGGCAAAGAATATTGAATATATCGTGGACTGCCAAAAGAATGAACAAATCTGTCATGGAATAAGTAGAGCCAGAATGCTCCTTAGTAGCAAGAATGAGGAGACTTCGTCTCACATACTTTGGGCATGTTATCAGGAGCAATCAGTCCCTGGAGAAGGATATCATGCTTGGTAAAGCAGAAAGTCAGAAAAAAAAAAAGAAGACACTCAACAAAATGGATTGACATGGTGGCCACAACAATGGGCTCGAGCATAACAATGATTATAAGGATGGTGCAGGACCAGGCAGTGTTTCATTCTGTTGTGCATAGGGTTGCTATGAGTTGGAGCTAATGGCAACTAACAACAACAACCTTTTATATGCTAGACACCGTGTTTAACCCTTTGCATAAGATACATATATATTTAATTTACTTAGCTATTCCATGAGTTATGTATTAGCAATGACATTTTATATGAGAGAAAATTGAAATTCGCAGAAGTAGCTTGCCCAGGTTGCACATTTAGAAAATTCAATACTGAAATCTATACCAGTGACTATTTTCATCCATGGTTTGTCTTCTTTCTACTCATTTTCCATACACTCTCCTGAATTGGGAATCAGGGAGTATTAGAAAGTGATGATGAAGAAAGACGTAGCTAATGGTTAAGTGATGGTATGTCAGGTTGGGGAGTTAAAATTAACGGTAAAGCAGTGGGGATAGGGTTGAATTTGAAGTGCCCATAGCATATGCTAGTGAAAATGTTCAGTAGACACTTGTATTTTTTTTTTTTTTTATGAAATTCAAGTCAGGGCTGTAGAACTAGATTTTGGAATCTTTACTTGTGTATGATAGCTGAAATCATGAGATTAGATGAGGTCACCCAAGGAAAACAAGTAGAGAGTTTGGATAATTGGGCAAGCAACAAAATGTAGGGTTACACTAGCATTTAAAAGACTGGCAGAAACAACGAAGAATCCCAGAAGGGACTCAGGAAACATTTCCAAAGAATCATGAGCAAAATCACAAAAGAGTAGTCATATGGAACCCAAAGCATTATAGTTTTAGGAAGGAATTAGTGAATTTTCTGCATAAGAAAGCCACCTGAGCACTAGTGTCTGAAACCCATATACAGGCAAATCCTGATTAAACTGATCAGTGACTAAAGAAATGTAAAATAGGAAAAAGGACTAGGAACTAAGAAATAATTCCACTTTTATTCCTCAAACGAAGTAGATTCTACTGAACTGTAGAGGACCCCTGGTAGCATAGTGGTTAAGAGCTCGGCTGATAACCAAAAGGTTGGCAGTTTGAATCCACCAGCCTCTCCTTGGAAACCCTATGGGGCAGTTCTACTCTGTCCTATAGGGTCACTATGAGTTGGAACTGACTCAATGGAACACAACAACAACTGAACTGTAAGCACTTGATAAAGGTAGGGATCATGACTCACTTGTTCACTGTCATATCTAATATCAACCAACCAACCAACCCATTGCTGTCAAGTCAATTCTGAATCATAGCAATGCCATAGGACAGAGTAGAACTGCCCCCTAGACTTTTCAAGGAGTGCTTGGTGGATTTGAACTGCTGACCTTTTCATTAACAGCCGTGGCACTTAACCATCAAGCCACCAGGGTTTCCATATCTAATATAAACTGAAAAAACCAAACCCAGTGCCGTTGAGTCGATTCCAACTCATAGCAACCCTATAGGACAGAGTAGAACTGCCCCATAGAGTTTCCAAGGAGCGCCTGGTGGATACGAACTGCCAACCCTTTGGTTAGCAGCTGTAGCACTTAACCACTACGCCACCAGGGTTTCCCTAATATAGTACGTATTTAATAAATGATAGTTTATAGCATGCATTTAATAATCAATTGTTCAGTAACTGAATGAATAAAGCAAAGAAAAAATTGGAAAATAATTTAAGTAATAACATAATTACCTTTTCTGAAAAATTACCTTTGTAATGGTAAATGAAATAAGTACAAGAAATTCTCTCTGAACTTACACTAAGACCACTAATTGAAAAGAACAGCAAACAGAAGTGAGGTCAGAGTTTGGGACACAAGTACTCCTCTGGGATTCCTTTACATTGATGTGACTTAACAGCACTTAGAATCTACTGGGAGACAATATCAAATGAAATATTGAAAATGACAGGTTGTCTCCGTAATAGAGTATGATGTCTTCATGAAGTAGTGTGCAATATGGTGTCAATACGGAATGGATGCATCCATCCTTTGGGGAATATCTGCTATCTTGCTGCACAATATCTAAACACTCTTCCAGATATATCCTGCCTGCTTTATAAGGATGCTAAAGATGAGTTGCAGAAAAACTGTCTTAGTGGGCTCTGATTGTGCCTTATCAGAGTCCATTTTCCTTCCTTGGGTAACTGAACCTTGATCTTCCTCTGAGGAACTAACGATGTTCCAATGTTCAAATTTCTGAGGTAATACCATACATTTTCTCAAGGAGTATAGGAAATGCAACCTAACCATGTACCAAAGAAAGACTGAATATTTGTGAACATCCCTAAAAACCTCCACATTATGAGGAAAGGGTTAAGCAGAATATTCTATTTTTTTTTGTTTTAATCAGGAACATGGATAATCTGTAATCCGCAAACAGCCTAATCTTATATTTTTTAATATCTGTCTAAAAATGTCAATTCCTAGCCACTTAGACTGTGTCATATTTAGAGTACAATTTCTAGAACACTTAAATAGACTGGTGTTCTATGTAGAAGACAAATGGAAGAAAGATTTCCCCTTGAAAAAAATTTTTTTCCCCTTATTTATTAAATATTATTAAGATACATGGTCTTAAAAGTTGGTTTGGGGGTATTTGATTAATTTTTTGTAAGCAGAAGAATATCTATAGAAATGTTTTCATCTACCATTGTACCTATATTTGTACCTACTTTAGTCCAGAAATTGTGAAGCAAATAATTAAAGAGGACTTGTAGAGGTTAGGAGAGGCATGATAATGAAGAAATCTTAGAGTTGTACATGATATCACACAGTTGTTTGATTCTTGGAATATAGCCTGGTCTCAAAAATCTAGCCAAGTAGAAGAAGGTTCCCAGTTTGGAAAGTGGCAGTGAGATATATCTTAACACCTTCATTGATTTGCTACAGCTCAAGAAATAGATGAACGTCCAGGACCTTGAGTCTTAAGTGGACTTGTGACCTCTGACTGGAAGACTGTCTGCAGGTGCCTGTAAGAAATTCCTTCAAGTGAAAAGCTAAGAAAGACTACATGATCAAAGAGACTTACCTTTATTCTACTGCACCCAATGTGACTTATTACTTGGTGTGTAAATGTTGGTATGTAGATGCCAAGCATTTCTCTGGGGTGTAATTTCTTGAGGTCATGAGCTAAATTAAGGCAATGATAATGATGTATTCTTTACAACAGTCCTACAGATTCCCTCGAACTGACTCTGGCACACGAAGCAGGGGGAAAAAAAGTGCATTCCCTGAGGTACACAGCAAGCTTGGTCAATGTCTTCTTCCCAAATGGTCTCTTGATCTCCCAGGCTGATGCAATGTCTTAATTATTCAGAATGCTTGCTGCCAAAACTGCTTCCATACTAACAGGCACTGTTACTTATCAACTCTCCAGCGATAACTTCTAGCAGCAATGCTTTCTTGGCAGGAACTTTGGAGCTGAATCCTACTATAAAAAAAAATTTTTTTTTTTTTGAGAAAAAGGAGCTACTGAAAATGACTCCTACTAGCAGTTCCAATTCCCCAAAGTAGTAAAAGACTCTCTGAAGACATTACATCAGCTGCCGTGTGCAGCGTTTCTGTATCCAGTGGCCGGAGCAGTCAAGAACTGTGGTTCAGGCCACTGGCCTTTCTTCCCATCTCTGAGTTCATGCCAACTCTCTGCCTTCACACATAGCATCTACCTGAGATCACTTTTCTCCCTTTCCTGTCATTCAGAGCATGGGCAGAGCTCATCCTCACACTCAAGACTTGTGATTCCCTTTGAGATTTTCATTGTATACATACATACACACACACACACATATATATATATATATAGCACTTCAGGGTACCTTTTCAATTTGTAGACAATTGTTTATCAAACTTGAGTACCTTGTAGAAATTTTTAACAGGAATGCTCTAAAGTTCAGCTTAAGCCTTGGTATTTAGTCGACATCATTTATCACCTTAGACTATAGCATTTGAAAGGTCCAAGAGCTGAATGCCTACTTCAGTGTCATTTCTGATATCCCTGACCTTCGGAGATATGACTACATAGGTTCCAATCATATCCAATTTACATAATGATAGTATTACAGATTAGCCATGAATATTCATTTTCAAATATTGGTGATGATTCTAGGTGTAACTTGAAGAGAATATCCCCTTATATGTTTTGTTTTATTATCACTTCGGTTTTCTTTCTAATGTCAAACATTAACCAGATTGACATTCCCGTAAGATCAATAATTATAATACTAATCTTTTATCCAATATCAGAATAGAGACATGAAAGTCATAACTGCAGCTGACAGAAAATCATTTCAGGAGCAAGCAAAATGAAATTGCAAATACTTTCCTTCCTTCATTTTTTCTTTTGCACTAGCACCTCATTGCTAACCAATGAAATCTTTTTTTTTTTTCCTATTTCTTCCTGCTTCAAACTAATTAATTGAATTATCTGATAGGGCTAACATTGCTCTGTCACATTTAACTGTGCATACATGTGGGTACACAAGCACATACACACACATGAACACACACAAAACACCCTTAAGGTATGTGAAATTTATTATTTAATAATATTTTTACTTTGTGTCTGATTTGTGTTATGGATTGAATTGTATCCCCCAAAATATGCATTAGAACCCTAACCCCTGTACCTATGGATGTAATCTAATATAATAATCGCCTTACATGTAGTGTGATGTAATCATTTTCCTTACAATTATAGGTACAATAAAGTGCAGGAGGCTTGTTAATTATAGGAAAAGTGTGAAACAAATACCTGAGATAAAATCAGGAATAGATGATGCTCCGGAGACTGCCCCTGAGGCAGCAGCAACAGCCTTGGCATCTGTCTTGCTACCAGATTCAAAATGGTCTGTAATTTATTTGAAAAGGGTGACATCAACAGACAATTAGCAGAACTTGTAACTGAAGCACACTTCCAGGTCTTTCAGATAAAAATAAAATGATAAAGACTCTAAACTCGAAGGGAGAAGGGGAGAACTTGTTATGAAAGGAGTTGACAACACACTTTTAAAAAATGGTGATTGGAAAATTTGGCACTCCTGCGATGAATAAACGAAGCCAGTGCCGTAGTAAGTGTGCAGGAACAAAGGTCTGGTGGTCTACGTATGAACTCGGCCAGTGGGAGCCCTGTGGATCACATCTGTCTGACCCACTACCGATCACGGCAGTGGCACATGACCTGGCAGCAGTTTGTTCTGTTATGCATGGGGTCACTATGACTGAGGGGTAAACTCGATGGCAGCTAATGAGAACAACAGCGATAAACGTTCAGAGAAAAATCAATTCTCAGAACCATTTCCTAAACAGGTGCAGGAACAAACCACCCACCCTAATCCCTGCTCAGATTAGGACAACCTAGTTCATGGTAATCTGTGTCGCTCTGTAACCTAACCAACCTAACCTTTATGCTCTCTCCCCACAAGGTGGCGACCAAGTCAAATATTAGGCCTAATTGCTGCTGCTTCAAAATGTGATCTAGACCTAGGGGGTTTTGCAGATTTGCCTGTTTCTTCAAAAATGTTAATGGATTGTGTGAATTTTTAACCAAGCTGTGATTCAACTTGTGGATGTCACTTGAAATACATGACTGTGAAGGTCTAATGGGCCCTCGATGCTACCAATGTACCACCTGCCTTCAGTCCTTTATTCTCCTGCTGTCCTAAAAGATTATTTCATACCTTTTCCTCTGTCTTCAAAACCCCAGTCCATCCTTCCGTTTCTTCAGCCTCAACCAATGTTCGTACTTCCTGTTTCACAGAGAGCACTTGAAACAATCAGAGGAGAATTTCTACAAACTCACACCATTCTATCCGCCCACTATCCTGCATCTGTGACCATGTATTTTCCTCCCTGCCTGTTACCACAGAATTCTGTACTTCCGTAAACTATCCTTGCTACTATCTGAAGTCAAAACCTCCACTTGCGCACATTTCTTGTTGTCTACGCAATGGTAATTGTCTGATAGTTCTCCCCACCGCTGCCTTGGCAGCTGTTGTTTTGTACCCCATATATTCATCTCCATAAAGCCATCCTGTTATTTCTCCATTTTAAAAGTTCCAGTCTCTTAAACTTGCTTCCCTGCCTCCTACTTTTCCATTTATTTTTATTTATTTTTTATTATTAACTTTTATTGAGCTTCAAGTGAACGTTTACAAATCAAGTCAGTCTGTCACATATAAGTTAATATACATCTTACTCCTTACTCCCACTTGCTCTCCCCCTAATGAGTCAGCCCTTCCAATCTCTCCTTTCGTGAGAACTTTGCCAGCCTCCACCTCTCTCTATCCTCCCATCCCCCCTCCAGACAGGAGATGCCAACACAGTCTCAAGTGACCACTTGATATAATTAGCTCACTCTTCATCAGCATCTCTCTCCCACCCACTGTCCAGTCCCTTTCATGTCTGATGAATTGTCTTCAGGGATGGTTCCCGTCCTGTGCCAACAGAAGGTTTGGGGACCATGACCGCCGGGATTCCTCTAGTCTCAGTCACACCATTAAGTATGGTCTTTTTATGAGAATTTGGGGTCTACATCTCACTGATCTCCTGCTCCCTCAGGGGTTCTCTATTGTGCTCCCTGTCAGGGCAGTCATCGATTGTGGCCAGGCACCAACTAGTTCTTCTGGTCTCAGGATAATGTAGGTCTCTTGTTCATGTGGCCCTTTCTGTCTCTTGGGCTCTTAGTTGTCGTGTGACCTTGGTGTTCTTCATTCTCCTTTGCTCCAGGTGGGTTCAGACCAACTGATGCATCTTAGATGGCCACTTGTTAGCATTTAAGACCCCAGATGCCACATTTCAAAGTGGGATGCAGAATGTTTTCATAATAGAATTATTTTGCCAATTGACTTAGAAGTCCCCTTGAACCATGGTTCCCTACCCCCCGCCCTTGCTCCGTTGACTTTTGAAGTATTCAGTTTATCCCCGGAACTTTTTGCTTTTGGTCCAGTCCAGTCCAGTTGAGCTGACCTTCCATGTATTGAGTGTTGTCCTTCCTTCACCTAAAGCAGTTCTTATCTGCTAATTAATCAGTAAAAAACCCTCTCCCTCCCTCCCTCCCTCCCTCTCCCCCTCGTAACCACAAAAGTATGTGTTCTTCTCGGTTTATACTATTTCGCAAGATCTTATAACAGTGGTCTTATACAATATTTGTCCTTTTGCCTCTGACTAATTTCGCTCAGCATAATGCCTTCCAGGTTCCTCCATGTTATGAAATGTTTCACAGATTCGTCACTGTTCTTTATCGATGCGTAGTATTCCATTGTGTGAATATACCACAATTTATACTTATTTATTTATTTATTTATTTACCCATTCATCCGTTGATGGACACCTTGGTTGCTTCCAGCTTTTTGCTATTGTAAACAGAGCTGCAATAAACATGGGTGTGCATATATCTGTTTGTGTGAAGGCTCTTGTTTCTCTAGGGTATATTCCGAGGAGTTGGATTTCTGGGTTGTATGGTACTTCTATTTCTAACTGTTTAAGATAACTCCAGATAGATTTCCAAAGTGGTTGTACCATTTTACATTCCCACCAGCAGGGTATAAGAGTTCCAATCTCTCCGCAGCCTCTCCAATATTTATTATTTTGTGTTTTTTGGATTAATGCCAGCCTTGTTGGAGTGAGATGGAATCTCATCGTAGTTTTAATCTGCATTTCTCTAATGGCTAATGATCGAGAGCATTTTCTCACGTATCTGTTTGCTGCCTGAATATCTTCTTTAGTGAAATGTGTGTTCATATCCTTTGCCCACTTCTTTTTTTTTAATTAATTTTTATTAAGCTTCAAGTGAACATTTACCATTCCAATCAGTCTGTCACATGTAAGTTTACATACATCTTACTCCCTTCTCCCACTTGCTCTCCCCCTATTGAGTCAGCCCTTTCAGTCTGTCGTTTCGTGCCAATTTTGCCGTCTTCCCTCTTTCTCTATCTTCCCATCCCCTCTCCTGTCAAGAGTTGCCAACACACTCTCCAGTGTCCACCTGATTTAATTAGCTCACTCTTCATCAGCATCTCTCTCCCCCCCGCTGACCAGTCCTTTTCATGCCTGATGAGTTGTCTTCAGGGATGGTTCCTGTCCTGTGCCATCAGAACGTCTAGGGAGCATTGTCTCCGGGATTCCTCTAGTCGCAGTCATACCATTAAGTAGGGTCTTTTTATGAGAATTTGGGGTCTGTATCCCATTGGTCTCCTGTCCCTCAGGAGTTGTCTGTTGTGCTCCCTGACAGGGCAGACATCGATTGTGGCTGGGCACCAACTAGTTCTTCTGGTCTCAGGATAATGTAGGTCTCTGGCTCATGTGGCCCTTTCTGTCTCTTGGGTTCTTAGTTGTCGTGTGCCCTTGGTGTTCTTCCTTTGCCTTTGCTCCAGGTGGGTTGAGAACAATTGATGTATCTTAGATGGCAGCTTGTTGGCATTTAGGACCCCAGGCGCCACATTTCAAAGTGGGATGCAGAATGTTTTCATAATAGAATTGTTTTGCCCATTGACTTAGAAGTCCCCTCAAACCATGTTCCCCAGACCCCAGCCCCTGCTCCACTGACCTTTGAAGCTTTCATTTTATCCCGGAAACCTCTTTGCTTTTAGTCCAGTCCAATTAGACTGACCTTCCTTGTATTGAGTGTTGTCTTTCCCTTCACCCAAAGCAGTTCTTATCTACTGATTAATCAATAAAAAACCCTCTCCCTCCCTCCCTCCCTCCCCCCTTTGTAACCACAAAAGTATGTGTTCTTCTCTGTTTTTTCTATTTCTCAAGATCTTATAATAGAGGTCTTATACAATATTTGTCCTTTTGCCTCTGACTCATTTCGCTCAGCATAATGCCTTCCAGATACCTCCATGTTATGAAATGTTTCAGAGATTCGTCACTGTTCTTTATCGATGCGTAGTATTCCATTGTGTGAATATACCACAATTTATTTACCCATTCATCCGTTGACAGACACCTTGGTTGCTTCCAACTTTTTGCTATTGTAAACAGGGCTGCAATAAACATGGGTGTGCATATATCTGTTTGTGTGAAGGCTCTTGTTTCTCTAGGGTCTATTTCGAGGAGTTGGATTTCTGGGTTGTATGGTAGTTCTATTTTTAACTGTTTAAGATAATGCCACATGGATTTTCAAAGTGGTTGTACCATTTTACAATCCCACCAGCAGTGTATGAGAGTTCCAATCTCTCCACAGCCTCTCCAACATTTATTATTCTGTGTTTTTTGGATTAATGCCAGTCTGGTTGGTGTGAGATGGAATCTCATCGTAGTTTTAATTTGCATTTCTCTAATGGTTAGTGATCGGGAGCATTTTCTCATGTGTCTGTTAGCTGCCTGAATATCTTCTTTAGTGAAATGTGTGTTCATATCCTTTGCCCACTTCTTGATTGGGTTGTTTGTCTTTTTGTGGTTGAGTTTTGACAGAATCATGTAGATTTTAGAGATCAGGCGCTGGTCGGAGATGTCATAGCTGAAAATTCTTTCCCAGTCTGTAGGTGGTCTTTTTACTCTTTTGGTGAAGTCTTTAGATGAGCATAGGTGTTTGATTTTTAGGAGCTCCCAGTTATCTGGTTTCTCTTCATCATTTTTGGTAGTGTTTTGTATTCTGTTTATGCCTTGTATCAGGGATCCTAGGGTTGTCCCTATTTTTTCTTCCATGATCTTTATCTTTTTGTCTTTGATCCACTTGGAGTTAGTTTTAGTGCATTGTCTGAGGTATGGGTCCTGTTTCATTTTTTTGCAAATGGATATCCAGTTATGCCAGCACCATTTGTTAAAAAGACTATCTTTTCCCCAATTAACTGACACTGGGCCTTTATCAAATATCAGCTGCTCATACGTGGATGGATTTATATCTGGGTTCTCAATTCTGTTCCATTGGTCTATGTGCCTGTTGTTGTACCAGTACCAGGCTGTTTTGACTACTGTGGCTGTATAATAGCTTCTGAAATCAGGTAGAGTGAGGCCTCCCACTTTCTTCTTCTTTTTCACTAATGCTTTGCTTATCCGAGGCTTCTTTCCCTTCCATATGAAATCGGTGATTTGTTTCTCTATCACCTTAAAAATGACATTGGAATTTGGATCGGAAGTGCATTGTATGTATAGATGGCTTTTGGTAGAATAGACATTTTTACTATGTTAAGTCTTCCTATCCATGAACAAGGTATGTTTTTCCACTTAAGTATGTCCTTTTTAATTTCTTGTAGTAGAGCTTTGTAGTTTTCTTTGTATGGGTCTTTTATATCCTTGGTAAGATTTATTCCTAAGTATCTTATCTTCTTGGGGGCTACTGTGAATGGTATTGATTTGGTTATTTCCTCTTCGGTGTTCTTTTTGTTGATGTAGAGGAATCCAAGTGATTTTTGTATGTTTATCTTATAACCTGAGACTCTGCCAAACTCTTCTATTAGTTTCAGTACTTTTCTGGAGGATTCCTTAGGGTTTTCTGCGTATAAGATCATCTCATCTGCAAATAGAGATAATTTTACTTCCTCCTTGCCCATCCGGATACCCTTTATTTCTTTGTCTAGCCTAATTGCCCTGGCTAAGACCTCTAGCACGATGTTGAATAAGAGCAGTGATAAAGGGCATCCTCGTCTGGTTCCTGTTCTCAAGGGAAATGCTTTCAGGCTCTCTCCATTTAGAGTGATATTGGCTGTTGGCTTTGCATAGATGCCCTTTATTATGTTGAGGAATTTTCCTTCAATTCCTATTTTGGTGAGAGTTTTTATCATAAATGGGTGTTGGACTTTGTCAAATGCCTTTTCTTCATTAATTGATAAGATCATGTGGTTTTTGTCTTTTGTTTTATTTATGTGGTGGATTACATTAATGGTTTTTCTGATATTAAACCAGCCTTGCATACCTGGTATAAATCCCACTTGATCAGGGTGAATTATTTCTTTGATATGTTGTTGAATTCTATTGGCTAGAATTTTGTTGAGGATTTTTGCATCTATGTTCATGAGGGATATAGGTCTGTAATTTTCTTTTTTTGTAATGTCTTTACCTGGTTTTGGTAGCAGGGAGATGGTGGTTTCATAGAATGAGTTGGGTAGTATTCCGTCATTTTCTATGCTTTGAAATACCTTTAGTAGTAGTGGTGTTAACTCTTCTCTGAAAGTTTGGTAGAACTCTGCAGTGAAGCCGTACGGGCCAGGGCTTTTTCTTGTTGGGAGTTTTTTGATTACCTTTTCAATCTTTTTTTTTGTTATGGGTCTATTTAGTTGTTCTACTTCTGAATGTGTTACTTTAGGTAGGTAGTGTTTTTCTAGGAATCCATCCATTTCTTCTAGGTTTGCAAATTTGTTAGAGTACAATTTTTCATAATAATCTGATATGATTCTTTTAATTTCGGTTGGGTCTGTTGTGATGTGGTCCTTCTCGTTTCTTATTTGGGTTATTTGTTTCCTTTCCTGTATTTCTTTAGTCAGTCTGGCCAATGGTTTATCAATTTTGTTAATTTTTTCAAAGAACCAGCTTTTGGCTTTGTTAATTCTTTCAATTGTTTTTCTGTTCTCTAATTCATTTAGTTCAGCTCTAATTTTTATTATTTGTTTTCTTCTGGTGCCAGATGGATTCTTTTGTTGCTCACTTTCTATTTGTTCAAGTTGTAAGGACAGTTGTCTGATTTTGGCTCTTTCTTCTTTTTGTATGGGTGCATTTATCGATATAAATTGGCCTCTGAGCACTGCTTTTGCTGTATCCCAGAGGTTTTGATAGGAAGTATTTTCATTCTCGTTGCATTCTATGAATTTCCTTATTCCCTCCTTGATGTCTTCTATAACCCAGTCTTTTTTCAGGAGGGTATTGTTTAGTTTCCAAGTATTTGATTTCTTTTCCCTAGTTTTTCTGTTATTGATTTCTAGTTTTATTGCCTTGTGGTCTGAGAAGATGCTTTGTAATATTTCGATGTTTTGGACTCTGCAAAGGTTTGTTTTATGACCTAATATGTGGTCTACTCTAGAGAATGTTCCATGTGCGCTAGAAAAAAAAGTATATTTTGCAGCAGTTAGGTGGAGAGTTCTGTATAAGTCAATGAGGTCAAGTTGTTTGATTGTTGTAATTAGATCTTCCGTGTCTCTATTGAGCTTCTTACTGGATGTCATGTCCTTCTCCGAAAGTGGTGTGTTGAAGTCTCCTAATATAATTGTGGAGGTGTCTATCTCACTTTTCAGTTCTGTTAAAATTTGATTTATGTATCTTGCAGCCCTGTCATTGGGTGCATAAATATTTAATATGGTTATGTCTTCCTGATCAATTGTCCCTTTTATCATTATGTAGTGTCCTTCTTTATCCTTTGTGGTGGATTTAAGTCTGAAGTCTATTTTGTCAGAAATTAATATTGCTACTCCTCTTCTTTTTTGCTTATTGTTTGCTTGATATATTTTTTTCCATCCTTTGAGTTTTAGTTTCTTTGTGTCTGTGAGTCTAAGGTGTGTCTCTTGTAGGCAGCATATAGACGGATCGTGTTTCTTTATCCAGTCCGTGACTCTCTGTCTCTTTATTGGTGCATTTAGTCCATTTACATTCAGCGTAATTATAGATAAATAAGTGTTTAGTGTTGTCATTTTGATGCCTTTTTATGTGTGTTGTTGACAATTTCATTTTTCCACATACTTTTTTGTGCTGAGACGTTTTTCTTAGTCAATTGTGAGATCCTCATTTTCGTAGTGTTTGACTTTATGTTTGTTAAGTCGTTACGTTTTTCTTGGCTTTTATCTTGAGTTATGGAGTTGTAATACCTCTTTGTGGTTACCTTATTTTTTACCCGTATTTTTCTAAGTAAAAACCTAACATGTATTGTTCTATATCGCCTTGTATCCCTCTCCTTATGGCAGTTCTATGCCACCTGTATTTAGTCGCTCTTTTTGATTATTGTGATCTTTTAGATTTTGACTTCAGTGATTCCCTGTTATGAGCATTTTTTTTTTAATTAATCTTAATTTGTTTTTGTGATTTCCCTATTTGAGTTGATATCAGGATGTTCTGTTTTGTGACCTTGTGTTGTGCTGGTATCTGATATTATTGATTTTCTGACCAAACAATATTCTTTAGTATTTCTTGTAGCTTTGGTTTGGTTTTTGCAAATTCTCTAAACTTGTGTTTATCTGTAAATATCTTAATTTCGCCTTCATATTTCAGAGAGAGTTTTGCTGGATATATGATCCTTGGCTGCCAGTTTTTCTCCTTCAGTGCTCTGTATATGTCGTCCCATTCCCTTCTTGCCTGCATGGTTTCTTTTGAGTAGTGTGAACTTATTCTTATTGATTCTCCCTTGAAGGAAACCTTTCTTTTCTCCCTGGCTGCTTTTAAAATTTTCTGTTTATCTTTGGTTTTGGCAAGTTTGGTGATAATATGTCTTGGTGTTTTTCTTTTTGGATCAATCTTAAATGGGGTTCGATGAGCATTTTGGATAGATATCCTTTCGTCTTTCATGATGTCAATGAAGTTTTCTGTCAGGAGATCTTCAACTATTTTCTCTGTGTTTTCTGTCCTCCTTCCCTGTTCTGGGACTCCAATCACACGCAAGTTATCCTTCTTGATAGAGTCCCACATGATTCTTAGGGTTTCTTCATTTTTTTTAATTCTTTTATCTGATTTTTTTCGGCTATGTTGGTGTGAATTCCCTGGTCCTCCAGATTTCCCACTCTGCATTCTAATTGCTCGAGTCTGCTCCTCTAATTTCCTATTGCGTTTGTCTAATTCTGTAATTTTATTGTTCATCTTTTGGATTTCTACATGCTGTCTCTCTATGGATTCTTGCAACTTATTAATTTTTCCACTATGTTCTTGAATAATCTTTTTGAGTTCTTCAACTGTTTTATCAGTGTGTTCCTTGGCTTTTTCTGCAGTTTGCCTTATTTCGTTTCTGAGATCATCCCTGATGTCTTGAAGCATTCTGTAAATTAGTTTTTTATATTCTGTATCTGATAATTCCAGGATTGTATCTTCATTTGGGAAAGATTTTGATTCTTTTGTTTAGGGGTTGTAGAAGCTTTCATGGTCTGCTTCTTTATGTGGTTTGATATGGACTGCTGTCTCCGAGCCATCACTGGGAAACTAGTTTTTCCAGAAAATCTGCTAAAAAAATTGCAGTCAGATCCCTGTCAGAACTGCCTTTGGATTATAACTGCCGCCTTGTTCCCTGTAAGGATGAAAGTCTGAGACTTGGATCATATATGCTTGGCTGTAGCTGGTTCTGTGTTTTTAGTCCAATTAGGGATGGATTTTTGGTCCCTGGGTTTTTTCTGGTTCCTTCTCTCAGACCAGACGAGTGGATTAGGAAAAGACCAAAAGAAAAAAAAAAGGGAGGGGAACCAAAGCCGCCGCGGAGCCGGAGCCGTTCTCCCTCTGGCTCAGGAAATTCCAATGTTAATGATGCCGCCTGGGGAGGGTGGGGGTGGGATCAGAGAGATAGGAGCGTAGCACCTCGGAATATAGCCAGAGTTGCTTGTCTTGCTTGGAATGACTATTTTATCTGAGATTCCCGAGGGGCATGTCGCCTATGTGTGCTGGCTGTGTGGAGATTGCCACCGGGGATCTGGTCCACTGAAGCCGCTGTCAGATCCTCCGCTGCCAGTCCAATGCCCAGCGTTAAGGTTCCCCTGCTGGGACGCTGCACTCCCGACTCCAAAATCAGTCACTGCCTCCCGGGGACTTCTCGTCCCTCCAGCCGCGTCGCCGCGTTGCCCCCTTGGACTGGCTGGGCCCCCTCCCGGGGTTAGTTCAGGGGAGTTGAGCAGCTCCCCGTGCTTGTGCCGTGACAGCACCCAGTCAAATGCCCGGCAGCACAATTCCCCGGCTGGGACGCTGCTCTCCCAGCTCCAAGACCAGTCACTGCCTCCCAGGGACTTCTCCCACTGGCTGCATCGCCACGCCGCCTGCGCGGACCGGCTGGGCCCCCTCCCGGGGTGAGTTCGCGGGGGTAGGGCTGTGCCCCTTGTTTGCGCCATCAGCTCCCCTGGACCCTGACCTAAACCGGCCGCCAAGGTTACCTGACTGGAACGCTGGCTCCTGGCTCCAAAAACAGTTGCTGCTTCCCCATATTTGTTCATTTTTCGTCTCTAAATCTGTGTTTGTTGTTCAGGGTTCGTAGATTGTTATGTATGTCATCAGTTCACTTGTTTTTCTGAGTCTTTGTTGCAAGAGGGATCAGAGGTAGCATCTACTTAGTCCGCCATCTTGGCCCTGCCTCCAACATCCCCATTTATTTTTTCTTCTTCTTAGTTTTCTTACTTGCAGTTTCTTATTCCTTTCTGTTCAGTCCGTCTTAAACCAACTCCAGGAAAACTTTCCCTACTTCTCCACCTTAACAAAGATTTCTTAACAATAGAGCCAAGGACCTCCACATTGCTAAATCCAATGGTCAATTTTCAGCCATCATTTTGCTAGATCTATCAGCAATATTGGAAATAGCTGATCACTTTTACTTCCTTGATATATTCACTTGGTTTCTGATATCACACAGTTTCTTGGTTTTCCTTCTACTTCATGTGTCACTCCTCATTCTCCTTTGTGAGTTCTGCCTTTTTCACTTCACCATTCAAAGTTATAGAGTGCACCAGGGCTCAGTCATTGGTCCTAACTTTTTTCTTCTGTCAGTACATACTGCTTCAGTAAATGCATCCAATCCTGTAGTCTTAAAAGTTATTCAAATGCTGAATACTCAAAAATTTATGCCTGCATTCCAGACCATGCTCCCTAACTCCACACTTACATACATCTAACCATGTGTTCAAATCTTCACTTAGATATCCAAGAATATTATGTTTTCTAATTGAACTACTGGAAGCAGCAGTCAAGAAATCAAAACACGCATTGCCCTGGGCAAATTGCCTGTAAGAGGTCTCTTTAAAGTGTTAAAAAGCAAAGATGTCACCTTGAGGACTAAGGTGCACCTGACCCAAGCCACGGTGTTTCCAATCATCTCATACACATGCGAAAGCTGGACAATGAATGAGGAAGACTGGAGACGAATTGATGCCTTTGAATTGTGGTATTGGTGAAGAATATTGAATATACCATGGACTGCCAAAAGAATGAACAAATCTGTCTTGGAAGAAGTATAACCAGAATGCTCCTTAGAAGCAAGGAGGGCAAGATTACGTCTCACATACTTTGGACATGTTATAAGGAGGAATCAGTCCCCAGAGAAGGACGTCATGCTTGGTAAAGTAGAGGGTCAGAAAAAATGAGGAAGATCCTCAAAGAGATGCGTTGACACAGTGGCTGTGACAATCGGCTCAAGCATAACAACAACTGTGAGGTTGGTGCAGGACTGAGTAGTGTTCTGTTGTGCATAGGGTTGCTATGAGTTGGAACCGACTCAACAGCACCTAATAACAACAACAATAACAATTGAACTACTAAAAATGACAAAAGTCCCAATTGTTACTGATAATTAGAAGTTGTAGCAGAAATAAGATTAAAAGGTCAGGGGCCTCTTTTTTTATATACTTTTTATTGTGCTTTAAGTGAAAGTTTACAAATCAAGTCAGTCTCTCACGTAAAAACTTATATACACCTTACTACATATTCCCAATTACTCTCCCCTCAATGAGACAACCCACTCCCTCCTTCCACTCTTTCTTTTCACGTCCATTTTGCCAGCTTCTAACCCCCTCTACCCTCCCATCTTGCCTCCAGGCAGGAGATGCCAACATTGTCTCAAGTGTCCACCTGATCCGAGAAGCTCACTTCTCATCAGCATCCCTCTCCAACCCATTGTCCAGTCCAGTCCATGTCTGACGAGTTGGCTTCAGGAATGGTCCCTGTCCTGGACCAACAGAAGTTTTGGGGCCATGACCACGAGGGTCCTTCTAGTCTCAGTCAGACTATTAAGTCTAGTCTTTTTATGAGCATTTAGGATCTGTATCCCACTGTTCTCCTGCTCCCTCAGGGGTTCTCTGTTGTGCTCCCTGTCAGGGCAGTCATCGGTTGTAGCCAGGCACCATCTAGTTCTTCTGGTCTCAGGATGATATAGTCTCTGGTTCAAGTGGCCCTTTCTGTCTCTTGGGCTCGTAATTGCCTTGTGTCCTTGGTGTTCTTCATTCTCCTTTGATCCAGGTGGGTTGAGACTCATTGATGCATCTTAGATGGCCACTTGCTAGTGTTTCAGACCCCAGATGCCACTCTTCAAAGCGGGATCCAGGATGTTTTCTTAATAGATTTTATTATGCCAATTGACTTAGATGTCCCCTGAAATCATGGACCTCAAAACCCTGCCCCTGCTTCCCTGACCTTCGAAGGTCAGGGGCCTCTTTTAACCTTCTGATGACATATCCTGCCTAAGAACTTGGAATACAGACAAGGGCAAGTCAAGGGTCAGTACTGGAGAAGCATCAACGATATGTCACATTTAATCCAGGGCATAAAAGAGAGTTAAAAGAACATCTAAAGAACAATATCAAAGCTAAAAAAATGGGAATCCTAGTGAAAATCACCAAGAGCTCAGTAAAGAGGTGCTAAAACAATTATGAACGAGACACAAGAAAAATAAACTGGCAACAGCAAATCCGGGAAGGACAAGACTCTAGGAGAAAATGTAAGTCAATTTGAGAGCCTCAGGGAGAAAATCTTGATAGCTTGCGAATGCTTTTAAGGTACCACCTTTTCCTTTCTATTTCTGTTGCGGAACCACTCATGGGTAACAATTGCCGTCAGATAACTTCTTGTGCTTTATAAAGAAATTATTCCAAAGGGGAGGAGAAAAAAAAAAAAGAAGAAAGATAAAAGTATATGCCTGTCTTACATGAAAGTATGGGTTAAACTTCATATTTAACTAAGAAATGCCATTTTGGGGTCATTTAAATGAGAGAATGAACTCAATTTTATTGAACAGACACTTCAGAAGATATTTTACAAACATTAGCTAGTAATTCTTACAACGTTATGATATAATTACTAACCCTGTCTTAAAAACAAAAACAATCGATGTCAAGTCTGTTCCGGCCCCACGTGTGTCAGAGTAGAACTGTGCTCCATAAAGCTTTCAATGTCTGCGACGTTTCAGAAGTAGATCCCAAGGACTTTCTTCTGAGCTCTTCTGAGTGGACTCAGACCACCGGTCTTTCAGCTAAACACTTAATCATTTGCTCTACCTAGGCAGTTTAACTTCATCTGACTTGTAAGTAAAATGAGGTCATTTGAGGTTAACCGGATTTCCAAGTCTTTTGGATAGTGTTTGGACTCTTTCCACAATGCTATTTTGATCCTTTACATGATTGTGAAATAACAGAAATGCAGGGATGACCCTGGGCCACATTATAAAAATTGTCTTTGTTTCTTCCTCTATCATCTGGAAAATTTTCTTCACATTAAGCTCTTCCTTGATTCTCATCTTTGTAGGCAACCCATCCTCACTTAGTTCCTTTTGCCAAAGGGAAAAAAAAATTAATAATTTTATTCCCACCAAAGTAAATATGTTACTTATATTTGGAAAAGAAGTGTGATTGTTAGGATAGCAATCAATTCAAAAGAATAAACAGTGAATGATAAAATTTGAGATGATATGGGACACAGATCGATAGAAAACTTTAAGACTCAAGTCACACAAAGGGGTTGGCTGAGTATTTCCTCTGTCTGGTATGAGTCAGAATCCACTCAATGGCAATGGATTATGGTATGAGAATAGCTTCCTTGAAGAATAAATACTGGTTCTTCACAGTAACTTTTCCCATATTATGTACTCAGATATTAATCATGTTTTTAAGAAAAAGGACTGTTTGATCAAATAGGCTGAAGATCAAAGAAGAACTGACAACTTTGAATTACGGTGTTGGTAAGGAATATTGAATATACCATGGACTGCCAAAAGAATGAAAAAATCTGTCTTAGAAGAAGTACAGCGAGAATGCTCTTTATAGCCAAGGATAGTGAGACATTGTCTTACATACTTTGGACGTGTTATCAGGAGGGACCAATCCCTGAGGAAGGACTTCATGCTTGGTAAAGTAGAGTGTCAACAAAAAGGAGGAAGACCTTCAATGAGATGGACGGACACAGTGGCTACAACAATGGGCTCAAGCATAGCGACGATTGTGATAATGGTGCAGGACCAGGCAGTGTTTCACTTTGTTGCATAGCGTCACTATGAGGGAATCGACTTGACGGCACCTAACAACAACAACTTGTGTATTTACTTTTTTTTTTCTTAACATATGTCTATTCTTCCATGTTCTACATACTGTACCGCTGCTGCTGTTGTTAGTTGTTGTCAGATCGGTTTCAACTCATGTTGACCCTGTATGTGCACAGTAGAACTGTTCCATAGGGTTTTCAAGGCTGTGACTTTTCGGAAGCAGATCACCAGGTCTGTCTTGTGAGGAGCCTCTTGGACAGGTTCAAATGGTCAACCTTTCTGCTAGTTGTGTATCACTTAGCCATTTGCACCTCCCAGAGATTCATGTACTATACAAATCAGAAGTACAGAAAGGTCAAAGTTTTCTTACTGGTTATATTCTAGTTAGGTGCAGATAAATAATAAGCAAATGAAAGCTAAATGAAAGATATAATCAGATAATGACAAATGTGATAAAGGAAATAAAAGAAGGTTTTTTTTTTTTAGTGTCATGGGGCTTGAAAACAAATAAAGAAGACTGAAGAAGAATTGATGCCTTTAAATTATGGTGTTGGTGAAGAACATTAAATACATCGTGGGCTTCCAGAAGAACAAACACATCTGTCTTGGAAGAAGTACAGGCAGAATGCTCCTTAGAAGTGAGGATGGTGAGACTTTGTCCTATGTACTTAGTACGTGTTATCAGGAGGGACCCGTCCGTGGAGAAGAACATCATACTTGGAAAAGCAGAGGGTCAGCAAAAAAGAGAAAGACCTTTAAGGAGTTGAACTGACACAGTGGCTGCAAGAGTAGGCACAAATAAAGAAACTATTTTGAGAATGATCCAGGACCGGGCAGTGTTTCGTTCTGTTGTATATAGGCTCACTATGAGTTGGAACTGGATCAACAGCACCTAACAACAACAGTGTGATAGAGAGGGATTGGATGCATATGTGAATAGTCATTAATATAACAGCTGAGTTAGAATTTTCAAGAATTTACTATATAGAAACTCATATTACTCTCTCCCCATTCTTCCCCACCAAGAGAAGTTGATTCTAACCCATATCTAAACGGCTCTGGTGACCATGGGGTAACTTCAGACCCCATGTCTGATGGGGTAATATCAGACAATTTGTAAAAAATGATTCTACAGCAAAAATAAGTCTATGGATAATCTTTGAGGATTAGATTCTGAAAATTGAAATAATCATCCTAACTCTGATAACCTTATAAGGTGTTGAAGATAAAAAAGTTAATGTAAATGAAATCACTTTATAAGATGGAGAAGGAATGAAAATTGTAACCTATTATTCCAAAAATAGAAAAACAATATTAATTGAAAATGCCATTTATTAATAAATTAGAAAAAATTAAATATATTTTTATGCCCGGGTACAAATTTTCTGACCCTGATGGTGGCCCTCCAGGAACAGATATTACTTCTGTGTGGGAGGTCGAATCCAGAGATGGGATTTGACTCAGGTTCCTTCCTGTTGCTATATTCTAACTATTTAAAATTGTGGCCATTCTGTAATTGAGATACACATCACAGTGCATGAACAAATGACTGAATTGTTAACATTGTGGTCTAGGTTTCTGCATGTTGGCCTGGTCTTAGTGACATTCTGCTTCTGAGAACACCCTATTATTAAGGTGGGTGAATGGGAATTCACTGGGGTGGGGATTAGCCTCTGTCAGTGGAGATCTAGCCTCGAGGGCTACAACTGAATGGTATAAATCTGTGCCTTGTCACAGCTGTTCAAACATGCCCTCTGCCCTCTTATATCCCAAAGGAGAGCATTGGATCCATGATGTATCTTCTGAGAAACTGAACAAAAACAGTTTCTACTTTGATCTTAACATACAATCCGCTGAGATTCAAAAGAGACCTGAATGATTCAGTAAATTCTCTGCTTGGCTCCCTCGTCAGCAATCCTTTTTAATTGGAAAGAATATAAATAAATCCCTTGGTAAAACAGAATGTACACTTCTTCATTAGATTCATAGATACCTACAACTTCTGCTTTAAATCTCTCTTCAAAAGCAATAAAAATCGTAGTTCGACAAATTTGACCAGTATTTAATGATTGGATGGCTTTTCTCCATTTATATCCTGGACAGCTTACTTCCACAGTAAGAAAAACTAAGCTGGAATCATTTCACCTGGTTCTTGGACTCTCTGGAGAAGTTGCTTTATGCGAACGAATCTTGGGTGAGATAAGATCTTGGATTAGACTTGAAATGATTAGAGTCTTTATTTCTACAACTTTCCACTTTTGACCAACTCTAAAAACTAAGCTCTAAGTGTTAACTTTATTAATGTATTCTTTTTCCTAAAATTAGTGATGTTTAGAGGGTAATGCTTAAATTTTAGATTGACAGTTTTAATTTAGGAATGAGCTGAATTTTTGTATTTCTTTATAGGTAAAACAAAACAACTACAAAATTTTCTTATAAGCAGGTTTACCTCTAGGAATGACGGTGGTGGTGGTGACAGTGGTGATGGCAATGACAAAGATAGCAGTGGTGGCAGTAGTAATGATTGTGGTGGTGGCAGTGTTGGTGATGATACTGGTGTTGGTGGTAATGGCAGTAGTAGTTGCAGTGTTGGCGACGACAGTGGTGACCACAGTGATGAAGGTGGTGGTAGTGGTGGGGACTGCCTTGGTAATGCTGGTGGTTTGGTGACGGTGAGGATAGAGGTAATTTAGGAGCATTCTGTGGAAACACTGAGAAATTATTGTAGATTCCAATACCAAAAATTAAAACATTATTGCCACTTCCGTTCTACAAAATTCTGCTGGAGTTAGTTACAAACCCACAAATTTGCCATTAATTTTTATGAAAACAAAGCAAAACATGGGGTAATATATGCACTAAAGAGGTTACTTTAAAGTACTTTAACGGTAAGAGAAAAACCTAGCTTGATACTCAGGAAGCTTCAGAGCTACAAGTCCACTGACTATATAAAACTGACAGTCCAAGTGCAATCACTAGAGCCATCTAGGTACTTAGATTTCGATGGAGGTATTATATATAGCCCAGGTGAATTCAGAAAGAAATATCAGCTCCAGAGTCCAGCTTCCTGGATTCAAAAGCAGGCTATATTATGCAGTAACTCTGTGGACTCAAGGAAGTGAACAAGTCACTATGCTTAATAAATGTTATTGTTATTACAGTTATTATTTTGAGATGAGTACATCGATTATTGACAAATCTACTTAGAGAAAGAATAATTGTCCTTTATGAAAGGAGTTTAAATGTTTACTTACTAAAAATTCTTCTGAATTATATTCTGATAAAGAATGCATGCTTCTATAATAATAAAAATAATACAAATGAAAAGGAATTGATATAAACAAGAAAGACAAAACTGATAGAAACATAAAAGCTGTCTAATACCTTATTGTCAGGCATGACCATTTTGTAAGGAGAATTTACCAATATCTTTTTTTTTTATCCAAGTGGATCCCTGGTGGCACAGTGGATAAGAGCAACAGCTGCTAATCAAAAGGCTAGCAGTTCAAATCCATCAGCCGCCCCTTGGAAAACGTTTGGAGTAGTTCTACTCTGTCCTGCAGTGTTCTGAGTTGGAATCAACTTGACGGCAATGGGTTTGGTTTGGTTATCCAAGTGTAAAATGTTCCTATCCTGTGATTTTACAATTCTATTGCAGAAACTCACTTTACAGAAATACTTAAATCTATTGCTATATATCTTTACCTGTATCTATATTGTTATAACCTGGCCCAGTTGCTGTCTAGTTGATTCTGACTAACAGTGACCCTAAAGGACGTGGTAGAACTGCCTCACAGGGTTTCCAAGGAGCATCTGGTGGATTCCAACTTACCATCTTAGCTCTTAACCACTGTGCCAAAACTCATAGCAACCCTGTAAAACAGAGTAGAGCTGCCCCTATAGAGTTTCCAAGGAGCACCTGGAAACTGTTCAGCAGCTGCAGGTCTGAACCACTATGCAACCAGGGTTTCCCTGATATAGTCATAGATATATCAATACAAGACATTCACTGTAGCATTGTAGCAGCAGAAAATTGGGAATATTATAAATCTCCTTATACTGACCTGGAATGTTGTCAATGATAAATCATTGATTAAAATTCAATGTACAGTGCATTTGCATACATGATGCCAGCAATGTTTATATAAATTTATATTATTAAAATGCATTTATAAATATGCAAATTCAATATTTCTAAATAAAAATGCAAATCTGGAAGGATAAATGACTTTTAGCTAATTACACAGCTAAAAAGCGTTCCAGAAGTCGAAATTAGAACCTGATGTACATAACTCTAAGACCTTAGCTTTCTGTTCTGCCCTGAACCATGTCTCTTATCCCTCCTTCTGGGTCTTTGCACATGCTGTCCCCCTGCTGGGAATAGCCTTTGTCTAGCTTTAAAACTTCAATAATTTACTTTTCTTTCATTTCTTCAGTTATCACTTATTTCTTTGTCATTATTTTAAATTTACTAGGTCTGCCCTTATTTAAGGAAACAAGCCACATCTGATGCTTTTTATTGTTCAAATTTGCAGCATCCTCTGAGTTTTTAAAATACTTGTTGTCTGCTTAAATAATTAGGGAATAAGAGGGAAGTGGACTGACAAAGAAAAAGAAAAATGTTAACTAAGATTGTCCCTTTCTTCATTTGAGCGGTCTTTCGAAAATGTTCTTCAGTGAACCATTGTGGAAAGAGAAAAGAAATATCACAAAAGTAGCTGAGGGTTGTGATTCAGAGCTGAATTGGAAATTTGGGGTATGGTTTGATCCTTGATTATGGCTGAAGCAAGTCTAGAAATACAAATGTTTACCGACTAAAGCTGATAGCTGTCATCATTGAGTCTGACTGACAGAGAAATAATAGCCAGTCCCTGATATCAAATCCACTCTCAAGCCTGGAGAAAGGGCTAATACTAGTATTCTCTATTCAGTTCAGAGTTCACTGCCGTTTCCTTTTGTTCTATAAAATATCATTAATTGTATTGGTGCCCACTTCATCTTTAGTAATCTATTAAGAACCTTGAGAAATGTGAAGTCCCAGGTGATACAGTTTATGGCCTCGGCTGCAAACCAAAAGGTTAGAGGTTTGAATACACCCAGAGATACCTCGAAAGAAAGGCCTGGCAATCTATTTCTGAAAAATCAGCCATAGAAAACCCTATTGCTCACAGTTCTACTCTGACATTCATGGGGTCACCATGAGTCAGAATCTACTCCATGGCATCTGGTCTAGACTTTGGTTGGCAAGTAACTGTCACTATGTTGAGAGCATTATGAATTTCCCCTGAGATTCATTCTGTCAGAGATATGTGAGAAATAAAGCTGTCCAGCTTCCACTAGAATCCACAGGTATCTTTTAAAAATGTAAGCCTGATTTATAATTCAGGCTATTTACAATTAAGAAATTATAATACTCTTTTGTTTTATACTCTCCCTTGGTTTCCCATTGCCCTCAGAAATTCCTTGCCTTGTCCTAAAATTCTCTGGTTTACCTGGTTACTGCCTCTACCTCTCCAAACACACATTGAGCCAAATGAATGACGCCAAATAGTCACTAACTATAAACACTATGTTGCTTTTTTAGATTTTCCGACTCTCAGCCAGCGCTCATATCAGTACCTGGTAAATGCGAAACCAAAACAATGTGACTGAATTCATTCTTTTGGGTCTTACGAAAAACCCAGAGCTGAGGAAAATATTTTCTGCTGTGTTTCTAATCATGTATGTTGTCACCATGTTGGGAAACCTACTCATTGTGGTAACTATGACTGCAAGTCAGAGTCTGAGGTCACCTATGTATTTTTTCCTTACTTCCTTGTCCCTCATGGATGCCATCTTTTCTTCTGTCGTCGCCCCCAAGATGATTGTGGATTCCCTCTCTGAGAGCACTACCATCTCCCTCAAAGGCTGTATGACCCAGCTCTTTGCAGAACATTTCTTTGGTGGAGTGTCAATCATCCTTCTCATTGTGATGGCCTATGACCACTATGTGGCCATCTGTAAGCCCCTGCACTACAGGACCATCATGAGTTCTCGGATGTGCTGCCTGCTGCTGGGAGGGGCCTGGGTGGGAGGATTTTTGCATGCAATGATACAGCTTCTCTTCATGTACCAAAAACCTTTCTGTGGTCCCAATGTCATTGATCACTTTATGTGTGACTTGTTTCAGTTGCTGACACTGGCCTGCATGGACACCTGCGTCCTGGGCCTCTTGGTCATCCTCAATAGTGGGGTGATGTGCGTGACCATCTTTCTTATCCTCATTGTCTCCTACATGATCATCCTCTGCTCTTTGAAGTCTTATAGCTCTGAAGGATGGCGCAAAGCCCTGTCTACCTGTGGCTCCCACCTCACAGTGATTGTCTTGTTCTTTGTGCCATTTGTTTTCTTGTACGTAACACCTGTGGCCACTTATCCCATAGACAAGGCAATGGCTATGTCGGAGTCTATCATCACACCCATGTTAAATTCCTTGATCTACATCCTGAGAAGCACAGAGGTGAAAAATACCATGAAGAAACTTTGGATGCAATGAGAGACTTTAGATGGCAAGTAACTGTCATCATGCTGAAAACATTATGAGTTTCTCCTAAAGAGAAGTCATTCTTTCCAAGATGTGTGAGAAATAAAACAGCCCAAGTTCCAGAAGAATCCAGAGGGATCTTTTAGAAATACAAGTCTGATTTATTGTTTAGGATATTTACAACATAGAAATTATGATACTGATTTTCAAGGTTTCTTTTCTTCCTCCTAATCTCATCCTTGTGGTGGTTACCCTTTCCCCTTTAGCCTTCCCAGGTCAGTCCTTTTACCTCACTACTGGAACTCCATTATCAGATCTAAGAGCTATAATTCATTTTGTAGTTTTTCCTGTTTACAGGTAAAGTTTAACTATACAAACTTTTGTCCATAAAATGTACCTTTCACATGTGTGCACACAAGTTATTTCTCAAATTCGAGTACTGTGTAAGCCCTTCCTAAGGAGAAATCAGTTCTTTTGAATTTCGGCAATGATACGAATCATGATTTCACATTTCTAATGTAACGAGGTGTTAAGATTGAAATTTTGGCTACACATGATAAGTGAAATTACAAAGTGCGTTCCAGATCACACCATACCTGCTACTACAGTGAAGGCAGTGAATGATGAAGATAAGAACCCTCACAACTAAGTAAAGAATATGAAACCTGGTCAGTATAAACTGGAAGAGTGGTTTGTGAGAACAGCTTTGGATGTAGAGAATTCCCCTGCCCCACCATGGGAGTAGAGGTATGCCTGCCTCTCATGTCGGTACTCGTTTCTCTGATGTTTCTGTGGAAGGACATGTTTGGAGTTACCTACTCTGCCATTTGGCTGACATCACCTCCTACTTTAATTTTTAATTGTCTGTCAACCAGAGGTCATAGTACCTTAAAATTCCAGTCAAGTACCTTAAAATTTGTTTGTATTTGTGAGTGTGTGTGCATTTACACATACATGTGTACGTGCATGCTGAAAGGGCACTTCTAGAGAGTGCTATTCTGACAGACTAGCATATGATCCTCCACATTGGTGGCTGCAGGGACTGAGATCAGAAAAATCTAGGCAGAAAGAGAGACTTAGTGGTATCAGCACAGGATTGCCCAGTAGGGCAGGCTCAGCTACAGGTGTCCAATGTATCATCTTCAAGGAGCATCCTATCAAATGCTCATACTGGCAAAATGACAATCTGAATTCTGCAACTTTCCAGTCTCCTACAGATTGGCTCATGTTGACCAAATTCATATGGTACTAGAAAAAGATTTGTAAAAGGAATTTGGTGGACACACATGCACACGATTATCCTGTGATTAGTCAGCACATTTCTTTCTGGAGAAAAATGTCTACAAGAAGTTAAATTACCAAGTGAAAATGGTCAGGTGTTGATAGAATCCAAGTAAGGCTCATTATAGGTTGTTTACAATGGTTATGAGCTTTAAGTACTCATAGTCTAATGCAGTCCTCTCAGAATATTAAATGTGTATATAATGGACCAATAACATGTTGATATACATTGACTGCTTCCTGTTAGGACTGTTTCCTGTTAGGAGTATTTCACCTTTCCTGTCCATGTAACAAAAACTAATGTGTTAAGGAAGTGTAAATTAAATACACCATATTTATCAGCTGAAGTCATAATTTGCTACGCCATAACTTTTTCATGGCATTTTTCACTTCTGCATTCCTCAGTATATATATCAGAGGGTTGAGAAAGGGTGTCCCAATTGTATAAAACACAGCCACCATCTTGTCCACTGGAAATGTAGCTGGTGGGTGTGTGTACATGAATATACATGGACCAAAAAACATGACTACCACAATAAAATGGGAGATGCAGGTAGAAAGAGCTTTTCACCTTCCTTCTGCACTGTGGTTTCTCAGAGAGTATCAAATGACAACATAGGATATAAGCAAGAGCGTGAAACTCATCATGCATATGGCCCCACTATTGGACACAGCAGCAAACTTATCACATAGTGTCCATGCAGGCAAGTTTCAACAAGGGCTGCAAGTCACACAAATAGTTATCAATCACATTGGGACCACAGAAGGACAATATCAAAGCCAAGGAAATCTGTATTGAAGAATGGATACAAGATCCCACCCAGGCCAGAATCACCAGCACACCACAGACACCTGCTCATGGTGGTTGTTTATATTGCAGCAGCTTTCAAATGGCCACATAGTGATCAAAAGCCATGAGGATGAGCACAAATATCTCCATACACCCAAAGAAATGGGCTGCAAAGACCTGAGTCATGCGCTCACGGTAGGAAATGGTCTTCTTCTAGGATAGAGCATCCGCAATCAACCTGGGTGCCGTAGTTGTAGAAAAGCAGACATCAGCAAAGGACGGGTAGAATAGGAAAAAGTACTTGGGACTCCCAAGGGTATGACTTGTCTTAATAGTCACCACAATGAGAAAATCCCCCAGCAGAGTCAAAAGGTAAAGAATCAAGAAGATTCCAAATATTGCTTTCTGCTTTTCAGCATCCTGTGTCAACCCAAACAGAATGAATTCGGTCACACTGTTATTCATCACTATGTAAGTGGCTGTAGGTGGGATGAATTTGACAAAGGTTTAATCTGCAGAGAGAAAAAAAGTGACATTTTGGGAAAATCATTTGGCTAAACTCTGAATTAATTGGTTCTGTTCCATGTTCTGTTACCTCCAATTACCTTTGGCGTGCACCAAAATTCCCCAGGAATCTTTGTAAATCTACAGATGCACAGACCTCTCCCAGATTTATCTGTTGATTCATTTAGAAACTGTCTGATTGGCCCAGCACTTTTGTATTTTTTGAATAAAAAAATTATATATATATATATATATGCCTCCTTTACAAACTTTGATTTTTTACCAAGACTGAGAACTATAAAACTTGTTCTTTCCCTGGGCAAGTGACTTAACTGCTTTGAAACTTGGCCTTCATATGAAAAATGAAGTACCAATATCTGCTCTACCTTATTCTGAGTTATCATGAGAATTTAAAAAAAGATTTACACACAGACATTTACATGACTATGTGTTTGATGGAAACCCTGGTGGCGTAGTGCTTAAGTGCTACGGCTGCTAACCAAAGGGTCGGCAGTTCAAATCCGCCAGGCTCTCCTTGGAAACCCAATGGGGCAGTTCTACTCTGTCCTATAGGGTGGCGATGAGTCGGAATAGACTTGATGGCACTGGGGTTTTTTTTATATGTTTGATGCATTATGCATCTTATCTATGTGCTTTGAAATCTGAAAAACACCATTCCAATGTAATTAAGCAATAATTTTATTGTTGGAGAATTCCTTCTTAAGAACATATTTTCAGTTCTGTTGACTCATTTTTGTGTCTATTATCCCTGGCTCTTTAGGATCTTGAGTGGTATATGCTTTACAACTAAACTGTTTTGACAATTTATCATCTATGCCTCTAGTAGTCAAGATGTGAGCTTCTCTGATGTTCATGACATAATGAATGTCTGGATGATGTTTGTCTTACTTATCTAGTGCTGCTAGGATAGAATTACCACAAATAGGTGCCTTTAACAAACAGGGGGCTAGAAGTTTGAATTCAGGGTGCTTTCTGTCTCTGTTGGCTCAGAGGAAGGTCCTCGTCTCTTTGAGCTTCTGTTCCTGGGTAATCTTCATGTGGCTTAGTATCTTTCCTCCCCTATCTTGCCTTCCCAGCTTTCTTGTTTCATCTGTTTTATCACTAATTCTGTCTCATTAACATAAAAAAGACAACCCATCCCCAAATAGGAATATAACCACAGGCATAGAAGCTAGGATTTACAACACGTTTTGGGAGGGTGCAATTCAACCCACAGCGATGCTTTTGGTTGGCATGATGGAGGGAAACTACTCTTTATCTTTGTCTTGAACTTATTCCCTTAACTTAGCTTTAAAATAGAATATTGAGCTTCTCTATCTATAAATTTGACTTGCATATACTTTCTAATATTCTAACAACCTCAGTATTGTTTTTACTCATATATAACCTTCTTTATTCTGAATTCCCCAGGATACTTCTTCTAAAAACTTTATTTGGAGATCATTAATAAAGTAAGACATTATGCAATATGTACTAGAAGAGAAGAAACCACATGCAGAGAGAAAAGCACAAATTTCTCAAGGATAGATTGAAAAAAAAAGTGAAGAATTCAAAATTATGTAAAAAGTGAGCTATAATTTTAACTGGAAAGATCCAAGTTCCAAACCAAGTTCTATTAGATGTAAACTTTCAGACTTAGAACTGAGAGGAGATATGTTAGCAGAGTGATCAATACATAGAGTCTGAAGTCACATTGTCTAGTTTCAAACCTCACCCCACTGTTCATCAGAGGTGTGACATTTAACAAGTTCTTTGATATCTCTGTGCTTTGTTTTCTTCATCTGTAAAACAGAAATAATAAAATAATATATGCTTTAAGGTTGCTGCGAAGATTAAATAACTTGACTTAATCAGATTATTAGATGCCAGTACTCAGTACCCATAATAAGAGTGGTTATTTTCATTATGATTTTCACTACTGGATTTACAAGAGAGATTTTCCATTTTTCAAGAATATTAATTCAAATTTTTTATATATCCATAATAAAGCTATACCATTGCATTAAAATATTAAGTTCCTTTGCTGAGTGGCTGAAATCATATCAGCACTGTGGATGACAATAGTTTTCTTATGATGATCAGAAGCTAGGATTGAGAGTTCTAAATATCTCTAAGACATAAAAAAGAGAAACATCAATCAAAAGTATGTAATAGCATCATTACAAGGGACCCATGATAAGAGGAAAGCAGAGATAAAACAAGATCTTGGTAGTGAACAGTTTGGAATCAAAAGCAAAGGAATGTGGGCATTTAGATGACAAGAAATGAAATAAAAAATTTAGTGGTGGTAAGGCACATGCTATATTAAGAAAACAGATCAGTATGAACCCTCTAGTTTGGTCAGACTCAAAAGCTGTGGTAGAAAAGTTGGAAAAGTAAGTCGCCTTCGTAGCTGAAGGCCATAAAAGCCAAGTTATAAATATCTGATATTCTCTATTGGCAAAGTAGAAAATTTGGAGGCATAAAAACATAACAGCACCTTCTATTAAGATTTATCAGGTACCTACTCCAAGTTGTTTAATGGAATTTAGCCATCTTTTTTTTTTTTTTAACTGAATTTAGTCCATTTGAACTTTGAGCTTTTCTATAACAAAGTGCCTATCTTCTTCAAGATTCTGGAGACCTACTGAAGACTTTCTTTCCGTCCCTGCACTTAGAAAGTCAATGGAGAGGATTCAAGTAGATTCACTGTAAAACACCAAATGAAATCCGTTGCCATGGAGTTAATTTAGACTTCTGACAACTCCGTGTGTTACAGAGTAGGACTGCTCCCGAGGGTTCTCTGGGTTGTAATCCTCACAGAAACAGTTCACCAGGACTTTCTTCCACGGTGCCACTGGGTGGGTTTAAACTGCCACCCTGTAGGTTACTAGACAAGCACAGACCCTGTACACTGCCCAGGGATCTGGATTCACTGTAGCCTCAACAAAATAGAGACTGGCTCTGAAGTTATCCCAAATATGATTCATCAGTGGCTTCAGACTTGTCACTTCCTTTCTTAAAGAAGGATCCAAAGTGCTAACTCTCAACTCATCTCTGTGGGAGGCAAAAAACATGTAGGGAGCCCAGAGAGGTGGATTATAATCTCATCTATGTCTTTAAATGTCACTTGACCTTGGTCAAGTTGGTTCGTACCTAAGCCTGAATATCCTTACTTTCATTGAGGGCGCTCAAGAAAATAATTTTCCTCTCAATTTTAACATAAGAACCTTGTCACACAGTAGAGCAGTCATTAAAATTTAAATAAAAAGTCTCACACAATTAGATGAAATAAAAACAGTATGTATTGCTATACTCGTGTAGGTTTTCACTGTGAGAATGATTAACTCATGCTTAACAAAAATACAGACTGGGATATAATAAAATGGATAGTTCTGGAATTCTTTAAGTGGATTCTCACAAGCTTTTACTGAGATGCCTGTTCTACATTTCTAAACAGCGAAGGAGAACATAAATTCAGCAATCCCCTCTCCCTCATTTTACCCCATTGTCATCCCTTAAAAACACGAAGTTCGCATTCAAAAAAATGTGATGAGTCATAAATAAAATGGTTACTATGATTTTAATAATCTCTGTCTGCGGTGCTCATCATGGCTTTCAAGCCCTCCAGCTCTGTAACAGAATCTTGCTTTTTACTTTTCTTCTCCGGACTTCTGCCAATGCATGCTCCAGTCAAGTCTGACACTTAATGTTTCTCATTAGTATACCCAGACCATCTCATTCCGATTTTTTCACATCCGACGTCAGCTGAACACCCCTACCTCTGCTACAACCTAAACTTTCATTTCTACCTATGGAGAGAGTACCCAGTTCAAAAAACATCTCCTCAGAGAAGCCTATCTGTATTTCCCCAAGTCACTCTCTTGCTAGTGGCCTTCCACAGCCCAAAACTAAATATTTGTTGAATCATGTAGTCCCTGATTATATTCTTCTCTCATTTTTGCTTCAACATCTTTTGTCCATTGATTTTATAATATCGCATGAGTTAAGTAAGGCAAGTTAGCTTTTTTCTACTTTGTGCACTTTGTGTTAAGCTGGGAGGCAGAGTTTAGCAGAGAGCAGTTAGAGTAAATCCAAGACCAAAACCAGTCTTTGGTCTCCATAGCATTCTCTCTAACACTTCACCCTACACTGCCGTACAAAACATCAGTCTCCAGCTATCCAAATAGAGCCAACACAAAGCCCAGGAAACATAAACAGGTAAAGAAGGAAGCTGCTGGCGTGTTCATGCATGGAAATTCCAGAATGGGTAAAACAAAGAGATCAGCATTTTATGTTCATACTTGAAAAATAATACTGAGGAGGGGGTAAAGAAAAAAAAAAAGAGTCAGATCAAAAGGGAAAAAAATAAGTCATTGTGGCTAAGAGAAGGAGGAAGGATCAGGATGGGGATAAAAGGGAGAAATCCCTAGGGCAAGCAAGGGTGAGCAAAGAACTATGTTAGGGATTAAATAGTCTATCCCAGGATTTTATTAAAGAGATTTCTTCTCCCTCCTCCATGCCTCATGTTGTCTTTTTCTCCAACTCCAGAAGTAGGTGTGGTTTTAGGCTCTAAGCAGGGTTGACGGTGGGTCCTGGACACCCAATATTGTATTCACTTATGCATCCTCATGCTTTTCCTGAACTTAAACCTTGCAAATAGTCTGAAGGTAGGATATTCTTTCAGGTTGGTCTTGGTGCCAGGGAATAGTTTGTTTCACCCCCTTTTTTCCATCAGAATTGGCCTCAGAGGCAGGGATGCACCAAGCAGAGCCCAGTGAAAGTTGAGGGTCCCTGAAACATCAGAACCTTCCCATCACTGTGGGAAATACGTTCCTGGAACTTCAAGTTTCTTAGGAGACATAACTAGATGATGGTAACTGTCCTAAAAAAATGGGGTGGTGTTGGAAAATTATACAGAAGCAGCACTGAAATGGGAGGCAAGAGAAAGGAAATATTTCAGCGGGGTTTGAAAAACCTACCTTTTTTCTTGTAAGTGAAGGAATAACATTCAACGGAGAACTCATAGTCTTCTCTTTTTCAATTCTAATTTACTTTGAAGATTAACTATGCACAGTGCATTGCAACATGCAAATTGTACTTGAGATAGGTCTACTGTGGCTTTCTGTTGCAGGAGCTATCAGAAGAGAAAATAAATGCCCCACAGATAACTAACTCTTCCTAGAAGGCCTGAATTAAACTCTATGAAAGGGTCTGTAATGCTAGCAAGAGAAAATTTTTTTAAGTTTCTTATTTCTGCACTTAAAATTTTCTAAAACAAAAAATATTCTCATTATTCTATGGTAGAAATTTTTCTAATGTCAGTTCTACTACCCTCAAAACACTCCCTGACAAAACACATGAATTAAGTATGTCTTTTTCTTCTTCCTTCAGATATTTATAGGGGTTTCATAAAAGTTCACAGATGCCCAGAACTGCATTCCAGCCTCCAGAGGCCAAGGACTGCATTTTTCCCCACTCATCGACTCAACGGCACTGGGTTCAACCCTGAGAGATTGGCTCAATGAGCTACTTTGCACAGCTAGCCCAACAGCACAGCAAACCATGAAAAAATATAGCAGCAAACCATAGGGCCAATTAATCCCAGACAAGGTTGTCCACAGTCAGATTTTGTCCTCAGAGCCCTCCTTTCTACTTCATTTGTCCTAAGGGACACCTCCAATTTCAGTTACCAAGTGTTCATGTAGCCACATCTCTGCCTCCACTTCACCCACACACTCTGCTGTAAGGAACAAGCACACTTTCAAACTCACATTGATATGTAGACCACTAAAAGTTACCAAGGAAAGTTACCAAAGGCTTTCTCCTTTAAGTACAATCTTTTCAAATGGTAGGCAAATCTCAAGTAGGTGTGATGCGATTGAATTCTCTGACTCCATTGCTTATGTTTATGTGACTTTAGACAAGTTTATTAACTTCCCTTACTTTCCTATTATGGAACATATTACTGTTAACTATAATAATTATTATTAATCCTAATAATATTAATAAAATATATAACAGAAATTTACATGAAAATTATGAATTAAATTTTCCACAATTTCTAAAATATTTTGAAGTTGATAAATCAGTAAAAAAAAAAAAGAAGGAAGATGACAGAGGGATTTAAATTTACAACAAGTAACACAAGAACAATTAATTAAAACAAATTTTATTTAAAGATTATTTTTAGCATTGATCTTTTGGACAGAAAAAAACACCAATTTTGAATATGATACTGAAGGAAGTGAGGGACAAGCCATGCAAATATTTGGGGGAAGAATAATTAAGACAGAGGGAGCAAACTGTGCAAAGTTTCTTAGGCAGGAGCATAGCTGGTGTCATGCAAAATGTTGGCAGGAATAATGGTTTATATGTCACAATGGGAAAAAAAGAATTAATAGAGTTAGCAGAAGTAGGCTGTAAATAATGGAGATATGGTTGGAAATTGTTGTTGTTGTATATTGTCGAGATCTGATAAACAGGAGCCAGCTGCAGGATCCAGAACCAATAAAAGCCCACATGCCCTGTCACAATATCCACTTACATTCAATGCAAGCCACATGCCCAAGGAAACTCCCCTTCCACTGATTTACCACTCACAGCAGATCCCATCATGGAGGTGATCACATAACATCAAATCTCATCATGGAACTGATCACAACATCCCGCAACTATCAAACCACTGAGAATGATGGCCTGGCCAAGTTGACACACAACCTTAACCATCACAGTTGGGGAGGAGAGTTAGAATGAAAAATGGAGGCTATGGTGCTGTAAAATATTCCCGGGTGTGCAGTGGTTAAGCACTTGGTTGCTTATCAAAGGTCAGCAGTTCAAACCCACCAGCCACTCCACAGGATAAAGAAGTAGAAGTCTGTTTCTGTAAAGCTTTACAGCCTTGGAAACCCTGTGGGGCAGTTCTACTCTGTCCTGTAAGGCCTCTATGAGTCAAAATCAACTCCAAGGAACTTTTTTTTTTTTTTATTGTAGGGGATTTAAAATATTCTCATAAAAAAAAAAAAAAGGCAATCACTAGTTTGAATAATATTTACACAATTTCTACTAATCTTGAGAATGTATAAAAACCATGGACTTCTTATTGGGCTTTATGAAATAGCACTATCCACTATAATGTGAACACTAAAGATAGAGATTTTCATTTTATCACTGGTACTTGTACTTGACAATAATGGGGAGTCCTTGCTTCTGTGAATCCATTCTCTCCTTCCTCTTCAGTAATAGGTGATACCTAGGTTCATGATCTCCCCAAAAGAGCTCACTTTCCATAGCTTCCTTTGCAGCTTGGTGCAGCTCTGTGACCAAGTTCTTGTCAATTGGATGTGAACAGGAGAAATATGTGTAACTTCCAGGCTGAAATAGCAAATGTTGACATTGTACTTCTCAAGCTTATTTCCCCTTCTTGATACCTAAAACCGGGGGTGAGGGGTGTTACAGCTATAGATGATAATGCTGTAGGGCAATTCTTCTCAAACTATAATGTACATGTAAATCAACTAGGGTGAAAAGTCAAATTATGATTCATTAGGTCTGTGTTTTATTGACTCTGCAAAGGCATTTGAAAGTGTGGATCGTAATAAATTATGGATAACATTGTGAAGAATGGGAATTCCAAAACATTTATTTTGCACCTGAGGAACCTGTACATAGACCAAGAAGCAGTCGTTTGAACAGAACAAGGGGAATCTACATGGTTTCAACAAAGTTGTGCAATCAGCATTGTATCCATTCACCACACTTATTCGATCTGTATGATGAGTAAATCATCCAAGAAGCCAGAGTATATAAATAAAAATGCAGCACCAGGATTGGAAGACTCATTAACAACCTGCAATATGCAGATGACACAACCTTGCTTGCTGAAAGCAAAGAGGACTTGAAGCGCTAACTGATGAAGATCAAAGACCACAGCAATCAGTATGGATTACACCTCAACGTCAAAAAAACAAAAATCCTCACAATTGGAACAATAAGCGACATCATGATAAATGGAGAAAATATTGGAGTTGTCAAGGATTTCATTTTACTTGGATCCACAATCCACACTCCTGGAAACAGCAGTCAAGAAATCAAATGACGTATTTTATTGGATGAATCTCCTGCAAAAGAAATCTTTAAAGTGTAAAAAAGCAAAGATGTTCACTTTAAGGACTAAGTTGCACCTGACCCAAGCCATGGTGTTTTCAGTAGTCCCATATGCATGTGAAAACTGGACAATGAATAAGGAAGATTGAAGAAGAGTTGATGCCTTTGAATTATGGTGTTGACAAAGAATGTTGAATATACCAAGGGCTGCCAGAAGAAAGAACAAATCTGTCTCGGAGGAAGTACGCCCATAATGCTCCTTAGAAGTAAGGATGGTAAGGTTTCATCTCACTTACTTTGGACATGTTATCAGGAGGGACCAATCCAAGGAGAAGGATGTCATGCTTTGTAGAGGGTCAGCAAAAAAGAGGAAGACCCTCAACGAGATGAATTGACACAGTGGCTGCAACAATAGGCTTAAACATAACAACAATTGTGAGGATGACACAGGACCAGACAGTGCTTCTCTCTGTTGTACGCAAGGTCTCTATGAGTTGGAACCAACTCGATACCACCTAATGACTAATAACAAGGTCTGCAGTTGGCCTAGGATTCTGCATTTCTAACAAACTCGTAGGTGATGCCAGTGATACTAACAGGCGGATCACACTATGAACATAAAAGTTCTAGGAGGTGACCAAGCAACTGCTTGGAAGTAACCTGGGTCTTGTAATGAAAAAGAGAAGAGGTACTGCCCTTCCATCCTGGGCCATTTACATGGGACCATTATATCAAGATGAATAAAATTCCTATATGTTAACCCACTCTATCACTGGGTTTCCCTTTCATAGAAGCCTAGCCTTACTCTAAGAAACTATAAAACTCAAAATATTATCCACAAGAAAGATGCAGCAAAGTGGCAAGGTACAAGATCAAGACACAAACCAGTTGGGTTCCTCTACACTAACAAAGAGAATTCTGAAAGGAAAACAAGAAAACAGTACCATTTAAAACAGTGCACTATTATGGACTGAATTGTGTTTCCCCCAAAATAATTGTTATAATTCCTAGTCTTTATGCCTGTGGCTATAATCTCATATGGGACTAGATTGTTTTGTTATGCTAATTAGACAGGATTAAGGCATGGTGCTGAGCTATAAGAGATTAAACAATCAATCAAGAGAAGCAGAGATGGGGGAAGTGAGATACCTAGCCACATGAAGATTGCCCAGGAGCAGAAGCTCAGAAGAGACAAGGATCTTCCTCCAGAGCTGACAGAGAAAGAAAGCTTTTCCCAGAGCCAGCACCCTGAATTCAGGGTTCTAGCCTCCTAAAATGTGAGCAAATAAATTTCTGTTTGTTAAAGCCACACACCTGTGGTATTTCTGTTATTGCAGCTCTAGATAACTAAGACAGAATTTGGTATCAGGAGTGGGATATTTGTTAACTAGAAGTGGGGGTGTTGCTGTAACAAATATCTACAATGTGGAAGTGGCTTTGGAATTGGATAATGGATGTAGGCTGGAAGAGTTTTAAGGTGCCTATTAAAAACCTATATTTCCTTGAAGAGAATGTTGGTAGAATTATGGACGTCAAAGGAAATTCAGGTGAGGGCTCAGGAGGAAGTGAGAAGAACTATAGAGAATCTTCTATCATCTTAGAGAATACATATGGCTCCAGGAAAAGAATGTTCTTAGAAATGTGAACATTGGATGTACTTCTGTTGAGACAATAAAAGAAAAAGATGAACATGTGACTGGCAGTGGAGGAAGTGTGATATTTTTTATGCAGTGGCAAAGAACTTGTCTGAATTATGTCCAAATGGTGGAAGGTAGAACTTGTAAGTAATGAACTTGGATATCTGGTTGATGAGATTTCTAAGCAAGCTCTTAAAGGGGCCACATGGTTTCTTCTTGCTGTTTATAGTAAAATGCAAGAAGAAAGAGATGACTTAAAAATGAACTGTGCAAAATTAAAACAAAACTTAAAGATTTGGGAAATTCTGTTGTACAAACTATGAAACATATCTTAAGATGTTCACCAAGCATGTGGCTACACAATCTTTTTTTTTTTTTTTTTAAGAGATTAAGCCTGTTACTGATGGATCTAATCAACTACCACAGCAGAAAACACATCATTTTAGGCTGAAGAGGACAGAGAAAAAGGAAAGAACGTTGTCTGTCTTTTGGAGTTCTACAGGCAGGAAATAGGCCAAAAGTAGCCACATCTGTGGTCTCAGAATGCAGAGGATTATGCTAAAGGCGTGAGAACTAATGCAGTTTATTCTGCTGGGATTTGTACTTGCTTGGTGCCCTTTAACCCTTCTTTCCCTTCAATTTATCCTATTTGTAATGGAAATATATAACCTGTGTCTGTTCCAACACTATTTGGGAAGCAGATAATCAGTATTCTATATTTCACAGGTTTACAAATGAAGATGACTTTGCCCCAGGATGGAATATGCCTAACATCTCACCCATATTTGATTTAGATGACTCAGAAGATGAGATTTGAACTTGGAGGTGATTTAAAATTTCTGGCATGATGTGATGGAGTGAATTTGTTTTGCATGTGGCAAGGACATGAACTTTTGGAGGTCAAAGGGTGGAATGTTATGGATTGAATCCTGTACCCCCCAAAAAATATGTTTTTGTTTTTTGGTTACAATCCTATTTGGGAATGGGCTTTGTTATGTTAATGATACAGGATTAATGTAGGGCGTGTCTTGAGTAAATCTCTTTAAAAAAATCTCTTTAGAGATACAAAAAGATTAAAGAAGAGAGCAAAAGAAGTAGAGATGGGGGAAGTGAAACTCCAAGCCACATGAATATTGCCTGGGAGCAGAAACTCAGAAGAGACAAGATCCTCCTCCAGAGTCCACAGAGAGAAAAAACCTTCCCCTAGAGCCAGCTTCCTGAATTCGGACTTCTAGCTTCCTAAAATGTGAGGAAATAATTTTCTGTTTGTTAAAGAAAAACACTTGTGGCATTTCTGTTATAGCTGCACTAGATAACTAAGACATCCCCCAAAATACCTCGGAATAAACCTAACTAGTTTTTTTAGTGGCATAAAAGGCTTATACAAGGAAAATTATAAAACACTGCTGCAAAACAGCCAAAGAGGCCTACATAAATGGAAAAACATCCCATGCTCATGGATTGGAAGACTTAACATTGTGAAAATGTCAACAGTACCCAAAGTGATCTACAGATATAACGCAATCCTGATCCAAATTCCAACATTTTTTAATGAACTGAAAATAACTAATCTTCAACTTTATATGTAAAGGAAAAGGGGCCTGAATAGCTAAAGCAATATTGAATATGAAAAACAAAGTAGGAGGCCTCACACTTCCCAATCTCAAAACTTATTATACAGCCACAGTAATCAAACAGCCTGGTGCTGGTTCAATGACAGACACACAGATCAATGAAATAGAATTGAGAACCCAGATGTAAATCTATCCATCTATGGGCAGTTGAGCTTCGACAAAGAGTTGAAGTTCATTCAATAGGGAAGCAACAGTCTCTTTAACAAATGGCACTGGGAAAACTGGTCAGCCATTTGTTGAGAAATGAAATAGAATCTACACCTCACACCATACACAAAAACTAACTCAAAATAGATCAAAGACCTAAATGTTAAACGTAAAATTATAAAGGAACAAAACTAGGGGACTTAATTTTTGGCATAAATAGCCTATCAAACACAACTGAAAATGCATGAACAAAAGATAATTTAGGTAACTGAGACATCCTAGAAATTAAATACTTATGCTCATCAAAAAAATTAAAAAGAGAACCTACAGACTGGAAAAGTTCTTTGACAATGACATATCTGACAAGGGTCTAATCTTTAAAATATGCAGAAAACTTCAATAATTCAACAAAAAAAGATAAACAACCCAGTCAAAAAATGGAAAAAGGACATGAACAGACATTGCACATAAGAGAATAGATATTCAGATGGCCAACAAATACATGAAAACATGCTCACATCATTAGCCATTATGTTATTGTAGTTAGGTGCTATTGAGTTGGTTCCAACTCATAGCAGCCCTATGTATAACAGAACCAAACACTGCCTGGTCCTGTGCCATCCTCATCATGATATTGGCCACTAGAGAGATGCAAATCAAAGCTACAGTGAGATATGTGACATCCCTGCAAAAATGGCAATGATGAAAAAAACAGAAAACAACAAATTCTGGAGAGGTTGTAGGGAGATTAGAACTTTTATGCATTGCTGATAGGATTGTAAAATGGTACTATGGAAAACAGTATTATGCTTCCTCAAAAAAGCTAAAAATAGAAATACTTTATAAGTCAGCAACCCCACTCCTAGGTATATACCCAAGAGATATAATGGTAGTGACACAAATAGACATAGGCACATCAGTGTTCACTGCAGCATTATTCACAATAGCAAAAAGATGGAAACAACCTAAGAGCCCATCAACAGATGAATGGATAAGCAAATTGTACATACACACAATGGAATATTACCTACACAACTATAAAGAATAATTAGTCAGCAAAACATCTTATAACACAGGTGAATCTAGAGGACATTAAGCTGAGTGAAACAAGTCAATCACAAAAGGACAAATATTGTATGATCCCGCTATTATAAAAAGTCAAGAATAGATATACACACAGAGAGAAACATTCTTTGATGGTTACCAGGGATGGGAGGGGGAAGGATGGGGATTCATTGTCTAGATAGTCCAAACCAAATCCACTGCCATCAAGTTGATTCTGACTCATAGTGACCCTAAAAAAAAGCCTAGAACTACTCCATAGGGCTTTCAAGGAGCAGCTGGTGGATTCAAATTGCTAGTATTTTGGCTAGCAGCTGAGTTCTTAACCACTGTGCCACCAGAGCTCCTTATCGAGATAGCAGACATTTGTTATTTTTGTTGATGGGAAAGGCAATACCAATATGGGCGAAGTCTACACAACCTGACGTTGGTAAATGAAGATACTTGGAAGTACACAAGAAAAAGGAAAAACTTCAGTAAATGCTACAACAAATAAAATTTTGCAACAACAGTAATAACAACCAAAAAAAAATACATGAGTGGTTAAGTAATGTCTTAGTCACCTAATGTTGCTATAACAGAAATACCACAAGTGGATGGCTTTAACAAAGATAAATTTATTCTCTCACAGTCAAGTAGGCTTACAAGTCCAAAATCAGGGCATCAGCTCCAGGGGAAGCCTTTCTCTCTCAGTGCTGGAGGAAGGTCCTTGTCATCAGTCTTTGCTTGGTCTGGGAGCATCTCAGCTTAGGAACCTCAGGTCCAAAGGAAGCATTCTGCTCCTGGCACCGCTTTCTTGGTGGTATGAGGTCCCCCTATCTCTCTACTTGCTTCTCTCTTTTATATCTCAAAAGAGGCTGGCTTAAGGCCCTTTCTAATCTTGTAGACCTCATCAGTATAACTGCAGTTAACCCATCTTATTACATCATAGTGATAGGATTTACAACACATAGGGAAATCACATCAGATAATAAAATGGTAGACAATCATACAAGGGAATCAAGACTTAGCCAAGTTGACAGATACTTTGAGGGGACACAATTCAATTCATGACACACATATATATATTTATATATATATCCACTGCCGTCGAGTCGATTCTGACTCATAGCGACCCTATAGGACAGAGTAGAACTGCTCCATAGAGTTCCCAAGGACCACCTGCTGGATTCGAACTGCCAACCTTTTGGTTAGCAGCCATAGCTCTTAACCACTACGCCACCAGGGTTTGCATGACGCATATGCATATATGTATATAGGAAGGTATTCGTGGATGCATAGGTTTGTCTGTAGGCACATGTATATATATGTGTGTGTGTGTTGCATATATATCCATATACATAATAAAGCACCTGGAAGCACAATTAGAGACTTCCTAGACAAATCTGAACAACTCTCAGGATTGGTTTAAGGGGTTACAAAGCTTAGGATCATAGACTCCTGAGATAACTTAGTCAATTGCCATAACATAATTCATAAAGTTAATGTTCTACACTCTAGTTTGGTAAGTAGAGTCTGGGGGCTTAAAAGCTTGCAAGTGTCCATCTAAGATACAACCCAACTCATCTGGAATGAAAGAGAATGAAGGGAAACTAAAGATGAAAATAGTCCACAGGACTAACAGCCCACATGAACCACAGTCTCTTCTAACCTGAGACCAGAAGAACTGGATGGGCCCGGATATGACTACAGACCATTCTGAGCAGGGACACAGTAGAAGGTCCCAGACAGAATAGTAGAAAAATGTAGAACAAAACTCAAATTTCTGAAAAAAAGTCATACCTACTGAACCAGTAGAGACTAGAGGAACCCCTGAGACTGTCACCCTAAGATATCCTTTAAATTTGGCACTGAAGCCTCTCCTGGTGCTCACCTATCAGCCAAATAATAGATTAGCTTATAAAGTAAACAATATCACCCGTGAGTAATGCGTCCCTTAAACAATCAACTGTATGAGACAAAATGGTCAACATTTACCCCAAAGCAAAGACGAGAAGTCAAGGAGGGGGAAGGAAGTTAGATCAATGCAAATAGAATGGACAAAATGGAAATAATGAGAATGCTGACAAGTTGTGAGAATTGTAACCAATATCATGGAACGATCTGTATAAAAATTGTTAAATCAGAACCTAGTTTTCTCTGTAAACTTTCACCTAAAAAACAATATGATATTAACAAAAAAAAACTCAAAATATTAATGAGACCACTCTCCTTTTTATGTAATAATACAGTAAAATTTGTGAAAGCTGGAACCTGTGTAAGGCAGAAATCTGTCAGAAAAAGAAAACTCAAATATTTTCCACCACGAGCTGCACAAAATGGTGAAGTACTCTGGACAGCAGCTGAGGTGTTGGAGAGTCAGGGTGAGTTCAGAAGCAGGAGAGAGGAGGATCAGGGACTGCCCAGAAGCTGGGAGAACCTACCTGCTAACATCCAGAGCACTGGCTCATTGCAGCCATTTTGGGACAGGGCAAGGCAACACCACAATCAGGGAACACAGAACAGGAGCTAATCTGAGGAAACTGTAGCTTTATTTTTTTAAGACAACACTAATTGGAGTGGGAGTTCAAAGTACATGCAATTGGAAGGAGGTGAAGAAAAACCATGGTGCTACGAGACAATGCTGTTGAATCTTGCTGAGGCCTGAGAAGGATGGGCACTAAGAAGGGAAGAGATTTCAATGGTAGCAAAGCAAGGGGAATACTTCAGACCAATGGGCAACACAGAGGGAAACAGCTGGCTCCCTGCACACAGTGGGAAAATTTGGGAGAGCCAGAAAGCTTCGTGGAAGCAGAGATGGTAAGACTTCATCACATGTACTTTGGACATGTTTCAGGAGGAATCAGTCCCGGGAGAAGGACCTTAAGTAGAGGGCCATCAGAAAAAAAGGAAGACTGTCAAAAGATGGATTGACACAGAGGCTGCAACAATGGGCTCAAGCACAGCAATGATGGTGAGGACGGCACAGGACAGGGCAGTGCTTCCTTTTGTTTTGCAGGGAGTTGCTATGATTTGGAACCTACTAGAAGGCATCTAACAACAACAACAATGGATAATGATAGTGAATATATTTTCCTATGTCTGTTGACTGCTTGGATGTCCTCTTTGGTGAATGTTCTGTTCATGTCCTTTGCCCATTTTGTGATCAGGCTATTTGCCTTTTTGTTGCTGAGTTTTTGCAGTTTTTTATAGAATTTAGAGATTAGGTCCTTATTGGGTAAGTCGTTTCCAAAGAATTTTTCCCAGTCTGTAGATTATCTATTTATTCTTTTAATAAAGTCTTTTCATGAGCATAAGTTTTTAATTTTTATGAGGTCCCAATTTTCTATTTTGTCTTCTATTTGTGTATGTGTTATGTTGGTTATCCTATTTTTACAAACGATTAGGTCCCATAGTTTTCTCCCTATGTTTTCTTCCAGGGATTTTATGGTTGTAGGTTTAATATCTAGGTCTTTGATTCATTTTGAGTTAATTTGTGTGTATGGTGTGAGGTATGGGTCCTGTTTAATTTTTCTACAGGTGGGTATCCAGTTTTGCTAGCACCATTTATTAAAGAGACTGTTTCTGTCCTGCTGAATGGTCTTTGACTCCTTGTTGAAAATCAATCATTCATAGATAAAAATATGTCCCTGTGGTCTATGTATCAATTGCTGAACAAACACCAGCCCATTTTGATTAAGTGGCTGTGTAGTATGTTTTGATATCAGGGAGTGTAAGGCCTCCTGTTTTGTTCCTTTTCTTCAGTATTGCTTTGGCTATTCAGGGTTTCTTTCCTTTCCATATGAAGTTGGTCATTAATTTTTCTATTTCAGTAAAGAATGTTGTTGGGATTTCTATCAGGATTGTATTTTATCTCTACATTGTTTTTGGTACAATTGACATTTTTATTATACTGTCTTCTAATCCATGAGCACAGGATGCCTTTCCATTTTTCTAGGTCTCTTTTGGTGTCTTATGGTAATGTTTTATCATTTTCGTTGGATGTCTTTTATGTCCCTGGCTACATTAATTCCTAGGTATTTTATCAATTTGGAGGCTAATGATATTGTTTTCTCGATTTTTTTTTTTTTTTTTGGAGTAGTCTTTGATAGTGTAGACGAACCCAGATGATTTTTTGTGTGTTAATCTTACACGTTGCAACATTGCTAAATTCTTCTATTAGTACCAGCAGGTTTCTTGCGGAATCTTTAGGGCCTTCCATGAAATCAGTTTTTTTTTTTTTTGGTAATGGGAAATGTGGCATCAAATGTGGATGTAGTAAGCAAAGTACAACCAAAGTAAAATATGAGTGAGCATATATGGATGAATATAGTCATACTGGTATACAGGTAGGTACATAGGTAAGAGCAGATAGAAATATCTATAAAAACAAAACAAAACATTGCCGTCGAGTCGATTCTGACTGATAGTGACCCTATAGGACAGAGTTGAACTGCCCCATAGAGTTTCCAAGGAGTGCCTGGTAGTTTTGAACTGCCAACCTTTAGGTTTGTAGCCATAGCTCTAACTACTATGCCACCAAGGTTTCTGAAATATCTATAAAACCCAAAACAAACCCACTGCAGTCGAGTCAATTCTGACTCATAGCGACCCTACAGAACAGAGTAGAACTGCCCCATAGAGTTTCCAAGGAGTGCCTGGTGGATTCTAACTGCTGTCCTCTTGGTTAGCAGCTGTATCACTTAGCCACTACGCCACGAGGGTTTCCTGAAATAGGCATGTGTAAATATAAATATCAGTACAAGCATATAGATTTGTTGAAGACACAAATACGTATATTCCACAGACATAAGCAAACTCCTTCCATGACTGACTTTTGGGGTTTGAAAGCTTGGGACCATAGTTTCACGGGACAACTCAGTCAATTGTCGTAACATAGTTCACAAAAATCATGATCTGCATCCTAAGGAAGTGACTAGTGTCTGGAATTAAAAGCTTGCAAGCTGACCATTTAAGACACAATTATTTGTCTTTCCTGTCCAGGAGAAAAACAGTAAAAGGTAACCAAAACTCTGAGAAGAGACAAGTCTACATAAGCTACAACGTCATCTACCCTGAGACAAAAAGAACTAGTCAGTGCCTGGCTACCATCACTGACCATTCTGACCAGGATCACAATAGAATGGAAGAAAAATGTGCAGTAGAACTCAAATTGCTATTAAAAAAAAAAAAAGCAAACAAACGAACAGTAGAGAACAGAGGACTCCCTGAGACTATCACCCTGAGACATTCTTTAAACCTAGAACCAAGCCTATCCCCTGAGATCACCTTATAGTAAAATAGAAGAGTGACACACAAAATAAAAGATTACCCATAAGATCATTACACTACTTAAAAACCATCAGTATGAGACTAAAATATGAACACAATTAAAGAGAATGTTAACACATTGTGATAAATGTAACTAAAAAAAAAAAAAAATCACTTAATTTGAGTGAAAATTGCCAAATGGAAACTTAATTTTCTGTGTAAATGTTTATCAAAAACTCATTAAAATATTATTGTATACACATATGTTTCCATCTGTATATATATTTTCCACTAAATAATGATAGAAAAATGGTGACTGCATGCTGTTGAAGGAAAAATTGTGAAATCTGGAAAAACAAGAAAGTCCTGTCAAATTCTGGCTCTTACAAATTTCACTATACTATAACTAGTACTATATTCCTTGAATGTATCTGGATTTTTAATATTGTATATCACATACAAAGATAAGATTCCTTCACCAACATTCTGAGTATTTTTTACATCAAAATTCATAACATCGAAGTCTGAAGCTTATTGAAATAGAAACATAGGGCGAAAAGTTCAGAAATTGCCTGGCAGGGTTGCACCTTCTTGTTGTTCCACCATGGAGTAACTATGTATCACGACTGATCTTCAGATTTATACCACGAAAAAGGAATCTGTTCATTCTCAGAGATGGACAGCCTTCATGGACTGGCTAACTTTGACCGAATATGAGGTTAGTACATTTCTGAGAAAATATAATTAGAAAATAGGCCTACATTCTCAGCTATCTACTGTAGTTATCTACTGCTGTGTGACAAATTACCATATAGCGCCTGGCTTAACATAACACACATTTATTATCTCACAGTATCTGTGCATAAGGAGTCCAGGCATGGCTTAGCTGGTTCCTCTACTCCCAAGGCTACAATCAAGGCATCACCTGGGGCTGTGGCCTCATCTCCAGACTCTACTGTGGAAGGATCTGTGCCCAAGTCATGTGGTTATTGGCAAAATTCAGTTCCTTGCATGTTGTTGGACTGATGACCTCAGTTTCTTGCTGGCTATCTGCCAGAGGCTGCCCTCATTTCCTGTCTATGTGCACATTTCCAAAGGGCATTTCACAATCTCACAGCTTGCTTCTTCAAAACCAACAAGGGAGAGAGACTGTGAATAGTACAGAAATTGCAGTGTTACATAACATAATCATGGAAGTTATCCCATTACTTCTACTATATTCTATTGGTGGTAGGAAAATCACGTATCCTGCCCCCACTCAAGGAGAGGGCATTGTACAAGGAATGAATACTAGGAGGCAGGAATAATTGAGCATCACACTCACCCTAGTCATTAGTCAATATATGGCTTTCTATGGGGAAAAAATTTTGTAGACTTCCTTGGAAAGTTTTCTTGGTTCGGAATGAATCATTAAAAGAGACAATATTGATACATTTCAATGATTAAAGGGCCTAGACAATCATAATCAACTTGGCCAGAGTCTTGTCTACCTCTAGATCATCATCCTCAGACTTAAGTCTTATGTTTCATTTTTATTTTTCTATTGCGTGTACAGAACCCTGGTGGCAAAGTGTTAAGTGGTAGACTGTTAACCAAAAGGTCAGCCATTTGAATTCACCAGCTGCTCCTTGGAAACCCTATGGGACAGTTCTAGTCTGTCATATAGGGTCACTATGAGTTTGAATCTGGTGGACAGCAACAGGTTTGGTTTGTTTTCTTATGTGGATATACAGTTTAATTAAAAAAAAAACTGTTTTGCTACTAAAAGTGCTTTCGTTTTCTAGAGAATAGACTGGATTTTTTTTAATTTAGAGTATTATATGCAACTTTTTTAAAGTAAAATATTTATCATGAATGCCAAGGTTAAATTAAATGATTTATTTTACTAACATGTGTAAACATCAAAAGAGTTAAAATTTCCTTACACTTATAATTTTTATACAAATTTAAAACTAAGTCAAATTTACAAATATAACCACTACAACATCAGTAAAATTTAAATTAACAAAAGTAATTTAATGTTACTATTAACATTTTTATTAACATAGTTTTGTTATAGTAAAATTGTCACATAAACAGACATGTGGCAAAAGTAATTTCAAGTTTGGCAAATCAATGTTATTACCAATTTTCTCTCTCTATTGTGAAATCTTTTTCTGGACTTCACAGTTATTTGATGTGCACTTCACACAAATTCTTTTTACTCACTTATCAAGTTCATCTCTACTTGTTTTTTAGCCTCCAAACACAATGTAGCAGTCTTTGGCACCACCACACTAGCAAGCACGCACCAAACCAAAACAAACAAACAAAAAATTACTTACCATTGCTGTGCAATCTATTCCAATTCATAGTGACCCTATAGGACAGAGTAGAACTGCCCCACAGAGATTCCAAGGTTTTAATCTTAAGGAAGTAGATTGCCTCGTTTTTCTCACACAGAGCTGCTGGTGGGTTCGAACCAATGACCTTCCAGTTAGCAACCAAGCACTTAACCACTGTACACACTCAAATTATGTGGTTTTGTATGGACATAAGTTTTTTGTCAGATGACTCAGAATGTGTTGTTGTTAATATTCATTGAGTTGATTCCAACTCATGGCTACCCTGTGTGTTGCAGAGTAGATCTTTTCCTTAGGGTTTTCAAGGCTGTGACTTTTCTAAAGCAGAAGCAGGTGGCCGGGCCGATCTTCCCACACACCTCTGGGTGGGTTCAAGCCGCCAACCTGTTGGCTATTAGTTGAGAGTTTAACTGTTTCCACCACCCAGGGACTCTGACTCAAAATGTTTCAATATATATTTTGGAATTATCATCAAGATGAAAACACAAAATTAAGCATTCGTATGGGCTCCAGCAGATCCTAGTGTTAGGATTTCTGGTTTAGACTCCTCAGATTTGAAGAACTCGATTAAAAAAAAAACTATATCAAATATTTAATGAGTTTCTATTATGTTCCAATCATTCTACAACTGGCTTGGGATATATTCCTGAATGAAATAGATGAAAACCGTTTTCTTCTTGGAGAGAGACAAGAAAGAGATAAAACAAGTAGGTAAATTAAATAAATGTTAGGAGATAATAAATACTATTTAAAAAGAAGAAGTAGACTAATATAAGGAGATGATGAGTACTTATGGGTAAAAAAAAAAAACTTATGGGTATTCACTATTAAATACGTTGATTCTGGAGACCTGTTTGAGGGAAGACTAATGTCTTATAGAGACGAGGCTAGACCTTACTTAAAGAGTGTTTTAAACAGAGAACACAGGTGAGACAAATATCATAGATGAAAGCTTGCCTGGTGAAATCAAGGAAAAACAAGGAAGCCAGTGTGACTGGAGCTAAGAGAGGGGGTGTGTGAGCAACAGGAGAGAAGGCCAAAAAGTTCATAGAAGGTCAAATCACTGTAAGAATTTTGGCTTTTCCTCTGGATAAAACAGGGATGTTTCAGGTTTTTATGCAAAAGAGTGACCTGATTTGACTCAAGTTTTAAGAGGAACCTTTGGCTGCTGTGTTAAAAATGGCCATAGCAGGACAACAGTAGAAGCAAGAAGAATGTTAGAGTCTATTGCTTTCACTTGGTGGACCCCTGGTGGTGTAGTGATTAAGAGCTCAGCTGCTAAAGAAAAAGTCAGCAGTTCAAATCCATCAGTTGCTCTTCGGAAACCCTATGGGGCAGTTCTCCTCTGTCCTATAGGGTTGCTTGCTATGAGTTGGAACCGACTCAACAGCACCTAATAAAAACAACAATGTTGCTATTACTTAAGTGAGAGATAATGGTAGCTCAAACCAAGAGTATAGAGGAATTGATGAGAAAATATATCAGATTCTGTATAACTTATGAAGGTCAGCATTTTTTTCCCCTAATAGGTCAGGTGAGAACTGCTATAACATTTTTTGATGTTGTAACATTTTTAGAGTTATTTCCGAAGATAACTCATACAAAGGCCCTCAGTGTTCAAGTGACATTACGTTATAGATCTACATGCGTGATGTCTTAGTCATCAAGTGCTGCTATAACAGAAATACCACAAGTAGATGGCTTCAACAAAGAAAAATTTACTCTCTCATGTCTAGTAGGCTAGAAGTCTAAATTCAGGGCATCAGCATCAGGGGAAGGCTTTCTCTCTTGGCTCTGGAGGAAGTCCCTTGCCACAGGAACCCAGGTTCAAAGGACGTGCTCTGCTCCCAGCACTGCTTTCTTGGTGGTAAGAGGTACCTCTGCTTGCTTCCCTTTCCTTTTATCTCTTGTAAGATGAAAGGTAGTGCAGGTCACACTCCAGGGAAACTCCATTTACATTAGATCAGGGATGTGACCTTAGTAAGGGTGTACGATCCTACCCTAAACCTCTTTAACAAAAAATTACAATCACTAAATGGAGGGAAATTACACAATGCTGGGAATCATGGCCTAACCAAGTTGACACATATTTTGGGGGGACAAAATTCAATCCATAACATGCGATATATAAATAGTTGGTTATTATATATGTATATATTTATTAAAATATCTGTATTTAATTATATAAATATTTACTTTCATAGATAGATACATAGATCGAGGTCAAGAGCATTAAAATACTTATTTCAGTCATTGGTCGATATCTTTCTCTCCAGGAAGGAAACTCTCTATAGGAAGCCAAATTATTATAGGATATTTGCTTGATAAAACTAGGATTTGACAAAAAGGGCATTATTGATTATGGTCTCAAGAATCCGTAGCCTGAAATATTCCTCTTCAAAAGGAAGCGTACCTACCAGGCAGACGGGCCGCTGATCAGTGAAACATATTCCTTGCACTAGGACTATGCCTGATACCTAATGAGAAGTTTTACTTTTTTGATATATTTAGTTCTATATTTCTAAGCCCAAAAAAAAAAAGTTGCCTTCGAGTTGATTCCAGCTCACAGCGAATCTATCTGACAGAGTAGAGCTGCCGCATAGAGTTTACAAGAGCGGCTGGTGGGTTGATCTGCCGACCTTTTGGTTAGCAGCTGTAGCTCTTAACCACTGTACCACCAGGGCTTGTATATTTCCAAGCAGAGAGTCTCATTTGGATGAATTATTATAACATTAACTCTTTTTCTCTATATGTCAGTTACTATCTTTTTTTATTATAAAGAAAAAAAAGAAATTTTTCTCTTTATGATCTCATCCATGTCATGTTCCTCGTTACAATATAACCCTCACAATTTTACAAAATTGTCACCAATTTACTAACCAAAAGATTTGGGCAGTATCCATTGACTGAAGCTTCAACAAAAAATGTATATGGAACTAAATTTTATGAATGAATAATGATTAACATGTTGAACAAGAAAAATGATATCAAAGTACATAGGAAAAGATTATGACAACACAGTTAATATTTATTACAACTAGAATTGTCTTTATTTGAATAGAAGCACATGAGTTGCTCACTGTATGTGTTCAAGAGGGAAGTGAAAGGATGTCCTTTTCTTAAAATTTTTTTAAGGACATTACAAAAGGGAGCCAAGCATCAAATAGGGGCTTAATTAGCTCATCTGTATGCTCCTATGAGATTCTCATAGTGATCTCATCCTATTGGCTGTTGAACCAGAAAAGCCCAGATTTAGTAGTGCCAAAACTTATTGGCCAACAACAAAAACAAAAAAATCAGCCAGAAATCAGGGACAAATTATTAAACTTGGATGAAAGACACGGAGAAAAGAAGCTCAAACCAGAATGTATGAAAGAGTGAGGTGAAGCTATATACACAACAGGATCTGGGTCACATACAGCAAAAGAACACGGGTATCAACCCCAGAAAGCAGAAGTGGGGAGTGGGCTTGTGCTCCCACAAATATTACCGTACTTAATGTTCTGTTACTTTATTGACATTGGCTCAAAATAAATGGGTCTGTGCTCACTCTACTAATGTCCCCAAACATACTTCTGGGAGAGAATGCTATTGTCCACATCAAGATAAGAATATTTTTTCTTCTCTATCTACCCAATTTTATTCAAATTATGACAGAATTAACAGCTAAAATCTTCTGTTCTTTGCTGTCTCAAATCGTAGTTGGTTGCACCATAACTTTCTCATGGCATTTTATATATCTGCATTCCTCAGAGTGTAAATCAGAGGGTTGAGCAAGGGTGTCCGAATAGTGTAAAACACAGCCACCATCTTGCCCACTGGAAATGTGATTGAGGGACAAGTGTAAGCGAATATACATGGAACAAAGAATAAGATGACAACGATAATGTCAGAAGTGCAGGTAGAGAGGGCTTTCTTTCTTCCTTCTGCACTCCTGTTACTCAGAGAGCATAAGGTGAAAACATAGGAGATGATCAGGATTATGAAATGCACCATGCATGTGGCCCCACTATTAAACACCACGAGTAGATTCATGACATAAGTATCCATGCAGGCAAGTTTCAACAAAGGTAGTACATCACAGAAATAGTGGTCCATAACACTGGGGACACAGAAGGGTAATTTCTGGGTCGTCATTTTTAATGAACAATCAAGGGCTCTGCTTTCTTTTGAAGGTGTATGCCCCAAGCACATACATCATCCATAAGGGCTTTAAAAGGACTATTTCCGTCAGTAAGCCTTAAAAATACACCGTGCTTTTCTTGAGAGTTGAGGACTTGTTAAGATGGAATAATCTCCAATAGCTCTTTTGTGTGGGATGGAAGTTAGTATGCCATTGTAGACACAAAAATTAATGTTTACTTGGAATGCTTCTGCAGACAGCAGAGGGTTATTCTTTCTTAACTTCTCCACCCTCTTCCTGAGAAAATCACCAGCATCACCCCTAACACACCACTACCACCACCCTCTTAAGAAGAGATGCTCACAAATAGGTGTGTAAGGTTTTATATTGATTGAGAAACATATTTTAAAGATTTCAACTCCCCATGACATTGATAATGAAAACCAAAAGTCTGAAGTATCATTAACTAATTAAAACAGAAAAAAATAAAAACACCATGTAAGTTTTTTCTCAGAGGCTATTGTAGAAAAATTAAGGTTAAAGAAATTGGTACAAAAGGAAACAAGATATATACATAGAGAGAGAGAGAGAGAGCACCCTGGTGGTGTTAGTGGTTAAAGTGCTCAGGTGCTAACCGAAAGATCAGCAGTTCAAGCCCACCAGCCACTCTGTGAGAGAAAGATGTGGCAGTCTGGTTCCATAAAGATTACAGCCTTGAAAACCCCATAGGGCAGTTCTAATCTGTCTTATAGGGTCACTATGAGTCGAAATTGACTCAACGGCAATCGATATATATATACACATATATATATCCCATAGCTGTTGAGTTGATTCTGACTCATAGTGACCCTATTAGACAGAGTAGAGCTGCCCCATAGGGTTTCCAAGGCATGGCTGATGGATTCGAACTACCGACCTTTTGATTAGCAGCCAAATACTTAACCACTGCACCACCAGGACTAACCAAAAACCAAACCCAGTGCCGTCGAGTCGATTCCGACTCATAGTGATCCTACAGGACAGAGTAGAACTGCCCCATAGAGTTTCCAAGGAGCGCCTGGAGGATTCGAACTGCCGACCCTTTGGTTAGCAGCTGTAGCACTTAACCACTATGTCACCAGGGTTTCCACTACCAGGACTATACATATATATATATATATATATATATATATATATATATATATATATATATATATATATAAATGTATTTTAATCTATTAAATATATGAAAGAGAATAGAAGGAAAACAGAAAAAAAAATTTAAACTATCCTCATCACACCAAGTATTCCCATTCCTTTCCTTTCTACAAGCACATCTCTGAAGCATGTGCACACACTCTTTTATTTACTAATATTCATATCTGGATAGAGGACAAAATATCAAATTATCAAAACATTTAAGTTTAAGTTTTGATAAAGTGCCAAAAGTTATTAAAGTAAATCAAGCTAAAAATGGTTGATAGCTCAAAGCTCTTACCCTGAGATCACAATTTGTGTAAATCAAACAAACAGGTGAATTATTAACACATTTTAAGTATAATTGTGTGTGTGTTTAGATGATTCCATTATTTCAACAATTTCAAAACAGCAACTTAAATTAATAGGAACACGTCTAATACTTAAGTTTTTAGGGCCACCTCCAAAACTCAGTCTGGCGTCATCTCTGACTTCTGAGAACCCAGTCAGTTACCCAGTGGTCCCGGTAGGTAGAAGGTAGAAGACTGTTGAGATAAATATTCTAGGATCACATCAGAGTAACCAAAGGTCTGACTTCATCCAGGATTTACTCACATGAAGCTTCTTTTATAGAAGAGCAAGAAATTATGACATGTGAGAGTTTCAAAGTGGTTGTTCCAAATGTAGAGGCAAGTAAATCAGGACCTGTACAGCCAGCAAATAGTCCTGTTAAAAAAAACTAGTGCCATAGTAGTCCTGTTACTTAATGGGAAATTATTTTCAAAGGACTCGGTGGCAACGGGCAGAGTGTCCAGTGATTTTCAAAAGACTTAAATAGGAAACAACCTTTGTGGTTGGCAGGGTAATTTAAATTTTCTCTAAATAGAAAAGATTGCCAAAAGACAGCCAGGAAAGCTAATTACAAAGTTATTCAAGGGACTATGCCTGCCATCTGGCTGTATTTTGAGCTTAATTTGAAAGCAGTTTCCAACCCAAGTCTTAGAAGAAGTGTCATTAATAAAATGTCTTCCTTTGGGTAATGGACCTGCGCTAAAAGAGGCCAGAGTGCTATTTTCAAAAACTGGAAATGCGCTGACTTGCATCATTGTAATTGCATCCCTTTGAGGTTGGGTCTCTACTGACTGAGGAGCTAATCACCATGCAGTGAGTTTCCATCTAGCCCTGCAGTGGTAGGTTGTTCCCAGGGGCAGAGTATCACTGGAGCCAGGCCAAGCTGATGATTCACAAGCACAAATTCAGATCCTAGTATTCACTCCAGAACTAAGCTCTGTCCTTCAATAACAGAATGATCACAGAATGATCCTTCTGCTTGATAATATAGATCCAAAAAAATTAAAAAAGAATACAACTTATTCTTGGCCATCTAGCAAAGACCAGGACTGAATTTTTCTATCCCTAGCCTGATGATCATTTCATCTTGTAAGATTATCATTACAATTATATTACATCTGACTTTGTGATTTCAAAGTCAAGAAGGACAGACCCTCTGTGCCTTGGGTTACTGATCTTTTAATTAATCTTTATTCCTTTAGAATAACTCATTTCTAAACGCATTTATTCAGCCAATATTTCTATAATCACTTAGCATTTGATAGAATTTTTCCTTGATATTTTTGACATAATGCCTCAGGTGCATATAAAATTATGGCAGAATGTGTGAACATCTCTTACTACGACTTTCTAATCTTCAGTGGCAATGCCCTACTGATTGAAGAAAGATATTCTTGGATTATTTATTTTATAATTGAATGTTTATTGTAAGACTCATTTAGTTGTATTTTCTTCCCCTACTCTGGAAACAATGTGCAATGATTTTAAGGGCAAATAAAAAGATGGTGCAAGCTAGGCAACGTTTCATTCTGTTATGGGTAAGGTTGCTATGCATAGGAGACAACTCCACAGCAAACAAAAAAGTTGGTTAAAGGAAAAAAAAGTTTCCACTATTAAGGACTGAAAAAAGTATCTCATCCAGAAAAAATAAAGATTAATTCTCTCTTACTTCATAACAGATTGTATTCTCAAATAACTCGTTTTCAATTTAGATGTATTTGGGGTTATAGCCTTTATTCTTTTCTACCTTCAATAATAATAATAATAAAAGTACTATCCTACTTTTGTAACTTGTTTATTGGAGTTTACACCTGGTTCATTGACATATTTGGCCTTATACTTTGATAGTCTCCTGAGAGGAAATTTTACAAAATATTATCCTTACAGATGATGAACGACCTCTGCATTTGGGTCATCTTTACTAATCTTCTACAATTACTCTACCTTCTCACCTAATGATTTATACATGGAGCCTTCTAAGGCCCCTGAGTGGTGCAGGTGGTTAAGCATTCAGCTACTAGCAGGAAAGTTGGCCATTTGAAACCAACCAAATTGTTCCTTGAAAAACAGATATTTTGTGTGTACTGTTTTACTATGAATTTATATTTATTGTGCTATAAATCCTTTTGCAGCATTTGTCATTGTAAATATTTGTAATGTATCCATTTGTGGCCTTTAAAATTTTTTTTTTTGCTTATTTGTCCTATGTAGTGGGGGGGGTGTGAATGTGTGTGTGTATATATATAGAAAATGACTATGATATGGCATTCAATATGTATGAGATATTATTAGCTGGTGGTGCTCATGAGGGAACTCTGGTGGCATAGTGGTTAAGAGCTATGGCTGTTAACCAAAAGGTCAGCAGTTCAAATCCACCAGGTGCTCCTTGGAAACCTTATGGGACAGTTCTACTCTGTCTTACAGGATCACTGTGAGTCAGAGTCCCCTCGACAGCAATGGTTTAGTGGGTATTATGCATATATATTCACTTGCTTACCCTTTAATGGAGAGGAGGCATGGTTGTGCAATGTCCAAAACTCACTGCTAACTGAAAGGTTGCCAGTTTTTACCCCCAAGCCATTCCAGGGAGAAAAGATCTGGCCATCTGCATCCATAAAGATTACAGCCTAGATAACCCTATGGGGCATTTCTACTCTGTCTTGTAGGTCACTATAAGTCACAATTGACTCAAAAGCATCTCACAAACCAAAAATTCTTTAATGGTAGGTTTTTTTTTTTTTTTTTTTTGCTTCCAACAGAACATGTTCTGGCTTTCTTGCTTTGGACGTGTCTTTAGGAAAGACCAGTTGCTGGAGGAGAACATCATATTTGGTGAAGCAGAGGGCCAAGGAGAATGAGGGAAGCCCTTCATGAGTTGGACTGACACAGTGGCTGCAACATGGACTCAAACATGCCAATGATTGTGAGGATAGCACAGGGCCAGGCAACACTTTATTCTGTCACTGTAAGTTGCAGTCAGCTCAATGGCAGATAACAACAACCTCTAGAGATAGATTTTTTTTCACTTCACATTGGTTCTATTGAGGTCCTTCCATGCTATCATAAGCATTAATAATTTGTTCCTTTTCACTGCTGAGTATTATTTCATCATGAATTTACTACAGTTTGATTACTCGTTCACCTATAGAGGGACATTTTAGGTGGTTACCAATTTTTAGTTATTAATGTTTCTGTGAATATTTGTGTAAGGGTTTTTGTATGAACATAAATTTTCATTTCTCTGGAATAAATTTCTAAGTGTGGGTTGTTTTAATTTTGACAAAGCCCAACCTGTCATTTTGTACTTTTCTTCCATATGTTTGCATGTACCAGTAATTCAGAAGTTTTTATTATTGAGTGATGGGCACTCTCTTGGATATATCACAATTTATTTATTCATTCTAAAGTAGATGAACCTTTGGGTTGATTCTAGTTTTTGAGTATTACAAATAAAGTTGTTATGAACATTTGTATACATATCTTTATAAGAAAAAATGCTGTCATTCCTCTTGAGTATATATGAGTAAAATGGCTAAATAATATGGTAAAACCATGTTCAGCTTTTTAAGACCCTGATACTTAAAATAAATTATTTTTTAAAGTATTGACACAGATTTAATTTTCCACTAGCAGCATATGAGAGTTCTGGTCCCTTCACATACTTACCAGCTATCTGATATTCTAATAGCTGTATAGAGATCTGTCATTAATGTTTTCACTTGAAATTCACCAAAGGTTAATGAACTGAACATTTTTATGTGCTTATTTGCCAACTGTATATGTTCCTTGGGTAAATTGTTGTATTTATGGCCATGTTTGTGGACTGTTTCATTTCTTTTCTTTCCTTCTCTCTTTCTTTTTATTTCTTTTCTGTTTTTTGAGCTTTGAGATATCTGTATATCATGGAAACAAACCATTTATGAGATATGTTATTTGAAAGTATTATCTCCCAGAATATAACTGGTTTTTATACAACTGTCTTTTGAAGAGCATAAGTTTTAATATTTGATGTGGTTAAACTTTTTTATGGATTTTGCTTTTGGCTTTATATCTATGAAATCCCCAAATAAATCTATAGAGTTGATGCAAGCCCACTTAAAATCCAAACGGGCTTTGTTTTTTTTTTTAATAAACTAATAAGCTGAAAGTAAATTCACAAAAAAAAGTTATCTTTTTAGTTCTATAAATGTAATGTAGGCTCTATTAGATTTTTTACATAAAAAAATCATGTCTTCTATCATTAAAAAAAAAGTTTTCCTTCTTCCTTTCCAATCTGGATGCTTTCTATTTATTTGTTTAATTTTTTATTGCCTTTTATTGCCTTATTGTGTTACCTAGAATATCCACTAAAATATAAACATGTTTGGTAAGAGTGGACTTACTTGTTTTTTTCCTGGTCTTACTGAGAATGTATTCAATTTTTCATACCACGTGTGATGGTAGCTGTAGGTTTTTCATGGGTGCCCTCTATCAGTTTGAGGATATTCCATTTTAATACTAGCGTTCTCAAAGCCTTATCACAATTATTAGAACTTTTAAAATATTCCTCTAGATCTACTCATATGGCATTGTTTTTCATTTGTAATTTGTTATTACGTTTAATATCAGTAATTGATTTTTTTTTAATGTAGAACTATCCGTGCATTTCTGGAGAACACCTAATTTGGTGTGTTATTGTCTTTACATGTCATCAGGCTCAATTTCTTAAATTTTTCTTTACATTTTACATATATGTGTTCTGTTGTTTTCTCTTCTTTTAATGTCTTTGCCTGAGTTTGATATCACGGTTAAAGCTACGTTCATATGGAAAATGCAAATACACTGTTTTCTTCAGATTTGTGGAAGATTTTATGTGGAATAGGCTACTTCTTTTTTTCCTAAAAGCTTAATAAAGTTTCCCAATCAGCTCACTTGGACCTGAGTGAGGATGCAGAGTATATTAAACTGAAATTTCCATTTTGATACTCTCTTTACCAGTGACTTTTTTTTTCTTACGTGTTTTCTAGTCTCTCTATACATGAAAATATATCATACCCCCCCTTGTATGGTGCTAAACTAAAACCTAGATTGGATCTTTTTTTTTTAATAGACAACCTTAGTATATTTAAAATTTATTTTTTCTTTCTCATTACAATTTTTTTGTTACTATTAAAGGGATAAAAATACAAAAATATGCATGGAAAATTAGCAAGGAATATGGAAGAACTATGTCCAGAAAAAACACATAGATGCTGTCGGATGAATCCTGGCTGAAAGCAAAGAATACCAGAAATATGTTTACCTGTGTTTTATTGATTATGTGAAGGCATTCGACCGTGTGAAGCATAACAAATTATTGATGACATTGAGAATAATGGGAACTCCAGAACACTTAATTGTGCTTATGCAGAACATGTACCTAGATCAAAAGGCAATCTCATTCAAACAGAACAAGGGGATACTGAGTGGTTTAAAGTCAGGAAAGGTGTGCATCAGGGTTGTATCTTTCACTATACCTATACCTATTCTGTATGCTGAGCAAACAATCTGAGAAACTGGCCTCCATGAAGAATGCAGAATCAGGTTTGGGAGAAGACTTATTAACAACCTGTGTTATGCAGATGATCCCCAACCTTGCTTGCTGAGGGTGAAGAGGACTTGAAGCACTTAACTGATGAAAATCATAGGCCAAACCTTCATTATATATTACACCTCAACTTAAAGAAAATAAAAACCCTCACAACGGGACCAATAGGCAACATTGAGATAAATGAAGAAAAGATTGAAGTTGTCAAAGATTTCATTTTACTTGGATCCACATTCAATGCTCCTGGAAGCAGCAGTCAAGAAAGCAAAAGACATGCTGCATTGGGCAAATTTGTTGCAAAAGACCTCTTTAAATGTTGAAAAGCAAAGGTATTACCTTGAAGACTAAGGTGCTCCTACCCAAGGCATGGTGTTTTCAATCGCCTCATATGCATGTGAAAGCTGGATGATGAATAAGGAAGACCGAAGAATTAATGCCTTTGAACTGTGGTGTTGGCGAAGAATATTGAATATACCGTGGACTGCCAAAAGAATGAACAAATTTGTCTTTGAAGAATACAACCACAATGCTCCTTAGAAGCAAGACAGGCAAGATTACATTTCATATACTTTGGACCAGTTATCGGGACGCCTCAGTTCTGTGAGAAAGATGTCATGCTTGGTAAAGTAGAGGGTCAGCAAGAAAGAGAAAGACCCTCAAGGAGATGAATTGACAACAGTGGCTGCATCAATGGGCTCAAACATAAAAACTATTGTGAGGATAGCACAGGACCCGGCAGTGCTTCCTCCTGTTGTATATAGGGTCACTATGAGTCAAAACCAACTTGATGGCACCTAACAACAATAACATGTGCAGAAACCATGTCAAATATATAAAATACTACAAATCACACCTCACTCACTAGAAACACAGCATAGTTCAAATCATGGGATTATCTTCTTTTGCTTCTTCCAAGTAGAATAGTCAAAACAGTGAATTCAAACAATAGGTCACTCAAAATATAGTGCACACTCATATTACACAAATTTGAGAACATTCTTAAAAAAAAAAAAAAACAAGGCAAATGACCTAAGTCATCATACCATAGACCTCTTATGCAAGGATACCTTAAACAGATAATGTCTCCTAAATAGAGTAACTATTGTTTTCTAGACAGATAAGGGGAAAAATCTATGAGACAGAAGCGTCCAATAAGGAAGTGATATCCATCTGGAAGAGAAAAAATGAAAAAAACCCGGAAACTTCTGTGGCTGACGCCAATAAATTTATCTTACCTGGTATATCTAATGATACAGACAAAATGGGCTCATTTAGAGAAAAACAGATACTGAGCTGGTCTTATCAAATATAATAACTATATTTTATTACTGTTTATATTACTGTTATAATAACGATAGAAATAATAACAAAGCAAACAGATTCTAAGGGCTCATATATGAAAATAAAGGCGCTGATGATGAAAGAGATGGATTTCAAGGTTTAGAAAGTGGACATTTGAGCAAATTTCATATCATCCCACTATACAGAGCCTTCTTGCAATCAGAATTAGCCACCCCTGGGCAGAGAATGAACACAAAACAGAAGGTATGCAGACACGAACACACACACACATATACATACACACATATGTACACGTACAGACACATGCACGTAGGTATACATACATTCACATACACATACAAACAAGTGTGCACGCACATACACACAAGCACACATAAACACATGCACACACGTACATGCATACATGCACCTACACGCACATACATACACGCACACATATACTTTCTACAATTTTTTTTTTCTTCTAAATGGGGAAAACACCAGATACTTGGAATTCTTCCTGTATCTACTACTGTTTCCCTATCCCACTGGGCATATTTACTCTTGTTTTTCATTTCTTTTTTTTAATCACCACCTAACTCCTTCTAATATCCTATAAAATTTCTTAATTAGTATGCTTATAATACATCTCTCCTGCTTAAGGAAGACAACATTTTTTTAAATAATTTTTATTGAGCTTTAAGTGATCATTTACAAATCAAGTCAGCCTGTCACATATAAGCTTATATGCACCTTACTCCATACTCCCACTTAATCTCCCCCTAATGAGTCAGCCCTTCCAGTCTCTCGTGACAATTTTGCTAGTTTCTAACCCTCTCTACTCTCCTATCTCCCATCCAGACAGGAGATGCCAACACAGTCTCAAGTGTCCACCTGATACAAGTAGCTCACTCTTTACCAGCATCTCTCTCCAACCCATTGTCCAGTCCCTTCCATGTCTGATGAGTTGTCTTCGGGAATGGTTCCTGTCCTGGGCCAACAGAAGGTTTGGGGTACATGACTGCCGGGATTCCTCTAGTCTCAGTCAGACCATTAAGTCTGGTCTTTTTATGAGAATTTGGGGTCTTCATCCCACTGATCTCCTGCTCCCTCAGGGGTTCTCTGTTGTGCTCCCTGTCAGGGCAGTCATCGGTTGTGGCCAGGCACCATCTAGCTCTTCTGGTCTCAGGACGATGTAAGTCTCTGGTTCCCGTGGCCCTTTCTGTCTCTTGGGCTCATAGTTATTGTGTGACCTTGGTGTTCTTCATTCTCCTTTGATCTAGGTGGGTTGAGACCAATTGATGCATCTTAGATGGCTGCTTGTTAGCATTTAAGACCCCAGACACCACATTTCAAAGTGGGATGCAGAATGTTTTCATAATAGAATTATTTTGCCAATTGACTTAGAAGTTCCCTTAAGCCATAGTTCCCAAACCCCCGCCCTTGCTCCGCTGACCTTTGAAGCATTCAGTTTATCCCAGAAACTTCTTTGCTTTTGGTCCAGTCCAGTTGAGCTGACCTTCCCTGTATTGAGTATTGTCCTTCCCTTCACCTAAAGTAGTTCTTATCTACTAACTAATCAGTAAATAACCCTCTCCCACCCTCCCTCCCTCCCCCCTCGTAACCACAAAAGTATGTGTTCTTCTCAGTTTATACTATTTCTCAAGATCTTGTAATAGTGGTCTTATACAATATTTGTCCTTTTGCCTCTAATTTCGCTCAGCATAATACCTTCCAGGTTCCTCTATGTTATGAAATGTTTCACAGATTTGTCACTGTTCTTTATCGATGCGTGGTATTCCATTGTGTGAATATACCACAATTTATTTAACCACTCATCTGTTGATGGACACCTTGGTTGCTTCCAGCTTTTTGCTATTGTAAACAGAGCTGCAATAAACATGGGTGTGCATATATCTGTTCGTGTGAAGGCTCTTATTTCTCTAGGGTATATCCCGAGGAGTGGGATTTCTGGGTTGTATGGTAGTTCTATTTCTAACTGTTTAAGATAACGCCAGATAGATTTCCAAAGTGGTTGTACTATTTTACATTCCCATCAGCAGTGTATAAGAGTTCCAATCTCTCCACAGCTTCTCCAACATTTATTATTTTGTGTTTTTTGGATTAATGCCAGCCTTGGTGGAGTGAGATGGAATCTCATCGTAGTTTTAATTTGCATTTCTCTAATGGCTAATGATCGAGAGCATTTTCTCATGTATCTGTTAGCTGCCTGAATATCTTCTTTAGTGAAGTGCGTGTTCATATCCTTTGTCCACTTCTTGATTGGGTTGTTTGTCTTTTTGTGGTTGAGTTTTAACAGAATCATATAGATTTTAGAGATCAGGCACTGGTCAGGAAGTCATCATTTTTTACTGTTTTATTTATTAATCTCTTTATAGCTCTTAGTAAACTGAGTGGTAGAAGGCAACATAGAAATATATGTTGAACTTGTCTATGCTTTTTTGCTTGCTATTCCCTTTGGAGGCAGAGAGAAAACAGTTTAAAGCCCATAATGTAATTTATATGAATCATATGGTATAGTGAACTTTGAGTAAATATATTACATAATTGTCCCAAAGTCCTATGTAAGACATATTTTACATCTTTATTCCTTAAACTATAGATCAAGGGATTTGACATGGGAATAACCAGTATGTAAAATATGGAAGCCATTTTATCAGTGTCAAAGGAGGAACTGGACTTGGGCTGCATGTACATAAAGATTAAAGTCCCATAGAACACTACCACCACTGTTAGGTGGGATCCACAAGTGGAGAAAGCCTTGTGCCTGCCCTCAGCTGACTTCATCTTGAGAATGATTGAAGAATGAGCAGGTAAGAAACAAGAACTATTAGGAAGGATGAAATTAAATCAAAAGCTGCTAAGATGAGAATGATCGATTCAATTCCAAGTGTGTCTGAGCAGAGGAAAGACAACAAGGGGAGACCATCACAGTAGAAATGCCTGATGACATTGTAGCCACAGAAGAATAAATTAAAAATCTTTATGGTGAGGAGAAGAGAAACAAATGTGGTGTAGAGGTAGGGAGTCACCACCAGCACCCACCACGTCCTTTGTGACGTGATGACTGTGTAGAGCAGAGGGTTACAGCTGGCTACATAGTGGTGATAAGACATTGCTGACAGAATAAAAAATTCACTATTTATGAACAAAATAAAAATAACTAGCTGTATAGCACAAAAATAATAGGAGATTGTATTTTCATGCACAACAAAATTTACCAACATTATGGGTCCCACAGCTATTGAGTAACCAAGATCAGTGATAGCTACGTATCTGAGAAAAAAATACTTGGGAGTTTGTAGACTAGAGTCTATCTTGGTGAGGATGACCATACCCAAGTTGCCCACCACTGAGATCATGTAGTTGATGAGGGACAGTCCAAACAATGGAGTCTGCAGCTCAGGACAGTCTGTGATTCCCAACAGGATGAATTCATTCAGCACTGTTAGACTGTGTTTGTCCATCTAGGTCTATCAGGAAACCTATTCTGGATAGAGACATCAGCATCGTCAATAGCTTTAACATAGTCGTCCGATGGATTTTTAGTATACAAATCCAGTGTGAATAATATAAATCCAATCTTTCCTTATTAGGATATTTGAATATATACCCTACTCCCACAAATTTTATACACACACACACACACACACACACATATTATAGATTAATGGATAGATTGATAGATGAAACAAAAATGGATAAACTGTTAAACCTTTAGGTGTTAGATACATGGATATTTATTGTACTCTTCTTAAAACTTTTATCTTTTTCGTATACCTAAAGAAAAGCTAGACTATATGAAGAACAGGGCATCAGGATTGGAGAAAGTCTCCTTAACAACCTGCGTTATGCAGATGACACAAGCTTGCTTACTGAAAGTGAGGAAGACTTGAAGCACTTACTAATGAAGATCAAAGACCACAGCCTTCAGTATGGATTACATCTCAACATAAAGAAAACAAAAATCCTCACAAGTGGACCAATGAGCGACATCATGATAAACGGAGAAAAGACTGAAGTTGTCAAGGATTTCATTTTACTTGGATCCACAATCAACAGCCATGGAAGCAGCAGTCAAGAAATCAAAAGATGCATTGCATTGGGTAAATCTGCTGCAAAGGACCTCTTCAAAGTGTTGAAGAGCAAAGATGTCACCCTGAAGACTAAGGTTTGCCTGATCCAAGCCATGGTATTTTCAATCGCATCATATTCATGTGAAAGCTGGACGATGAATAAGGAAGACTGAAGTAGAATTGACGCCTTTTAATTGTGGTGTTGGTGAAGAATATTGAATATCCCATGCACTGCCAAAAGAACGAACAAATCTGTCTTAGAAGAAGTACAGCCAGAATGCTCTTTAGAAGCAAGGATGGCGAGACTGCATCTTATGTACTTTGGACACATTGTCAAGAGGGATCAGTCCCTGGAGAAAGGACATCATACTTGGCAAAGTACAGGGTCAGCGGAAAAGAGGAAGACCCTCAACGAGGTGGATTGACACAGTGGCTGCAACGATGAGCTCAAGCATAACAAACGATTGTAAGGATGGCGCAGGACCAGGCAGTGTTTCATTCTGTTGTGCATAGGGTCGCTATGAGTCAGAACCGACTCGATAGAACCTAACAACAACAACAAAGAAGAAATATGTGAAAACATTTTGAACCTTTCATTTCAAAACATTATCTTATGCAAACTCATGATTACAGTTGGTTCAGGATGGAACAATCAACATAGTAGATGAGTTTTAGATAGATATATAATTGATTACAATAGGGATTATTTGTCTTTATAGATGAAAACATTCCTTTGTATGAACCTAGATACAGCCTCTGCTATACTAGGTTGGGTTATACCTCCATTTGTAAGATATACAAAGTGGTACTTTGGGTAAATAACATAAGTTATATGAATCTGTTTATCCCTACCTGAAAAATCATATTCTAACACTTTCTTGCAGGATTGTTATGAAGAATACATGAGAATTAAATGCTTCAATGTGTCTTTGTTACTTGAAAATAACTCTAAAATAGAGTGTGTTTAGTACACTTTATCTATCTATCCATCCATCCTTCCATCTATCCACCCATCCATCCATTCATCCATATGTCTCTCTGTATAACTATCTATCATGTATTTGTCTATCATCCTTGTCACCTATTTTTTTTGATGTTGCCAGTAATTACTTGAAATGATTTTTTTTGTTAATTGTTTTGATCTCTATGATATTTATAGGTAAATTCTTCTGGACTGTGACTTAAATTCTTTGCCACCACTTTCATAATGACTAGGTTCATTATGGTTCTATCCTTGTAACTGACCCCAGCCCCACATTTCCATAAAACCCATTCTATGACTGAAGTGCCTGAAAGTGCCATTCTATAGATGACTTTCTTTGTTAGTCTACATAATTTCTCCTCCAATTGAGCATTAGTATTATAACTGACACATTCTAAGTTTTTTTTTAACACATCAGATATATGTAGTTTTTCTCATGGAGAAATCTAGGATATATGAGGAAATCTGAACAAATAGTGAAACATTAATGTCACAAACTCTGCCTTGTAAAAAAAAAAATCCTCTACTTTTTATGAAAAAAAAGAAAGTTAAAAAATCACCATATGACACAATAGCGTAGGAGAAAAAGAAAATATACTGACGATGACATATATGTGAATTACTGGAAGTTATTTAAAATCTGTCTGAACATGAAGCGTCTTCCATTTAACATCAGAACTTTTATGTGCCATGAGACATCAGAGATCCATTTAATTATAATCTCAAAAAAAAAAGTATCTGAATATACCTCAGATGTTTTAAAAACACAACAATAGCCCTACAGGTTAAGATAACAGAATGGTTGGTTTAAAATTTTGTAGTGATTACTTCTTCCTATGTCTGTGTGTCTATATCTATCTATCTATCTGTCTGTCTGTCCGTCTGATCTGTCTATCATCTATCTAATCTATCATCATCTATCCTTCCTTCCTTCCTTCCTTCCTTCCTTCCTTCCTTCCTTCCTTCCTTCCTTCCTTCCTTCCTTCTTCCTTCCTTCCTTCCTTCCTTCCTTCCTTCCTTCCTTCCTTCCTTCCTTCCTTCCTTCCTTCCTTCCTTCCTTCCTTCCTTCCTTCTTCTCTCTCTCTTTCTTTCTCTCTCTCTCTTTCTTTTCTTTCTTAACTTGCATATATCTATTCCTGAACACTATAAGCAGAGCAGTCTCTGAGTAAACTATTAGCAAGCAAATGCAGACATTAAAATTCAAAGCGTTAAATTAGAAAAGAGAATACGAGAAGTCCACATCTACCTCATATAAAACTTATCAGGGATAATGATGGAAAGCAGACAGAACTAAATCAAAATTCTTACTATTTTGCTGTTGCTTTGCCATTGATTAAAATGAAGCCTTGAAAATGTCACCAAAACATTCTAGATGTTAGAAAAATGGCACTGCATAAAAAATTATGCCTTTTACCTGTAATCAATCTGTTTTATTAGCTCCTTAGCATGGCATAGTGGAAACAATTTATAGCTTTCTCTCAGCCCTTGAGGCTCTCCCTGAGGAGATAGCAAGCAATGTGTTAATGTCTGAAGCCCTTGAAAGCTTAAGAAAACATCTAGGGTGTCTGCTAATTTTCTAAACTATTTGCGTTCACCAAGGAGTAGGTTTCTTTTAGATACATTTATTAATTTAACTCAGTTAACTTTCAAATTGTCGCACCCAGGGACCTGGATTAAAAAAATTTACCTTTAGGACAGGCCACTCAATATTTCCTTATTTCCACCATGTTCTCAAATGCAATAAAATTATTACATTTGATGTATATGATATGCATTTTTTCCCTATATTTCTCTTATTTTTTTAATATGGAGACAGATATTAGTCGCTCCACTCCTTCTTTCGTTGTGAATTGTCTGTTTAAGACTGCTTTCTTATTCTATTTTATCAGATTAAGATATTCAATTTTATTAGCATGACTCAAAATGAAAAGAAACTGGCAAATAGCCCTTAATAATCAGAACATGAAATGTATGAAGTATGAATCTCTGAGAAATGAAATTGTAAAAAATGAAACAAAAAACATAAAGATGGGCATCCGGATATCCTAGACCTTAGTGAGCTGAAATGGACTGGTATTATACGTTTTGATTTGGACTATCATGGGAACAACAAATTGAAGAGGAATGGCATCACACTCATCCTTAAAAAAGAACATTTCAAGATCTATCCTGAAGTGCAATGCTGTCAGAGACAGGATATATCCATACTCCAATGAAGAAAACCAGTTAATATGACTATTATTCAAATTTACCCACCAAACACTAATGCCAAAGATAAGGAAATCAAAGATTTTATCAACTTATGAAGTCTGAAATTAATCAAAATTGCAGTCAAGATGCATTGATAATTATTGGTGATTAGAATGTGAAAGTTGGAGACAATGAAGAAGGATTGGTAGTTGGAAAATATGGCCTTGGTGTTAGAAACAATGTCAGGCATCGCATGTTAGAATATTGTAAAACCAACAAATTTTTCTTTACGAATAACTTTTTTTTCAGCAACATAAAGGAGACTATACATGTGGAACTCACCAGACAGAACACACAGGAATGAAATCAACTATGTCTGTGGAAAGAGATGATGGAGAAGCTCAATATCATCGTTGCAACAAGGCCAGGAGCCAAGTGCAGAAGAGACCAATGATTAATCATATGTAAGTTCAAGATGAAGCTGAAGAAAATTAGAGCAAAACATGACCTTGAGTACATCCAGCCTGAATTTAGAGACCATCTCAAGAATATATTTGACACATTGAACACTAATGACCAAAGATTAGACAAATTTGGAATGGGATCAAGGACATCAAGTATGAACAAAGCAAAAGGTCATTAAAAAAAAATAGGAAAGAAAGAAAAAAACAAAATGGATGGCTGAGGAGACTCTGAAAATTGCTCTTGAAAGCAAATGGAAGAAATAATGAAGTTAAAAACTGAAGATTTCAAAGGGTGGCTTGAGAAGACAAATAAACTATTATAATGAAATGTGCAAAGACCATGGAAAACCAAAAGGGAAGAACATGCTCGGCATTTCTCATACTGAAAGAAATGAAGAAAAAAATTCAAGCCAAGTGAGTGAACTATAAAAACCCAGTGAATTATATGCTATGTTAATTATATCTCAATAAAAGGTTTTAAAAAATAAATGTAACAAGAAAAAGCCAATTTATCTGACTTCTAGATGTGAAAAAAGAGATTTACCCATGTATAAAGCACTTTAAATGTGTAGAATCCTTGCTTACTCAAGTAGGTATTAAAAGTCTTAATGTTTAAAAAAAAAATCATGAACATTTAATGACTTTGTAAAAAATAAAGCCTTGAAAAAAATCCAATGTTTCTTTATCAATTATTTTAAGTTAACAATTTCCATAGAGTCATTTGTTGTGATGGTCAAAGAAAATGTCCATGAAGAAGTGAGTTTTAAATACCAATATTCTCTATGAGACAGTAAATGTTGAATTCTTATTTTGCCTACTTTAGGGTTGGCTAGTTTTTATTGCTTCAAGTAATAAACTAATATTTTGAGCTAAAATTATGTAAATAGATATATCTGATGCTGTACTTTGCTGTTATTTCATATATTAAATTGTGCAGGTTTTCTGGGATTTAAGTAATATAATATTTTTATATTTCTCACCAAGGAGCCTTTACAGGTTTGCTATTGTTTTTAGTTGCCATTGTGTATAGAAAAGACTGGCTATGAATACAAGATAACCTACTACTAGAATATGACACAACGAAAACTGGGAGGAATACCACGTTGTAGTGAAGGGCATGCCCCTCACAGTTCTAGCAATGTGCCAGTCACATATACTGGAAATTAGAATATCACTCTTCCTGTAACTTGACTTCTGTGACTTCCCTACCTCAAAGCATTTCTGTTCACCTCTCCACTGGTTTACTCTTTCTCCAGGGAATCCAGCAACGTATGTAGTACCAATTTGGTGGTAACTTTCTCTAGATGAAAGATTACATGCAGATACTATTTGACACTTGGTGGTGGGGACCAGTCACTGGAGAAGAACATCAAGCTTAGTATAGTACAGGGTCAAAGAAAAAGAGGAAGACCCTCAAGGAGGTGGATTGGCACAGTGGCTGCAACAATGGTCTCAAACACAGCAATGATTGTGAGGATGGCTCAGGACCAGGTGCTATTCCATTCTCCTGTACATGGGGTTTCTGTGAGTCAAAACTAACTCAATGGCACCTAACAACAACAAGTATTAAGATTATTGGGGACCATTAAATATTTAAATGAATCACAGATCATTTCTTATTCTAACTGTAAAAATGTTTAACTCGTATACTCAAGATCCTCAGCTAGTATTTCCTTTTTTTTTTTTCTCTCTCTCTCTCCTCTCTTTCTCTCTCTTAATTTCAGGAGCTCCTTCAGTGAAAAACTATATAGGTGAATTACACTTTTTTTTCCTTTGGGTTGATGGATATCCCTGAGTTGTATGTTATTCCTTTTGATCTGATGATTTCTGTGGTGGGAAGCTCTTAGATGTTTGCATTAAACTTGGGACTACCCAATATATTGCAAATTTTCAGCTGCTTCTTTCACATCTTAGTGTATATGAATGACACACCCTACAATACCATGGTGCCCAACTGTCACAATTGCTTATGGTGCCTCTGCCTCTCTGCATTGCATCATCTAGTAATGCTTTTCCCATGCATGTAATGAAACAATAAGCAAAGGGATCACCCAAAATTAGCTCAAGAAAGGGGTTTTAATTTATTTAAAAAAAAAGTCCAGCAGCAGGGCCCTATTGGCGTGGTGGTTGAGAACTCTGCTGCTAACCGAAAGGTCAGCAGTTCAAACCCACCAGCTGCTCACTGGAAACCCTATAGGGGCAGTTCTACTCTGTTCTATAGGGTTGCTATGAGGCAGAATCCACTCGATGGCAACGGGGTTTTGTTTGGTTTAGTGCTCATGACCTTCATAGCCTTCTAAGTACTTTAACATTTTTAAACTATTTATGCTCACATGACAATAAACCGTGCACCTTTTTATATTCCAATGGACTATTTTTATTCAAGTTTCATTGGCTACACGGAGAATTTTATTTCATGATCATGTGCCAAGAAAATAATTTAGACTTTTGAAGTTTCAAAAAAATACTAGAAATTTTAAAATAATAACAATAAACAAAAATACATGGAAAAAATTAAGGAGCATCGGAATCAACTCGACGGCAGTGGGTTTTAACATGCTGCAGCTATGTCCGTAAAACTAGATAACTATATCCTTACCACATAAAAGGTCTTACTTGAATTAGAAATACAGGTAAGCACAAACCATGGGATTATCTCATTTTGTCGCTCACAAGTAGGGTGGACAAAAGTCAATGCAAATAAAATTCATAATAAATATTTACCAAAGTTTAGGAAAGCCAAACCAATGAAAGAGAGGCAGCAAACTTAACTCGTCATAGACTATCCTGTTACCCAAGGAGATACACAGAAAGTAATTGAACAAACAACTTAAAAAGTTGTTGATATAGATAAGAAAGGATCATCCATTAAACAAAAAAAGATAATTATTAAGAAAGAACAACCAGCAGGGGATGGATTTCAAACCTGGGAGCCTCTATGGTTGGCCTCAAGAAATTTATCTTAACTGGTGTATATTCTGATCTAGGCAAAAACAAGTCAGATGCAGAGCTGAACTTTTGAACTGCAAAAATTTCAAGGTATGTTGAGTAAACAGATTTACATGTGAAAGTAAAGGCATTAATGGGTAAAGGGTAGAACTCCAAGATCTGCAATGGGGGCATTTAAGCAATTCATGCAACTGAGTACTTTAAATCGCCATATACTCTGAGACTCCTCGCAACCTGGCCCTGATCTAATGCAGCCTTCAGAAGACTTTGAAGACTAAAACAGAAGGCAAATGCTTACAAACACACACACATACATAAACACAAGTGCTGACACTGAAAAGTTTAATAATTGAAAAAAAAAAACACCAGAATCTTTGTATCTCCACTTTTGTACCTAGTACTTTTTCCCACTTCCACTCAGCATATCCACTCTCCTTGCCTAATTTCATGATTCCCAACACATTCTCCTGGAGCCCTAGTGGTGCAGTGGTTAAGAGCTTGGCTGCTAACCAAAAGGTCGGCAATTCAAATCCACTGCCCACTCCTTGAAAACCCTATGGGGCAGTCCTACTCTGTCTTACAGGGTTGCTGTGAGTAGTAATCGACTCAAGGACAATGGGTTTGGTATTTTTTAACACATTATCAAAAAAACCAAATGCACTGCTGTTGAGTCAATTATGACTCATAGCAACATTATAGGACAGAATAGAACTGTCCCATAGGGTTTCCAAGGCTGAAAATCTTTATGGAAGCAGATTGCTTCAATTTTCTCCCAAGAAGCAACTGGTTTTTTGAAACACTGACGTTCCAGTTAGCAGTCAAGCAATTTAACTGCTGCACCACAAGGGTCCTAACACATTCTACTGTACTATAGATTGTTCTTAATTATTGTTTGTGATCCATCTCTTTCCTTCAAGAAAGGTACCAGTTTGTACTCTTTTGTTCATCAATGCACTTAGAAGAGTGACTAGCATGTAGAAGGCAATTTATAAATATATGTTGAATATATTTGTGCTCACTGTTCCCTATGGAGGCACACAGACAAGGTTTGAGTTCATGGTGTAATTTGTAGGAATCATATGCTGCATCAAACTCTAGAAAATACATTGCGTATTTTTTTCCATGTCCTATGTAGGGCACATTTTACATCTTTGTTCCTCAAGCTATAAATCAAGGGATTCAACATGGGGATAACCAGGGTGTAAAATATGGAAGCCACTTTATCAGTGTCAAAGGAATGACTGGACTTGGGCTGCATGTACATAAAGATTAAAGTCCCATAGAACACTACCACCACTGTCAGATGGGATCCACAGGTGGAGAAAGCCTTGTGCCTGCCCTCAGCTGACTTCATCCTGAGAATGGCTACAAAAACGAGTAGGTAAGAAACAAGAACTGTTAGAAGAGATGAAATCAAATCAAAAGATGCTAAGATGAGATTGATCAATTCAATTTCATGTGTGTTTGAGCAGAGCAAGGATAACAAGAAGAGATTGTCACAGTAGAAATGATTGATGATATTGTAGCCGCAGAAGGATAAATTAAAAATCTTTATGGTGACCAGAAGAGAAACAAATGTGCTGTAGAGATAGGGTATTGCCACCAGCACCCAACAAGTCCTTTGTGACATGATGACTGTGTAGAGCAGAGGGTTACAGATAGCCACAAAGCGGTCATAAGACATTGCTGACAGAAGAAAAAGTTCACTAGTTATGAACACAATAAAGAAAGCTAGCTGTGTAGCACAAAAATAATAGGAGATAGTGTTTTCATCCACAATAAAATTGACTAGCATTTTGGGTCCCACAGCTGTTGAATAACCAAGATCAGTGATAGCCAGGTGTCTGAGAAAAAAGTACATGGGTGTTTGTAGCTTGGAGTCTGTCTTGGTGAGGATGATCATGCCTGAGTTGCCCACCACTGAGATCGTGTAGATGATGAGGAACAGCCCGAACAACGGAGCCTGGAGCCCAGGGTGATCTGTGATTCCCATCAGAAGGAATTCATTTAGCATTGTTAGATTTTGCTTTTCCATCTTGGTCTATCAGGAAACCTGTTCTGGATAGAGATATCAGCGTAGTCAATCGGTTTTATGTAGCATCATCTGGTAGATTTTTAGTATACAAAGGCAATATGCTAAATGAATAAGATAAATCCAAACTTCCAATACAGGTTTTTGAAAGTAAACCCGCCTCCCACAAGTAAAGTATAGGTACATGAAGAAAGAAAAAAAGATAGAGGGAAAGAAAGAAAAATCTAACTTGTTATCAATTGAGGAAAATTTGCTGCCCATGGAACATTTGTCAATGCCTAGGACATTTTGGGTGTCAGTACTAGGAGAAGGGTACTACTGGTATCTAATGGAGGCCTGGGATGTTATTAAAAATTCTACTATATACAGAGTAACCCCACACAATAACAAAATTTCCAGTCCAAAATGTCACTATGGCGGAAGTTGAAAAGCCCTGATACAGACATAGAGATAGAGATAGACACAGATAAAGATGTAGGTGAAGGCATATGTGTACGTGTACACGTAGATGTAGATGTACATATACATATACCTTGATGGGATTCCTGGTGGAGCAGTGGTTAAGAGCTTGGCTGATAACCACAAAGTCAGCTTTTTGAATCTACTAGCTGCTCCTTAGAAAACCTATTGGGCAGTTCTACTCTGTCCTATAAGGTCTCTATGAGTCAGAATCAACTCGATGGCAACAGGTTTTCTTTTTTTACATATAGATATATGAAGCAAAAATAAAAAAAGTAAAAAATTTTAGATGTGTTAGGTATATGGGTGGTTACAAAACTTTCTTTTTTCATTTACAATACTGACAATTACATAATGACATGTATAAAATTATAATATGTATGTTAACTTCATTAAAAACATTTCAAAATGCAAATTCCCAGAATGTGTGGAAACATTTAGTATCCCTTACTTCAAAACATAGTCCTGTAAAAGCCCTTGTGCCACAGGTGGTACAGTCGGAAACAACATACTTGACAAGTATTGAACACAAGGAAAATCTAATAGATCGTGGTGGGGATAGTCTGTCTTTATACAGGAAATTATTCCAGGTGGTAGACCCATACAGATATAGTCTTTTTTATACCTCAGCTTGTGGGTAATAGAAAAGTTTGTGGCATAGTGGTCAAGTGCTACGACTGCTAACCAAAAGAGCGGCAGTTCAAATCCACCAGGTACTCTTTGGAAACTCTTTGGGGCAGTTTTACTCTGTCCTATAGGGTCACTATGAGTTGGAATCAACTCAGTGGCAATGGGTTTGGTTTTGGCTTTGTGGGTTATAGAATAAAAAAAAAAAAGATACCTTAATTTCTTTATTCACAAGTGCAAAATGACCACTTCCCTTCAGTGTTGCTGGAAAAAAAAATGAGGATTAAATGTTTCAATGCATTTAAGATATCAGGACATAAGTCTCAAATATCAAGTATATAGTGATGTTTTTTTTTTTAAATGACAAATGATGACAGTAAGTTACCTGAAAGGTGTTTTCTTTACATATGCATATGCAAATTCTCCTACTGTGATCTAGCTTCTATGTCAGGGTTATGATGATAAGTAGGTTGAGTAGTTTGTTATCCATGTAACTGAGCCCAGCCCTTCCCTCCTGCATCCTCAACTCCATGACTAAAATTGGACCATCGATGTGCCAATCTTCTGGATGATACATCTTCTTAATACATTTTAATATAAGTTGATGGACTGCTAACCTAAAGGTCAGCGGTTCAAAACCACCAGTGGCTCCATGGGAGAAAGATGTGGCAGTCTGCTTCCATAGAGATTTATAGCCTATTTACAGCTATGGGGTCACTTTTGAGTCAGCAGTGCATTTGAATATAAATTTACTTAAAATATGTCCTAACCTAGGAGCATTTTCATTATAACTAATATACTAAATTGTTTGTAACAAATGAGATATAGTTTCTCATGGAAGAATCTAAGACAGTGAGAGAAAATTTGAACAAATTGGGAGAAAGTAAGGTCCATGTCACTGATTTTATATAACAAAATTTCATTTAAAAATTCCATTTGGATAAAGAAATCCTCTAGTTTAAGCTATTATATAGTACATAATGCATATAAACACATGTATATTTAAATTAAAATGTATATATGTATCCCTAATAAGCCACAGATTAAAAAAAAAAAATGCCAGAGAAGGATGAGGATGGCAGTTTAAGGTAAAAGAACGAAAGGTTTGAAATGATACTACTTACATGAAAATAGCACTACCAGCAGCCTCTGAATCAAGAATAACCAAACAAATAGAAAAATACAATAGTATCATATTAAATAATAAAATGGTTGCACAGGAAATACACTATCTCATTTAAAACATTGCTTACAAGGTTGTGACCCTGTACACACATTGCTTATGTCAGAAAAAAAAAAAAAAACTATTGGCCTCTTTCCACCTAGAACAAAGGAGAACGAAGAAAACCAAAGACTAAAGGAAGTAATTAGTCCAAAGGACATATGGCCCACATGAACCACAGCCTCCTCTAACCTGAGACCAGAAGGACTAGATGGTACCACTCTGACCAGGATCACAATAGAAAGCCTGGAGCAAAATGGGGGAAAAAATGTAAAAAAAAAATTCAAATTCAAAAATAAATAAACAAAAAAGACCAGATTTACTTGTTTGAAAGAGGCTGGAGAAACCCCTGAGACTATTTTCTTAAGACAATCTTCTAATGTGAAACTACAGACACCCCTGGTGGCCACCTTTCAGGCCAATAACAGACGGGGCTGCTAAACAATAACTTCGATCAACTACAGGAGACCAAAAGGGCAAGTAGTCAGGGAGGGACAGGGAAACCTGACTAATGGAAACAGGGAGCCAGGAAGGAAATGAGAAGAGTGCGGACACAGTTTTTGGTAAGAGTTTCTGATTGGAAAATTAATTTGCTGTGTAAACTTTCACTTAAAGCACACTAAAAATTTTTTTTAAGAGGTACTGAATTGGGTATTAGTAGATATTATAATTAGGAAATCAACTATCTTCAATGAATACAATAAAAGCAATGTAAATCTTGTCGAGTTGCAATGATGAAAGGCTGAAGAACAAAAATACTTATATTGGTAAGTGCTGCTTTTCCTATAAGTTAAGAGGAGATAAGAGGACTTCCTCCCATCGGCTTTGGAGTTCCACGGAGAGCACCAAATTATTTTCCATAGTTTACTGTATTTGTTGAGCATTTAATTCATTTTACACAGCTATGCTCTTTGAAAAAATTATGTCTTCTTCCTGCCAGATTCTACTGGAAATTGAAGAATATGGTATATATTATACTATCACCATAAAAAAAAAAACTAGGTAATTAAAAGTTTCCTAAACTCCAAAAATTGCTTTTCACTTCTCAACACGAGGTGTGAGATGGAAATTTATTTGTTTCTTCATCAAGAGATTAGGAAAAATGGACATTTGTACTGTTATCTAAATATGCATTAAATATTAAATTACACTTGAGAGGTACATAAGAGCCTAGAGGCAGCTTATAACTGAGGATTTTGAAGAACACCAATGCTAGAAACTGAATACCTGCAGCTTCATAATTCTGCTGCAGTATTTTTAATACTGTATATGCTTCCTTTACTTTCATATTGGAGCTCTATTATTCACATAATTAGGCCACCTGGGTGGCAAAAACACTTAAGCACTCAGCTACAGACTGAAAGGCTGGTGGGTCGAGTCCACTCAGAGGCACCTTGAAGAAAGAAAGATCTACTTCTGGAAGGTCACAGCCATTGAAAAACCTGTGGAGCACGGGTCTCTGATACCCAGGGGGCAGTTATGAGGCAAAACTGACTCCAGGACTTTGTTTTTTTCTGTTAACTTTATTCAGATAACTACTTATATGAAGTAAAAATATTTAGACATGGAATGATAATGTTTCAAAATGCTTCTTAGCATTTAGCCTCTGAAATAGAGTGTGAAGATTTGAAAAAAAAATTATGTCAAAAAATTGGAGAGAGATCCTAGCTTCAGGCACTATTGAAAAGTATAACGCACACAGAACTGAATCAGAAATCCTAATATTTTGCAATGACTTTGCCATTGGATAAAGGTGGGACCCTGCAAGGGTCAATGAAACATTCTGGATACTGGTAAAATACGGAAACAGTCTTTTTACCTGCAATGAAGCCTCTGTCTTGACTCCTCTCCCAAGTGTTTCTTAAAACGGCAGAGGGAGAAGAATTTATGGATTTTTTTTTTTTTTTTACCCATGGAGATCCTCCCTGAGGAGATGCCAAACAATTTGCTGATTGTTCCTGAGGCATTTGAAAGCTTAACAAAATACCTGGCCTTCGTTTGTTAATTGTCCAGTATATTTTGTATTCACCAGTGACCAAATTTTTACTCATAGAGTGTGTATGCATGTCTATGTTTATCTGTTTCATATAGTCCTTTGTTTTACTCTTTGTTAACGTTCCATTTTTACCACATGGGGATCGGGATTAAAATATCGTATCTGTATAACAGACCTATCAACATTCTCTATTTCTACAGTGGTTTCTTCAAACGGATGACAAAACGAAGAAGTGCTTAAACACTGTCTTATCACATTATTTAAAAGACTTAAATGGAATAAAACTATTGCATTGTGCATATGTGAGGTATCACTTCCTAGTTTGCTCTTACTATTTTTATTATTGTTGCTGTTATTGCTATTTTCAAGTTATTTTTTGTTTGTTAATTTTGTTTTGACCTAAAGAACAGAAATGTTACCCTTGCTTCTCATTTGATGATCAATTGCCATCATCTGTCTGTTTAGGTTTTTTGCTTCCTTTATTACATCTCAATATTGTATGCTTTTCCATTCTGTTCAATCCTCATCCCAAAACATCTTTCTTGCCTTCACACATATTCAGCTGTGCTTGACATATGCTGTACCATGTCAATATACACTTGTGTCTTAGGCTGGGTTCTCTAGAGGAGCAAAACCAGTAAAGCATATAAATATGTGTATACAGAGATTTACATCAAGGAAATGGCTCACAGGGATATTGAAGCTGGAACATCCCAAGTCCCGAGATCAGGATACAGGCTTCTCCTGATTCATGCAGCTGCAAAGGCTGGATGACCCAACATCTACAGGTCAAACAGCAGGGCTCTTGCTCACTGGCTGGGAAGATCCAAGAATCCCCAAATCAGCAGGCAATACTGAAGGCAAGCTGCTGGCTCAATTCCCAAGAACCAGAGGTCAGATGAACAGGAGCCAGCTACAGGACCCAAAGTGAGCAATAGCAAATGAACCTTGCCAGAATGTCTGCTTATATTCAATTCAGACCACACACCCAAGGAAACTTCCTTTCAACTGACTTGCTACTCAGAGCAGAGTCTATCATGGAGGTAACCACATTATATCGAACCTCATCATGGAAGTGATCACAACATCTTTGGACTGCCAAACCACTGAGAATGATGGCCAAGACAAGTTGACACACAACCTTAACCATCACACCTTGTAAAGTGTGGTATTTTGTGTGTAATGTTTTATTATGAATATATATGTATTATGCTATAAATCTTTTTGATGCATTTTGCCATTTTAAATATTTGTAATGTAAACATTTGTGACTTTTTTTTTTTGCTTATTTGTGATATGTAATGATATGTATATGTATGTGTGTATTTTTTTTTACTTGTCTATTCTTTAATGGAAGGAACACCGGTATTGCAATGTTTAAAAATTCACTGCTAACCAAAAGGTTCACAGTTTTAACCCACAAGCCATTCTGGAGAAAAAAGAACTTGCCATCTGCATTCATAACAGCCTAGGCAACCCTATGGGGCATTTCTACTCTGTCCTATAGGTCACTATGAGTCACAATCCACTCCATGGTACCTAACGAACCAAAAATTTTTTAATGGTAAATATCTTGTTGTCTCCAACAGAACATTGTCCGATCTTCTTGCGTTGGACATGTCATCAGGAAAGACCATTTTCTGGAGGAGGACATCATATTTGGTGAAGTAAAGGGCCAAAGAGAATGTGAGCCCTCTGTGACATGGATTTCCACATTGGCTGCAGCAGTGGACTCAATCATACCAGTGATTTTGAGGATAGCCCAGGACTGGGCATCATTTTGTTCTGTTATACATAAGGTTGTCATAAGTTAAAGTCAACTCAATGGCAGAAAGCAACAACATTTTGAGATAGACTTTTTTCACTTCACATGACTCTACTAAGGTCCATCCATGCTGTTGTGTGTATTAATAATTTGTTCATTTTATTGTAGAGTATTGTATCATGTATCTATTTATTACAGTTTACATAACCATTCACCCACAGAAGGAAATTTTGGGTTGCTGCCAGTTTTTAGCTATTATAAATAATGTTTTTATCAACCTTTTTTTCTTTTTTTGGTTGTGATTTAGGTGAAAGCTTTCAGAGCAAATTAGTTTCTCATTAAACAGTTAATGCACAAGTTCTTTGTGACATTTGTTGCCAACCCTGTACTATGTCAACACTCTCCCTTTCTTTACCTTAGCCTCTGTTTCCATTTGTCCAATTTTTCTGTCCCATCCTGTTTTCTCTTCTTTGCTTTTGAACAAGTGTGCCCACTAGTCCTGTATTTATGATTGCAATACGAAGTACGTCACTCATGTGTGTTATTTTTGGCCGCATAGACCTGTCCAATCTTTGGCTGAAGGGTGAATCTCAGGGGTGACTTCAGTGTTGGACTTTAAAAGGTGTCCAGGAGCCATACTTTTATGGTTTCTTCAGTCTCTGTGAGACCAACAAGCCAGGTTTCTGTGTGTGTGTGTGTGTGTGTGTGTGTGAATTTGAAGTCTGTTCTACATTTTTCTCCCTCTCTGTCTGGGACCTTCTATTGTGACCCCTGCCAGAGCAGTTGGTGGTGGTAACTGGGCACTGTCTAGTTGTCCTGGGCTCAGTCTGGTGGATGCTGTGGTTGTTGTGGTCCATTAGTCCTTCGGACTAATCTTCCCCTTGTGCCTTTGGTTCTCTTCATTCTCCTTTGCTCCAAACAGAATGACCAGTAGATATATTTTAGATGCCTGCTTGCAAGCGTCACCACAGTTGGATGTACAATATTTTCTCTATAGACTATGTTATGTCTGTTGAGCTAGATATTCCCTGAGACCATGGTCCCCAGCCCCTCAGCCCAGTAGCTCAGTCTCTCAGGTGGTTTGGATATGTCTATGAAGCTTCTATGACTTCGCCCTAAACAAATTATCATGACTTCCCCAGTACTGTGTACTATCTTGCACTTTTCCAAAGTTACCATTTATCTACTAATTTGTGTAAATGTTATTGTATGAAAATAAGTTTTCATTTCTCTGGAATAAATGTCTACGTGTGGGTTGTTTTAATTTTGACAAAGTCCAATTTATTGATTTGTACTTTTTATCAATATATTTGCAGGTAACAATAATTCATTAGTTTTTATTGTTGAGTAGTATCCATTTTCTTGAATATACCGCAATTTACTTATTCGTCCTCAAGTAGATGAGCAGTTGGGTTGATCCTAGTTTTTGACTTTTGCAAAGTTGCTATGGACATTTGTATACATGCCTTTGTAAGGAAAAATGCTGTAATTTCTCCTGGGTAGACATATATGAGTAATATGGTTAAATTTTATGATAAAACTGTGGTTAGCTTTTGAAGACCCTGATGCTGAAAGGAAATTATTTTTTAAAGTATTTATACCATTTTAATTTCCCTGTAGGAGTTTATGAATACTCAGGTTCCTCCACATACTTACCAACTACATGATATTCTAATAGATGTAAAGAATTATGTCATTAATGTTTTAACTGAAATTCTTTAATTACTAATGATGCTGCTCCCAACTTGGAGAGTGGCAGCTGGGGTCTTAAACGTTAGCAAGCAGCCAACTAAGATGCATCGATTGGTCTCAACTCACCTAGAGCAAAGGAGAATGAAGAACACCAAACACAAGGTAATTATGAGCCCAAGAGACAGAAAGGGCCACATAAATCAGAGACTACATCAGCTTGAGACCAGAAAAACTATAAGGTGCCCAGCTACAACAGGTGACTGCCCTTACAGGGAACACAACAGAGAACCCCTGAGGGAGAAGGAGAGCAGTGGGATGCACACTAAAAACTCTCATAAAAAGACCAGACTTAGTGGTATGACTGATACTTAAGCACCCTGGTAGTCATGGTCCCCAGACCTTCTGTTGGCCCAAGATAGGAACCATTCCCAAAGCCAACTCTTCAGGAAGGGATTGGACTGGACGATGGGATAGAAAATGATACTGGTGAAGAATGAGTGTCTTGGATCAGGAGTCACATGAGATTATGTTGGCATCTCCTATCTGGATGGGAGATGAGTGGGCAGAAGGGGTCAGAAGCTGGCTGAATGGACATTAAAAGAGAGAGTGGAGGGAAGGAGTGAGCCGTCTTATCAAGGGGGGAGCAATTAGAAGTATACAGCAAAGTGTATGTAAATTCCTGTATGAGAGACTGACTTGATTTGTAACCTTTCACTTTTAAAGCACAAATAAATAAAAATAAATGAGGAGGTGGGGCCAAGATGGCAGAATAGACAGACGCAACTGGCGAGCCCTCTTACAACAAATACCTGGGAAAAAAAGTGAAAGGAGTACATTCATGACAAGCTAGGAGCCCTGGACATCACAGACAAGGTTAGAAAACGAACTGAGAGGCAGGGGAGGAAGAGACAATTCAGAAGCAGAGAGAAGTTACCAGACCTGAATGGCCAGGAGCCCTCAGGCACCATTCCCGGGAGCAGCTGTGGTGGACTGGTACTAGTGTTCAGCTGCAGTTTCCTCAGGGAGAAGCAGCCAGCCACACAGCCTGCTCACACCTCTGAAACCAGAGAAGAATGTCACTCTCAGCAAAAGCCAAGTACTTGTGTATATTCTACCACACCCCCAAGATGGCTTCATGGCTGAATTCCCTGGGCCCGAGATAGGTCCTGTTGAGCACCTAGAGCCATCCTCCAGGCCCTGGAGAAGGAATAAATATGAAATTGAGGGAAAAGATAATTTGCCAGCTCCACTAACATGGGGAGCTCAGGACTGAAGCGGCTCCTGTCCAGGCATAAATGGTCCATGGACTTTGACTACCTTTACTCTCTGCATGGACATCTGTGGGCATATTTCGGGAGAATAGGCCCTTGTTGGCAGACTACAACTATTTCAGCTGGGCGGTGGAGAGGTGGGTGTTTGATGTTTGACACCACTTTGCCTATTACACAGGGTCCTCACCAACCCACATAAGGGGCATAAGGACTGGTGGCTTCACTCAGGTCACCCAGTCACCTGCAACAGGGGTCCAAGGATAACTGGTACCTCCCAGTCCTTACAACCAAAAACATTGGGTGCCCATGGTCTGTCTGCAGAACCCACCCACCTGTACACTCCAGGAAAAATGGACCAGCTTTCTTCAGAGAGACTTGGGGGATGATTCTCAGCCCCCTGCCTTGTTCAGAGTGTGACCACTTGCTGCAACCAGATACCAGTACCTACACCAATCACCCTTACCCCTGCAAGACTGTAGGACAGAGCCTGTACCATACACTTGGTGATCAGCTACCTGGAAACCTAAGCTACCTGAAAACAGCTCTAGCCATCTGGGGAGAGGATGTCAGAGCTCCAAAGGTGAAAATAATCAAGCTAGCTCATTCAAGCAACCCATAGGGTTATACCAAAACAAAACAAAAAAAGAAGCTATGATACAGTAAGCAAACAAAACAAACTAATAAAATAACTTATAGGTGGCTTGGAGACAACTGTCAATATCAAGTCACATAAAGAAACAGACCATGATTGCCACAACAAGCTCTCAAAACAAAGAATCACGGAATTGTCCAGATGAATGAGTATTCTTTGAACTACCAGATGCGGAAAGCAAAAGATTAATATACGGAACTCTTCAAGACTTCAGGAAGAAGATAAGGCAAAATGCAGAACAAGCCGTAGAACACACAAATAAAACAATTGAAGAAATTTAAAAAGTTCTTAAAGAACATAATGAAAAATTTAATAAGCTGGAAAAATCCATAGAGAGACAGCAATCAGAAATTCAGAAGATTAACAATAAAATTACAGAATTAGACAATTCAATAGAAAGTCAGAGGAGAAGAATTGAGCAATATTTGTGAACTTGAAGATAAAGCACTTGGCACCAATATATTTGAAGAAAAATCAGATAAAAGAATTTTAAAAAATGAAGAAAAGAATCATGTGGGACTCTATCAAGAGAAATAACCTGTGAGTAATTGGAGCTCCAGAACAGGGAGGGATAAAAGAAAATTCAGAGAGAATTCTTGAAGATTTGTTGGCTGAAAACTTCTCTGATATGGTGAAAGATGAGTAGATATCTATCCAAGATGCTCATCGAACTCACTTGAGGTAGATTTTAAAAGAAAGTCACCAAAACATATTATAATCGAACTTGCCAAAACCAAAGATAAAGAGAGAATTTTAAGATTGGCTAGTGTCACCTACAAAGGACAGTCAATAAAAAAAAGCTCAGACTACTCGGCAGAAACCATGCTGGCAAGAGGGCAATGGGATGACATATAAAAAACTGAAGGAAAAAAATAGCCAGCCAAGAATCATGTATTCAGCAAAACTGTCTCTCAAAGATGAAGGTGAAATTAGGACGTTTGCAGATAAACAGAAGTTTAGGGAATTTGTAAAAACCAAACCAGTACTACAAGAAATACTAAAGGGAGTTCTTTGGTTAGAAAATCAATAATGTCAGGTATCAACCCAAGACTAGAATGCTGGGCAGAGCCATCAGAAGTCAACCCTGACAGGGAAATCACAAAAATAAACCAAGATAAAAAACGCTCAAAAGAGAGAAAGGGCGATTCTATTACATAAAAGAAGACAACATTAAAACAACAAAGAGGGACTAAGAAATGTAGTCATAGATCTTTCATATGGACAGGAAGACAAGGTGATACAAAGAAATAAAGGTTAGGTTTAAATTTAGAAAAATAGGGGTAAAGAATAAGGTAACCACAAAGGAGACAAACTATCCTACACATCAAAATAAAATACAAGACAAAAATAGAGACTCGGCAGAAACAAAATGGTCAAAGAATAAGAGGAAAAGACAATATATAATCTACTCAGCACAAAAAATTAAGTGGGAAAAAGAAACTGTCGACAACACACAAAAATAGACATCAAAATAATAGCACTAAATTCATACCTGTCCATAATTACACTGAATGTAAATGCACCAGTAAAGAGACAGACAGTGGCAGAATGGGTAAAGAAACAGGATCCGTCTATATGCTGCCTACAAGAGACACACCTCAGACTTAGAGACACAAACAAACTAAAACTGAAAGGATGGGAAAAAATATATCACGCAAACAACAATCAAAAAAGAGCAGGAGTGGCAATATTAATTCCTGACAAAATAGACTTTAAAGTTAAAACCATTATAAAGGATAAGGAAGGACACTGTATAATGACTACAGGAACAATATACAAGGAGGATATAACCAGATTAAATATTTATGCACCCAAAGACAGGGTTGCAAGAGACTCAAAACATACTCCATCAGCATTGAAAAGTGAGATAGACAGCTTCACAATAATAGTAGGAGACTTCAACACACGGCTTTTGGTGAAGGACAGGAGATCCAAAAGAAGCTCAATAAAGACAAGGAAGATCTAAATGCCACAATCAACCAATTTGACTTCATAGACATATACAGAACACTCCACCCAACAGCACCCAAGTATACTTTCTTTTCTAGTGCACGTGAACATTCTCTAGAATAGACCACATGTTAGGTCATAAAGCAAGCCTTAGCAGAAAGCAAAACATTGAAATATTACAAAGCATTTTCTCTGACCATGAGGCCAAAAAAGTGGAAATCGATAACAGAAAAAGCAGGGAAAAGAAATCAAACACTTGGAAACTGACCAAAACCCTGCTCAAAAAAGACTGGATTATGGAAGACATTAAGGATGCAATAAAGAAATTCATAGAATCCAATGAGAATGAAAACATTTCCTATCAGAACCTTTGGGACACAGCAAAACCAGTGTTCAGAGGCCAATTTATGTCAATAAATGCACACATCCAAAAGAAGAAAGGGCCAAAATCAAAGAAGTATCCCTACAATGAAAGAAAACCCTCAGGCACCAGAAGAAAACAAATAATAAAAATTAGAGCAGAACTAAATGAAATAGAAAACAGGAAAAAAAAAATTGAAAGAATTAAGTAGACCAAAAGCTGGTTCTTTGAAAAAATCAACAAAATTGATAAATCATTGGCCAAATTGACAAAAGAAAAACAGGAGAGGAAGCAAATAACCTGAATAAGAAATGAGTTGGGCAATATTACAACAGACCCAACTGAAATTAAAAGAATCATATCAGATTACTATGAAAAATTGTACTCTAACAAATTTGAAAACCTAGAAGAAATGGATGAATTTCTAGAAACGGACTACCTACCTAAACTAACACAAACAGAGGTAGAACAACTAAATAGACCCATAACAAAAGAAAAGATTGAAAAGGTAATCAAAAAATCTCAACAACAACAACAACAACAAAAAAAAAACCTGGCCCAGATGACTTCACTGAAGAGTTCTACCAAACTTTCAGAGAAGAGTTTAGGTATTTCAGAGCATAGAAAAGGACTGAATACTCCCAAACTCATTCTATGAAGCCAGCATATCCCTGATACCAAAACCAGGTAAAGACACCACAAAAAAAGAAAATTACAGACATATATCCCTCATGAACCTAGATCCTTTAAAAACCCTCAACAAAATTCTAGCCAATTGAATTCAAAAAAATAATCAAAAAATTCACCACGACCAAGTGGGATTCATACCAGGTATGCAGGGATGGTTCAACATGAGAAAAACAATTAATGTAGTCCATCATATAAATGAAACAAAAGACAAGAGTCACGTGATTTTATCAACTGATGCAGAAAAGGCATTTGACAAAGTTCAACACCATTCGTGATAAAAACTCTCAGCAAAATAGGAATAGAAGGAAAATTCCTCAACATAATAAAGGGTATTTATACAAAGCCAATAGCTAACATCATCCTAAATGGAAAAGGGAACCTGAAATCATTCCCTTGGAGATAGGGGAACAGACAAGGATGCCCTTTTTCAGCACTCTTATTCAACATTGTGCTGGAGGTCCTACCCAGAGATATTAGGCTAGATAAAGAAATAAAGGGCATCTGGATTGGCAAGGAAGAAGTAAAAGTATCTCTTTTTGTGGATGACATGATCTTATACACAGAAAACCCTAAGGAATCCTCCAGAAAACTACCAAAACTAATAGAAGAGCTCAGCAGAGTATCGGGATCCAAGATAAACATACAAAAATCAGTTGGATTCCTCTACACCAACAAAAAGATCATTGAAGAAGAAATCACCAATTCAATACCATTTACAGTAGCCCCCAAGAAGACAAAACACTTAGGAATAAATCTTACTAGAGATGTAATATTAATGTATAAGACCACTATTATAAGAACTCGAGAAATAGTTTAAACAGAGAAGAAAACATTCTTCGATGGTTATGAGATGAGGGAGGGAGGGAGAGAGGTAGATAAGAACTACTTTAGGTGACGGGAAAGACAACACACAATACAAGCGATGTCAGCACAACTGGACTAAACCAAAACCAAAGGGGTTTCATGAAGAAACTGAATGCTTTGGAGGCCAGGGTAGCAGGGGCGGGGATTTGGGGACCATGGCTTCAGGGAACATTTAAGTCAATTGACATAATAAAATCTATTAAGAAAACATTCTGCATCCCACTTTGGAGAGCAGTGTCTGGAGCTATCTAAGATGCATCAATTGGTCTCAACCCACATGGAGCAAAGGAGAATGAAGAACATCAATGACACCAGGTAATTACCAGCCCAAGAGACAGAAAGGGTCACATAAACCAGAGACTACATCAGCCTGAGACCAGAAGAACTAGATGGTGCCCGGCTACAACCGATGACTGCCCTAACAGGGAACACAACAGAGAACCCCTGAGGGAGCAGGAGAGTGGTGGCATGCAGACCCCAAATTCTGGTAAAACGACCAGGCTTAATGGTCTGACTGAGACTAGAAGGACCCCGGTGATCATGGCTCCCAGACCTTCTGTTAGCCCAGGACAGGAGCCATTCTCGAAGCCAACCCTTCAGACAGGAACTGGACTGGACAATGGGTTAGAAAAAGATGCTGGTGAAGAACGAGCTTCTTGGATCAAGTGGACACTTGAGACTATGTTGGCATCTCCTATCTGGAGGGGAGATGAGAGGGAAGAGGGGTTAGAAGCTGGCGAAATGGACAGGAAAAGAGAGAGTGGAGGGATGGTGCAGGCTGTCTCATTAGGGGAAGAGCAATTAGGAGTATATAGTAAGTTGTGTATAAATTTTTGTAGGAGAGACTGACTTGATTTGTAAACTTTCGCTTAAAGCACAATAAAAATAAAAAATAATAATGACGACGAGCATTTTATATGCTTGTCAGCTGCATATTTTCTTTGGATAAGTTATTGTTGATTTTTATGGCTATTTTTTGCAGAGTGTTTCCTTTTTTATAGTTCTGTGCCATCTGCACATATTATGGACACAAGTCATTTATGAGATATGTTATTTGAAAACATTATCTCCAAGAATATAACTTGTTTGTATACAAGTGTCTTTGGAAGAGCAAGAGTTTTAAAATTTGATTTGGCCAAGCTTCTTACGGATTTTGCTTCTACTGTTTGTCTTAGTTATCTAGTGCTGCTATAACAGAAATATTACAGTTGGATGTCTTTAAAAAATAGAAGTTTATTTTCTCACCAATTATGTGTTACTGTTGAGTTGCTTCCAACACATGTCAGAGTTTAGAAGGCTAGAAACCTGAATTCAGGACGCCAAGTCTGAGGGAAGATTTTCTGTCTCTGTTGGCTCTTAGGGAAGGTCCTTGTCATCAATCTTCCCCTCATCTAGGAACTTAGCTCCAGGTCTCTGGGTCCAAAGTATGTGCCCTGCTCTGCGAGGTTTTTCTTGGTGACATAAGGTACCACTTCTCTCAGCTTGCTGCTCTCTTTTATATCTCAAAAGAGAGTCACTCAAAATACAACTTAATCTTGTAGGTTGAGTCCTTCCTCATTAACATAACTGCTTCTAATTCTGCCTTAGTAACATCTTAAAGGTTAGGATTTAGAACACATAAGATAGTCACATCAGATTCCAAAATGTTGGACAACCACACAATACTGGGAATCATGGCCTAGCCAAACTGAAACATATTTTGGGGAACACAACTCAATCCATTATCAGTGTTATATCTAAGAAATCCCCAAATGTATTTATAGAATCAATGCAACTCCACTTAAAATCCAAATAGCTCTTTTTTTAATAAACCAATAAGCTGAAAATAAATTCACAAAGAAATGCTAGGTTAATTTTTAATTCTATAACTCTATTTTTTTTTTTTTATTGTAGGCCCTATTAGACATTGTACATGAACGATCCTATCATCTATCAATAAAAAGTTTCATTTCTTCCTTTCCAATTTGGGTACTTTCTATTCGTTTTTTTTTTATTGCCTTATTGTACTGGCTACATCCACAAAATGTCAGATTTGGTAAGGGTAGATTTACGTGTTTTATTCCTGGTCTTACTGAGAATTTACTCAATCTTTCATAGCATGTGTGATGGTAGGTGTGACTTGTTCTTTGTTGCCCTCTATCGGTTTGAGTAAGTTACATTTTAACAGTGTTGCTACTTGGGGTTAGGTGCTGCTGAGTTGGTTCCAACTCCTAGCGACCCTATGTACAACAGAACAAAACACTACCGGGTCCTGCACCATCCTCACCTTCGTTATTATGCTTGTACCATTTTTGCAGCCGCTGTGTCAGTCCACCTCACTGACGGTCTTCCTCCTTTTTGCTAACCCTCTACTTATTAAACATGATGTCCTTCTCCAGGGGCTAGCTCCTCATAATGTGTCTAAAGTATGTGAGACAAAGTCTCTCTACTTATCAAACATGATGTCCTTCTCCAGGGGCTAGCTCCTCATAATGTGTCTAAAGTATGTGAGACAAAGTCTCTCCATCCTTGTTACCAAGGAATATCCTGGGTGTACTTCTTACAAGACAGGTTTTTTCGTTTTTTTTTTTTTGGAAGTCCTAGCCGATACCATGATTCAAAGGCATTAATTTTTCTTCAGTCTTCCTTATTCATTTTCCAGCTTTCACGTGCATGTGAGTTGATTGAAAACACCCTGGTTTGGCTCGGGAACACCTTAATCCTTAAAGTGACATCTTTGCTTTTTAATGCTATTAAGGGTCTTTTGCAGCAGATTTGCTCAATGCAAAGCGTCTTTTGATTTCTTGACTGCTGCTTCTACGCGTGTTGACTATGGATGCAAGTAAAATGAAATCCTTGACATCTCCAATCTCTTCTCCATTTATCACAATGTTACTAACTGGTCCAGTTATGGGGATTTTCATTTTTTTTTTTTTTTATGTTGAGGTGTAATCCATACTAAAGGTGGTGGTCTTTGATCCTCATCGGTAAGTGCATCAAGTCCCCTGCACATTTAGAAGGGAAGGCTATGTCATCTGCATATTACAGGTTGTTAATAAATCTTCCTCCAATCCCGATGCCCTGTTCTTCATGTAGCCCAGCTTCTTTGAATAAGTATTGTGGAAAGATACAACCCTGACACAAACCTGCCTTGACTTTAAAACAAGAAGTATATCACTGCCCCTTGGTCTAAGTACATGTTCCTCATGAGCACAATTAAACGTTCTGGAATTCTTACTTTTCTTAATGTTATCCACAATTTGTTATGATTCATACAGTCGAATGCCTTTACATAGTCAATAAAACACAGGTAAACATCTTTCTGGTATTCTCTGCTTTCAGCCAGGATCCATCTGACATCAGCAATGACATCCCTTGTTATATATCCTCTTTTGACCAGCTTGAATTTCTGGACTTTCTTTGTTGATGCACTAACCCTTTTGAATTATCTTCAGCAAAATTTTACTTTTGTGTTATACTAATGATATTGTTCAGTAATTTCTGATTCTGTTGGATTACTTTTATATTACTTTGGTCAAAATTTTATCACAATAGGGACTTTTAAAATATTTTTCTATATCAGTTTATGTGGCATTGGTTTTCATTTCTAATAGTTTTTATGGTGAATGCCATTAAGTGATTTTTAAAAGCCAATCACGCATTCTTGGGGCATACCTAATTTGATATACTATTGCCTTTACATATTTCAAGATTCAATTTCTTAAATTTTTCTGTATGTTTTTCACATGCATGCTGTTTTATCAAATGCTTTTGTCTGCATTTGATATCAGATTGAAGCTATCCTCATATAGAAAATGGAAACATACCTTCCTTTTCAGTTTTCTGGAAGAGTTTATAGAGAATAGGCTAATTCTTTTTCCCTAAATACTTAATAGAATTCCCCAGTCAAGCCGCTTGGACTTGACTAGGGATGGAAATTATCTTAAATTTAAATTTCTATTTTGGTAAACTCTTTATCAATGATTTTTTTTCTTATGGGTTTCCTAGTCCCTGTATACATGGAAATATATCACGCCCCTCCTTCTATGGTCCTACCTTAAAACACAGAGGTTTTTTTTTTTTTTTAATATAGAAAATCTTAGTGTCTAAAATTTCCTTTATTTTTTCTCATAAATTTTTTTTGAATATTAAATGAATAAAAATAAGAAAATATGCCTGGAAAATGAGGAAGGAATATGGAGCAACTATGTCAAGAAATCATGGCAAATATATAAAATGCCACATATCACACCTCACTCACTAGAAACACAGCACAGTTCAAACATTTGTTTTCTCCTTTTGCTTCTTCCAAGTAGAATAATCAAAATGATGAACAAATATAGAGCACACTTACATTAACCAAATTTGAGAAAATTCAGCCAAACAAACAAAAAAAAAGCAATGACCTAGCTCATCATACAATAGACTTCTTATGCAAGGATACATAAACAATTACAAAATGTCTTCTAAACAATTATAATTTTCCGGATAGATAAGGATAACAATCTGAGACAGAACCATGCAGTTGGGAACTGATATCAATGAGGTAGAGAAAAAAAATGTAAAAACCTGGAAACTACTGTGTGTACTTCAATAAATTTATCCTAACTGGTATGTACACTGATAAAAAAAAAAAAAAAGGTCGATTTAGACAAACCGGATACTGAGCTGATCCTTCTGAATATAATAAATTTATTTTGTTACCATTTATAAGATAATATTAATAAGGAAACCCTGGTGGTGTAGTGGTTAAGTGCTACGGCTGCTAACCAAAGGGTAGGCAGTTCGAATCTGCCAGGCGCTCCTTGGAAACTCTATGGTGCAGTTCTACTCTGTCCTATAGAGTCGCTATGAGTTGGAATCGACTCAACGGCAATGGGTTTGGTTTTTTGATTTAATATTAATAAAAACAATATAAAAGTAAGCAGACTCTAAGGGTTCATATATGAATGTAAAGACACTGATTATGAAAGAGAGGGATTTCAAGGTTTAGAAAGGGGACATTTGAGCAAATTCAGATGACTGAGTACTTCAAAACATACAGCCACACTGAGGCACCTTGCAATTACAGTAAGCCATCTAAGGGCAGAGCCGGAGCACTAAAACAGAAGATGTGTGTGTACACACATACACAAACACACACACACGCACACACGTGTGCACATGCAAACTCTTTCTACAAAATTTTATCTACTCTTCTGTATTCACTCCTCTTTTTTTATTTTAATTTACCAATCCTAACACTTTCTAATAGACTATACAATTTCCTACCTGTTAAGCCTATGATGCATCTCTCCTGCTCAAGAAAGGCAACTTTTTTTTTCTGTTTTATTAATTTATTTACAGCTCACAGTAGACTGACTGCTAGTATGCACTATATAAATAGATGTTGAACTTATCTGCACTTTCATGCTTGCTATGCCCTCCGAAGGCGCATAGAAGAAATGTTTAAAGCCCATAATGTAATTTATGTGAATGACATGGTATAAAGAACTTTGAGAAAACATAATGCATAATTGCCCCTAAAGTCCTACATAAGGCATATTTCACATCTTTATTCCTTAAACTATAGATCAAAGGATTCAACATAGGGATAACCAAGGTGTAAAATATGGGAACCACTTTATTAGTGTTAAAGGAGTGGGTGGGCTTGGGCTGCAGATATGTAAAGATTAAAGTCCCATAGAACACTACCACCATCGTCAGGTGGGACCCACAGGTGGAGAAAGACTTGTGCCTGCCCTCAGCTGAGTTCATCCTGAGAATGGCTACAAGAATGAGCAGGTAAGAAACAAGAACTGTTAGGAGTGGTGAAATAAAATCAAAAGCTGCAAAGATGAGAATGATCAATTCCATTTCATGCATGTTTGAACAGAGCAAGGATAACAAGTGGAGAGTGTCACAGTAAAAATGAGTGATGACATTGTAGCCACAGAGGATAAATTAAAAATCTTTATAGTGATCAGAAGAGAAATAAATGTGCTGTAGAGACAGGTGATTGCTACCCACACCCAGCACGCCCTTTGTGACATGATGACTGAGTAGAGCAGAGGGTAACAGATGGCTGCGTAGTGCTAGTAGGACATAGAATGAAAATCTCACTAGTTATGAACATAATAAACAAAGCTCTCTGTGTAGCACACAAATAATAGAAGATTGCATTTCCATGAACAAAAAATTCACAAACATTTAGATCCCACAGCCGTTGAATAACCAAGATCAGTGTTAGCCAGGTATCTGAGAAAAAAAGTACATGGGCATTTACAGACTAGAGTCTATCTTAGTGAGAATGAGCATGCCCAAGTTGCCACGACTGAGGTCATATAGATGATGAGGAATAGCCCAAACAATGGAGACTGTAGCTCAGGGCGCTCTGTGATTCCCGTCAGAGTAAATTCGTTCAACATTGTTAGATTGTGTGTATCCATCTAGGTCTATCAGAAAATCTATTCTGGAGAGAGATATAAGCAACATCAATAGCTTTAATGCAGTATCATGTGGTAGATTTTTAGTATACAAACCCAGTATGAATAAGATAAATCCAAACTTTCCATTTTACTGTATTTGAATATATACCCACCTTCCACAAATTTTACACACACATGTACAGTTAGGTAGAGTGATGGATAGCCTGATAGATGAAACAAAAAAGAATAATATGCTAAACTTCAGGTGTTGGATATGTGGATATTATCACATTCTTCTTAAAACTTTTCTTTTTTTATATACTTAAAAAAATTCATGGATACATTTTGAACCTGTACTTCAATATATTATCTTATTAAAACTCATGATAATAGATGGTCCAGGATGGAACAGTCAACATACTAGACAAGTTTTGGATAGATATATAATTGATAACAATGTGGATTATTTGTCTTTATACATGGAAATATTCCTAGAATTATATGTATACAGATATACCTCTGCTATAACTTCATTTGGAGCCCTGTTGGTGTGGTGGTTAAGAGCTCTGCGGCTAACCAAAAGGTCAGCAGTTCAAATCTACCAGCTGCTCCCTGGAAGCTCTGTATGGGCGGTTCTACTCTGTCCTATAGGGTCCCTATGCATCTGAACCAACTTGAAGGCACCTAACAATAATAACAATATATCTCCATTTGTAATATATAGGAAGCGATACTTAGGGTAAATAACATCAGTTATAAGAATCTGTTTATCCTCACCTGAAAAATCATATTCCAGCACTTTCTTGCATGGTTGTTAGGAAGAATAAATGAGACTTAAATGTTTCAATGTGTCTGTGATACCTGAAAATAACTCTAAAATAGTGTGTGTTTAGTACTATTTGTCTGTCTGTCTATCTATATATCTATCATCTGTGTATCATCATCATCATCTATCTTTATTTGGTTGTTGACAGTAATTACTTGGAATGATTTTTTGGTTGTTGTTAATTGTTTTGATCCTTAAGATATTTATAAGTAAATTCTTCTGGACTGTGACTTAAGTTCTTTGTCACCATTTTCATGATGAAATAGGTATATAAAAAAAACCCAGTGCTGTCGAGTCGATTCCGACTCATAGCGACCCTATAGGACAGAGTAGAACTGTCCATACAGAAAGGTGTATATAAATTTTTGTATGAGAGGCTGACTTGATTTGTAAACTTTCACTTTAAAGCACAATTAAGAAAAAAGTGCCATTCTTTAGATTACTTTCTTTGTTGGTCTACTTAAAATACTTTCTCCTCCAACTGGGCATTTGTATTATAAAGGACACATTCTAAGTTTTTTGTAACAAATCAGATATACATATATTTTTTTCTCATGGAGAAATCTAGGATATATGAGGAAACCTGAACAAATAGTGAAATATTGGTGTCAAAAAAAAACGCTTGTAAAATATGTATCCTCTACTTTTTATGAAAAATAAAAGTTTAAAAAATCACAATAGCGTAGGAGAAAAAGAAAATATACTGTGACTATATATGTAAATTACTAGAAGTTATCAAAACCTGTCTTTAAATGAAGCAACTTCCATTAGACATTGGAATGCCTATGTACCAGGAGATATTACAGATAAATGTCAGTATAATCTTAAATAAAAGTATCTGAATATGCCACAAATGTTTTAAGAAATATAAGAATAGCCCTACAGTTTAAAATAATGGAATTGCTGGTTTAAAACTTTGTGATCACTGCTTCCTAGGTATGTATATGTGTCCGTCCGTCCTTCCGTCCGTCCTTCCGTCCTTCCATCATCTATCTGTCTGTCTGTCTGTCTACCTGTCTGTCTGTCTATCATCTATCTATCTATCTATCTATCTATCTATCTATCTATCTATCTATCTATCTATCTACCTATCTATCTATCATCTATCTGTCTGTCTGTCTATCTGTCTGTCTATCATCTATCTAATCTACTTACCTACCTACCTGTCTGTCTGTCTATCTATCTTTCTATCTATTTGTCTGGCATACATCTATTCCTGAACACTATGAGCAGAGCAGTCTCTGAGTAAACTATTAGTGAATAAATGCAGCCATTAAATTCTGTAGGATTAAACTACAAAAGTCAATACATGAAGTCCACATTTAACCATAAAAAACTTACCAAGAATAATGGTAAGCAGATAGAATAGAATCAAAATTCTAAATATTTTTCTGTGGCTTTGTAATTGATTAAAAATGGGGCCTTGAAAATAGCACTAAAATATTCTAGACATTATTAAAACGTGACACTGCATAAAAAATTCTACCTTTTACCTAAAATGAATCTGCTTTGACACACCATGCGCTTCTTAACATGGCATAGACGGAACAATATATGGCTTTCTCTCAGTCTTTGAGGCTCTCCCTGAGGAGATACCAAGCAACGTGTTAATTATGTCTGAAGCACTTGAAAGCTTAACAAAATGTCTAGGGTGCCTGTTAATTTTCTAAACAATTTGTATTCACCAGGGAGTAAGTTTCTTTTAGATACATTTATTCTCAGTTAACTTTTAATTTCTCCCACCAAGGGATCTGGATTAAAATGTTTTACCTTTAGGACAGACCGCTCAATATTCATCCACTTCCGTAAAGTTTTCAAATGGAATAAAATCAGTACAGTTCATATATATGGTATATACCATTTCTTTGTGTGTTTTCTATATTTTCGCTATTTTTGGACCTCTGAGGACAGTTATTAGTCAACACAACTCCTCCTTTTAGTTCAAATTTTTTGTTTAAGGCTTCTCTCTTATTTTATTTTATCAGATTAAGATACCCTATTTTATTGGCATTGCTCAAAATCGGAAGAAACAGCTGCAAAAACCATTAATAATTAGAACATGAAAGTATGAATCTCACACATTGGAAATAATAAAAAATATGAAATGGATGCATAAATATGGATACTCTAGGTATTACTGAGCAGAAAACGACTGGTATTTTTCATTTTGAATTGGCATTCATATGGTCTAATATGGTGGGAATGGCAAATTGAAGTGGAATGGTGTCACACTCATTGACAAAAAGAACATTCCAAGACGTATCATGAAGTAAATGCTGTCAGTAATAGGATAATATCCAGAGAAGACCAGACAATACTACTATAATTCAAATTTACCCACCGAGCGGTGAGGCAAAGATGAGGAAACTGAAGATTTTACCAACTTATGAAGGCTGGAATTCTTCAAAATTTCAGTCAAGATGCACTGGTCATTAAGGGTGAACAAAATGTGAAAGTTGGAAACAAAGAAGAAGGATTGTTCGTTGCAAAATATGGCCTTGGTGATAGAAAGGACTCCAAAGATCACATGTTGGAATATTGCAAGACCAATGAATTCTTCATTACAAAAAACTTTTTTTCAACAACATAAATGGAGACTATATTTTATACATGTGGACCGCACCAGATGGAATACACAGGTGTCAAATTGACTACATCTGCTGAAAGAGATGATGGAGAAGCTCAATATCATCAGTCAGAACAAAGCTAGGGCCCAACAACAGAACAGACCATCCATTGCTCATACTCAAGTACAAGTTGAAGCTGAAGAAAATTAGAGCAAGTTCATGAGACCCGAAATATGACCTTGAGTTCATCCGACATGAATTTTGAGATCATCTCAAGAGTAGATTTGACTCATTGAACACTAATGACAAAAGATTAGACAAGTTTGGAATGACATCAAATATCATAGATGAAGAAAGCAAAAGATCATTAAAAAGGGAGGAAAGAAAGAGAAAATCAAAACAGATGTCAGAAGAGGCCCTGAAACATAAAGTAGCTAAAGCAAATGAAAGAAATAATGAAGTTAAAAACTGAACTGACGATTTCATGGCGGCTCAAAAAGACAAAGTATTGTAATGAAAGGTACAGAGATTTGGAGTTAAAAAGCCAAAAGGGAAGAACCTGCTCCACATTTCTCAAGCTGAAAAAACTGAAGGCATACGAGTGAATAATATGATGTATTACTTATGTCTTAATAAAATGTTTCAAAAATAAAAGTAACCAGAAAAAAAAGCCAATTTATCTGACATTCTAATGTATAGAGCACTTTAAAAGATGCAGAACTCATGCTTACTTGAGTGGATACTAAATGCCTTTATGATTAGAAAAATCACGAAAAGTTAATGACTGTAAAAAATAAAGCCTTGAAAAAAATCCCTAGATTTTCTTTCTATATCAGTTTTTTTAATATAAATTCACAAGTTCCATAGAAGCAATTGGTTGTGATGGTCAAAGAAAAGTTCCATGAAGAGGAGAGTTTTAAAAATGCCAACGTTTTTTATGAGAGAATAAACGCTGGACTTTTATTTTGCCTGCTCTAGTGTTGATTCATTTCTTTTGCTTCAAGTAATAAGCTAATATTTTGAGCCAGTAATTATATAAATAGAGACACATCAGATCTTATACGTTGCTGTTATTTCTTATATTATGTAGTATATAATTGCTGCTATTTAAGTAAGATAATATCATAGTAAATATTTTTATTCTTCTCATCAAAGAGATGATACAGGTTTGTTATTATTTTTAGTTGCCATTGTATATAGGTAAGACAGGCTATAAATATAAGATGATTTCTCCTTGAATATGACACTGTGGAAACTGGGAGAAACACCACATTATTGTGAAGGGCGTGCTCCTAACAGTTCTAGGGATGTGTCATTCACATAAGCTGGAAATTAGAATATCATTCTTTTTTATAACTTGAATTCCAAGACTTTCCTATGCCCTGGCATTTCTGCCCACCTCTCCACTGATTTATTCTTTGTCCAGGAAATCCATCAATATATGTAGCACCGATTTGTCAATTCCTTCACTCCACTCTCTTTGGTGGTAACTTTCTCCTACAGAGAAATTATATGCAGGTACTATTTGACACTTAGGAGGAGGGCCAGTCCTCAGAGAAGGACATCATGGTTGGTATAGTAGAGGGTCAGCAAAAATAGGAAGACCCTCAATGAGATGGATTGATACAGTGTCTGCAACAATGGGCTCAAACACAGCAAATATTGTGAGGATGGTTCAGGACCAGACATTCTTTCATTCTGTAGTTCGTGGAATTCCTGTGATCACAACCAACTCCTTGGCACCTAACAGCTACGACAACTATCAACATTATTGGGAGTCTTTAAACATTTTAATGAATCACACATTATTTCTTATTCTCACTGTAATAATATTTAACTTGTATATCAAAAAAAAGCTCCTCAGTATTTTCTCATCATTGTCTCTATTTCTCTTTGTCTTTCCTATTTTCAGGAGCTTCTTCAGTGAAAAACTATAAGTGGATTAGACAAATTTCTTTTCTTTGGGTTGATGTATATCACTGCGTTGCCTGTTGTTCCTTTTGGTATGTGTGATACTGTGGTGGGAAGCACTTGGATGTTTACATTAACCATGGCAATACCCAATATATTGCACATTTTCAGCAGGTTTCTTCACATCTTAGTCTATATGAATGGCACAGCCTACGATTCCATGATGCCCAACCTTTGTGATTGCATGTCCCTCTTCCTCTGCCCCTTGTGTCATCTAGAAATGTTTTCCCAGGTATTTAATGAAACACTCAATAAGTAAATGGATCACTCAAACATTAGCTCAAGGAAGAAGTTTTAATTTATTAAAACAAATTAAAAGTCCAGTAGTGGGGCCTGAAGGCTCTCATTGGTTCAGTAGCTCAGCAAAATCAAAGCCAATAAATATATTTGCCAATCTCTTGCCCTAAAATTAAATTTGCTAAGAACTGAAGCTCAAACGGTAACACAATCCAGAAAGTAGAAGATGGTAGGGAAAAAATCTCCTCAGAGACCTCTCTTTTTAAGGAAGTAACATCAATCTTGACAAGCCCCTGGCCAACTTCTACACATCATTAGTGATAATGATTTAGCTATTTTTTAAAAAATTCTACTTCTACCTTTATTTTTAAAGGTGGCGGAACTTTTCAAGGCAGAAATTCACAAATCATTTCTTAAATGGGAACTTCCTTGTTATTATTTTTAGCATCTTCCTTACTAAACCAAAAGACCAGATTCTTCCTGCCCAGTCAATTCTGACTCATAGAGACCATATAGGACAGACTAGAACTGCCCCTTAGAATTTCAAAAGAGCACCTGGTGGATTTGAAATGTCCACCTTTTCATTAGTAGCCGAGCTCTAACCACTGTGTAACCATTGCTCCTGTTCCAGACTTAATGATAATTCCTAATATCCCCCCACAGCACATTTATTACAAACCTGCCCATGTTCTGTAACCACTTTGTGATGGTTTTCCATTATTTAGTTTGAGCAAGTCCTGCATCCAAAATGAACTGATTAGCTTGTTGTTTCAATTCATTTATTCATTGTCTTTATTGAATTTATTTTCTCTCCCAGAAATTATCCTAGGTATTCACTACTTTATGAACCCCACTGCTATTTCTCTTCTTTTAATCTGATACTTTCTGTTATTTCAGGGATGACATTATTAAAGCAGAAAACTGACATTAAGAAGTAATTTAGAGTAGCTGTTATGAGCCTGGAACCTGCAGCTAGACCACGTTTGAAACCTGATTCTAATGCTTAAGACCAATGTGAACTTGGACTATTTATTTATTCCTCATGAGTTCAACTTGGGTAATTTATTTACCCTCTCTGAACCTCCATTTTATTATCTAAAATATGAAAATATTAATAGAACTTACTTTACAGAACTGTTGTGATGATTATAATTAATGAAATTCTGAAGAATGACTATGATATACCTTTTGATAAATATGAGATATTATTACCTGGAAGTGCTCATTTTTGCTGGGTGGAAACCCTAGGTTCTTGTCGGCATGGCTTGAATCAGCTAATAAACCAGTGACTGAGATAAGAGTGTAGAAAGGCACCTTTATTTCGTGGTGCTAAGGAAAGAAATAGTCAGGGTTGCTACTGCCAACGCTGCTCAGTGAGAGGGAATGGAAGGTTACTTTTAAGGGGTTTACACGTAGGAAGTTCATATAAGTTACATCAGTAACATTATTAATCTTACTGCACAGCTGCAATGCTATTTACGTGTAACTTCATGCATCGGGTGTTCAGAATATGGGGGTTAAACTTCACCTAAAACTAAAAAAAAAAAAAAACCTATTGCCTTTGATTCGATTCTGACTCATAGCGACCTTATAGGACAGAGTAGAACTGCTCCATAGAGTTTCCAAGGAGTACCTGGAGAATCTGAACTGCAGACCCTTTAGTTAGCAGCCATAGCACTTAGCCACTATGGTACTAGGGTTTCCAAACTCACCCAGAGACAGGGAAATTACTATGTATGAGGTCTAAAAGCTTATCCTGAATGTCAGCATGATGCCTAAACCATTTCTGCCAATTTCCTCTACTTTGGGGCAGCAGTTAAGGAGACAGGAAGCAGGATTTTAATGTTGAAAAGCCAAAACAATGAAAGACAGGCAGCAAACGTAACACATCATAGTATATTCTGTCCCCCAAGAAATACTCCAAAAATAATTCAACAAACATTTTAAAAAGTTTTTCATATAGATAAGAAAAAATAATCCATGAAACAAAAAAGATAACTATTAAGTAAGAACAACCAGGGGAGAAAGGATTCCAAACATGGGAGCATCTATAGACAGTCTCAAGAAATTTATCATAATTAGTGTATATTCTGATATAGGTAAAAAGGGTTGGTTAAAACGAAGTCAGATGCAAAGCTGAACCTCTGGATTGCTAAATCAATAAGGTATGTTAACAGATTTACATGTGAAAGGAAAGGCATTAATAAGAGTGGAACTACAAGGTCTGGAATGGGGACTTTTGAGCGAATTAATTTAACTGAGTATGTCAAATCATCACACTACACTGAAACTCCTTGCAACCTGGCCCATATCTAATACCCCCCTCAGAAGACTATGAAGGGTAAAACAGAAGGGAAAGGCTTGCACAAACATACACATACACAAACACAAATGCTGACACTGCAAAGTTTATTCTAAATGTTGACAAAAACAAGACAATCATTGTAGCTCCACTTCTGTACCTAGCACTTTTTCCCACTTCCACTCAGCATATCCACTCTCCTCTCCTGATTTCATGGTTCGCAACACATTCTCTTGGAGCCCTGGTGGTGTAGTGGTTAAGAGCTTGGCTGCTAGCCAACAGGTCAGCAGTTCTAATCCACCAGCCATTCCTTGGAAAGTCTATGGGGCAGTTCTACTCTGTCCCGTATGGTTGCTATAAGTCAGAATCCTCTCAGTTCAAAGGGTTTTGTTTTTTAGCACATTCTCCAAAAAAACAAACCCACTGCTGTCGAGTCTATTATGCCAATTGACCTAGATATACCCCAAAACTATGATCTCCATCCCCAGTCCCAGCTAGTCTGTCCCTCAAAGTGTTTGAATGTGTTTAGGAAACTTCTTCGTTTTTGGTTTGATCCAGTTTGCTGACTTCCCCTGTATTGTTTGTTGTCCTTCCCTTCACTGAAGTTGACCCTCGTCTACTATGTAAAAAAAAAAAAAAAAATTGTGATTTTCCCTCCCCCCACACTCCCCACCCTCATAGCCATCAAATAATTTTTTTTCTGTGTTAAAACCTTTTCTTAAGTTCTTATAATAATGATCTCACACACTATCTGTCCTTTTGTGACTGACTTACTTCACTCAGCAGGAAGAGCTAGACCTCTCTGACTTCACCCAGTCCTCTGACAAAAGCAGGCAGAAGGAGGAAACTGCCTTTGGATTTCCCTTTCATGCAGTGAACTCAGAAACTTTGGCTCTTGCGAACACAAGATTTCCTCAACAAAGCTACATTGCAGTAGCCCTGGAAACCAGTAGAACAACTAAATAGTTTTAGCTTTAAGAGATTGTGAAAGCACATTCATGCCAGGGTAAAACAAAGAGCCCATTTTTATCCTAGAAAACCCAAGTGTCTGCGAACAGTAAATGGGTGTAGCTTTCTTTTCTTTTCCAACTAAGAGAATGGAGAGGCAACATCAGCTTGCATGTTTCTCAGTAAGAGAAAGAACTCTCTGACTTCATTCACTCCTCTGATGAAAGCAGGCAGAATGACAGAAACTATCTTTTGGTTTCTCTTTCCTGCAATAAACTCAGAAACTTTGGCTCCTGGAAAAGCAAGTTTTTCTCAGCAAAACTACATTGCTGTATCCCCTCTTCTAACAGTGAAACAACTACATAGTGGTACCATTAAGAGATTGTGACGGCACATTGACCCCCAGGGAAAAGAAAGCGCATATTGGAATCCTAGCAAACCCATGTCCTCCCGAGTTCAATGGGAGTAACATTCCCTTCCTACTAAGTAAGAGAGTGCAGAGTCAACATTAGGTTGCATGTTTCTCAGTAAGAGAAAGAACTCTCGGACTTCATTCAGTCCTCTGATGAAAGCAGACAGAATGAAAGAAACTGTCTTTTGGTTTCTGTTCCCTGCATTCAAATTGGTAACTTAGGCTCCTGAAGATGCAAGATTTCCTCAGTAAAAGTGCATCGTGTTATCCTGGGTATTCGTATAGAAACAACTACACAGTGGCAGCCTTAAAAGACTCTGAAAGTACATTGACCCCCAGGACAAGCAAAGTGCATATTTAAATCCTAGCAAACTCAGGTGTCTGCTTACAGTTCGACAGGTAAAACTTTCCATTCCAACCCAGTAAGAGAGCACAGGGGCAATATCAGTTTGTTAAGTTTCTCAGTAAGAGAAAGAACACTCTGACTTCCTCCAGTCCTCTGACAAAAGCAGGCAGAATGAAACTGTCTTTTGGTTTCTCTTTCCTTCAGTGAAATTGGTACATTGGCTCCTGGAAATGCAAGGTTTCCTCAGTAAAACTACATCGTGTAACCCCTGTTCTTTCATAGAAACAACTACATAATAATAACCTTAAGACATTGGGAAAGCACATTGATGCCCAGGGAAAACAAACTGCATATTGAAATCCTAGCAAACCAGTGTCCACCTGAGTTCAATGGGTTTAACTTTCCATTCCTTTCACAGTAAGAGAGCACAGGTGAAATATCAGCTTGCATGTTTCTCAGTAAGAGAAAGAACTCTCTGACTTCATCCAGTCCTCTGACAAAAGTAGGCAGAATGAAGGAAACTGTCTCTGGTTTCCCTTTCTTGAAACGAACTCGGTAACTTTGTTTCTTCGAAACGTAAGGTTTACTCACAAAAACTGCATTGCCGTAGCACCTGTCCTTGCAGAGGAAGAATTAAATTTTGTTAGCATTAAGAGATTGTGAAAGCACATTGACGCCCAGGGAAAACAAAGAGCATCTTGACATGCTAGAAACCCAAGGGTCTGCTTATACGTCTATGCGTCTATGGTTGTAACTTTCCATTCCTTTTCCAGTAAGAGAGTGCAGAGGCAATATCAGCTTGCATGTTTCTCAGTAAGAGAAAGAACTCTATGACTTCATCTAGTCCTCTGATGAGAGCAGGCAAAATTAGAGAAACCGTCTTAGGTTTCTCTTTCCTGCAGTGAAATGGTAACTTTGACTCATGGAAACGCAAGGTTTCCTCAGCAAAACTACGTTGCGGTAACCTCTGTTCTTGCATAGAAAGAAGTACAAAGTGGTAACCTTAAGAGATTGTGAAAGCATATTGATGCCCAGGGAAAACGAAGTGCATATTGAAATACTAGCAAACCAATGTCCGCCTGAGTTCAATGGGTGGAGCATTCTATTCCTTTCCAAGTAAGAGAGCACAGAGGCAACATCAGCTTCCATGTTCCTCAGAAGGGAAAGAACTCTCAGACTTCATCCAGCCCTCTGACGAAAGCAGGCAGGATGAAAGAAATTGTCTTTTGGTTTCTCTTTCCTGCATTGAAATGGGTAACTTTGGCTCCTGGAAATGCAAGGTTTCCTCAGCAAAACTAAATCACGTTACCAAGGTATTTGCATAGAAACAACTACATAGTGGTAGCATTAAGAGACCCTGAAAGTATATTGACCCCCAGTGAAAGCAAAGTGCATATTGAAATCCTAGCAAACCCAGGTGTCTGCTTGCAGTTCGGCGCGTGTAATTTTCCATTCCAACCAAGTAAGACAGCGCAGAGACAACCTCAGTTTGTATGTTTCTCGGTAAGAGAAAGCACTCTCTGACTTCACCCAGTCCTCTGCAGAAAGCAGTCAGAATGAAAGAAACTATCTTTCGGTTTCTGTTTCCTGCAATGATATCTTTAACTTCAGCTCCTGGAAACACAAGGCTTCCTCAGCAAAACTACATCGTGTTAGCCCTGATTTTTGCATAGAAAAAACTACATAGTGGTAGCTTTAAGAGATTGTGAAAGCACATTGACACCCAGGAAAAATAAAGTGCATATTTAAATACTAGCAAACCCAACTGTGTGCCCGCAACTCAATCGGTGTAACTTTCCATTCCTCTCCAAGTAAGACAGCACAGAGGCAACATCAGCTTGCATGTTTCTCAATAAGAGAAAGAAGTCTCTGACTTCATCCATTCCTCTGAGGAAAGCAGGCTGAATGAGATAAACTGTCTTTAGGTTTCTCTTTCCCGCAGTGAAAGCGGTAACTTTGACTCCTGGAAACACAAGGTTTCCTCAGCAAAACTACATCGCAGTAACCTCTGTTCTTACATAGAAACAACTACTAAGTGGTAACGTTAAGAGATTCTGAAATCACACTGACGCCCATGGAAAACAAAGGGCATACTGAAATCCTAGCAAACCCAAGTGTATGCTTATACTTCACTGGATGTAACTTTCCATTTCTTTCCAAGTAACAGAGCACAGAGGAAACATCAACTTGCATGTTTTTCAGTAAGAGAAAGAACTCTTGGACTTTATCTTGTCCACTGATGATAGTAGACTGGATGAAACTGCCTTAAGTTTTCTCTTTCCTGCTGTGAAATCGGAAACTTTGGCCCCTGGAAATGCAAGGTTTCCTCAGCAAAACTGCATCACTTTATCCTCTGTTCTTGCACAGAAATTATTATGAAGTGGTAATGTTAAGACATTGTGAAAGCACAATGAAGGCCAGGGCAAACAAAGAGCATATTGAAATCCTAGCAAACCCAAGTGAATGCTAATAGCACAATGGGTGTAATTTTCCATTCCTTTCCAAGTAAGAGAGGGCAGAGGCCACATCAGCTTGCATATTTCTCAGTAAGAGAAAGAAGTCTCTGACTTCACCCAGTCCTCTGAAGAAAGCAGGCAGAGTGAAAGAAAATGTCTTCGGGTTTCTCTTTCCTGCAGTGACATCAGGAACTTTGACTCCTGGAAACGCAAGGTTTCCTCAGCAAAACTACATCACGGTAACCTCTGTTCTTGCATAGAAACAAGTATGAAGTGGTAACCTTAAGAGATTGTGAAAGGACATTTGATGCCCAGGGAAAACAAACAACATATTGTAATCGTTGCAAACCCAAGTATATGCTTATACGTCAATGGATGTAACTTTCCAGTCTTTTCAAAGTAAGAGAGCACAGAGGCAACATCAGCTTGCATTTTTCTCAGTAACAGAAAGAACTCTTTGACTTCATCCAGTCCTCTGACGAGAGCAGGGAGAATGAAAGAGACTGTTTTGGTTTCTCTTTCCTTCAGTGACACTGGTACTTCGGCTCCTGGAAACTCAAGGTTTCCTCAGCAAAACTGCATCAAGTAGCCCCTGTTATTGCATGGAAACAACTACGAGGTGGTAATGTTAAGAGATTGTGAAAGCCCACTGATGCCCAGGGAAAAGAAAGCGCATATTGAAATCCTAGCAAACTCATGTCTGCCTGAGTTCAACTGGCTTAACTTCCTATTCCTATTGAGTAAGAGATTGCAGAGGCAACATCAGCTTGCATGTTTCTCAGTAAGAGAAAGAACTCTCTGACTTCATCCAGTCCTCTGATGAAAGCAGGCAGAATGAAAAAAACTGTCTTTTGGTTTCTCTTTACTGCAGTGAAATCGGTAACTTTGGCTACTGGAAACACAAGGCTTCCTCAGCAAGTCCACATTGTGGCAGCCCCTGTCCTTGCAGAGGAACAACTAAGTGGTGTTAGCATTAAGAGATTGTGAAAGCACATTGATGCCTAGGAAAAAAAGAAGTGTATATTGAAATCCCAGCAAACCCTAGTGTCTTCCTGCTGTTCAATGGGTATAACTTTCCATTCCTTTCCAAGTAAGACAGCACAGAGGAAAAATCAGCTTGCATTTTTCTCAGTAAGAGAAATAACCCTCTGACTTCATTCAGTCCTCTGACAAAAGCAGGCAGAATGAGAGAAACTGTGTTTTGATTTCTCTATCCTGCAATGAACTTGGCAACTTTGGTTCTTGGAAAGGTACAGTTTCCTCACAAAAACTGCATTGAGGTAGCACCTCTCCTTGCAGAGGAACAATCACATTGTGTTAGCATTAAGAGATTGTGAAAGCATCTTGACACCCAGGGAAAACAAAGAGCATATTGAAATCCTAATAAACCCAAGTGTCTGCTTACAGTTCAATGGGTGTAACTTTCCATTTCTTTCCAAGTAAGAGACTACAGAGGCAACATCAGCTTGCATGTCTCTCAGTAATAGAAAGAACTCTCTGACTTCATCCAGTCCCGTGATGAAAGTAGGCTGAATGAGAGAAACTGTCTTTTGGTTTTTCTTCACTGCAGTGATACCAGTAACTTTGGCTCCTGGAAATGCAAGGTTTCCTCAGCAAGACTACATCACAGTAGCCCCTGTCCTTGCAGAGGAACAACTATGTAGTGTTAGCATTAAGAGATTGTGAACGCTGTTTGACGTCCACAGTAAACAAAGTGCGTATTGATATAACAGCAAACCCAAGTGTCTGCCCGCAGTTCAAAGGGTGTAATTTTCCATTCCTTTCCAACTAAGACAGCGCAGAGGCAATATCAGCTTGCATGTTTCTCAGTAAGTGAAAGAACTCTCTGACTTCATCCATTCCTCTGAAGAAATCAGGCAGAATAGGAGAAACTGTCTTTTGGTTTCTATTTCCTGAAGTGAACTTGGTAACTTTGGCTCCTGGAAATGCAAGATTTTTTTCACCAAAATTACTTCGTGGTAGCCCCTGTTCATGAAAAGAAACAACTACACAGTAGCCTGAAGAGATTGTGAAAGCACATTGTTGACCAAGCAAAACAAAGTGCATATCGAAATCCTAGCAAACTGAAGTGCCTCCTTATAGTTTAATGGGTTTAACTTTCCACTCCTTTCCAAGTCAGAGAGCACAGAGGCAACATCACCTTGCATGTTTCTCAGTAAGAGAAAGAACTCTTGGACTTCATCTAGTCCTCTGAGTAAAGCAGGCAGAATGAAAGAAACTGTCTTTTGGTTTCTGTTTCTGCAGCGAAATCCATAACTTTGGCTCCTGGAAATGCAAGGTTTCCTTAGCAAAAGTACACTGTGTTATCCTGGGTATTCGTAGAGAAACAACTACGTTGTGGTAGCTTTAAGAGATTGTGAAAGTACTTTGACACCCATGGAAAACAAAATGAGTATTGATATAATAGCAAACCCAAGTGTCTGCCTGCAGTTCAAAGTGTGTAATATTCCTTTCCTTTCCATGTAAGAGAGTGCAGAGGCAACATCAGCTTTCTTGTTTCTCAGGAAGTGAAAGAACTCTCCGGCTTCAATCACTCCTCTGACAAAAGCAGGCAGAATGAGGGAAACTGTCTTTTGGTTTCTCTTTCCTGCAGTGAACTCAGTAACTTTGGATCCTGGAAAAGCAAGATTTTTTCATGAAAAATACATCGTGGTAGCCCCTGTTCATGAACAGAAACAACTACTTAGTGGTAGCCTTATGAGATTGTGAAAGCACATTGATGACCAGGCAAAACAAAGCACATATTGAAATCCTAACAAACCAAAGTGTCCGATTATAGTTCAATGGGTGTAGCTTTCCATTCCGTTCCAAGTAAATAGTGCAGAGGCAACATCAACTTACATGTTTCTCAGTAAGAGAAAGAACTCTCTGACTTCATCCAGTCCTCTGATAAACCAAAACCAAAACCAAACCCAGTGGCATCGAGTCCATTCCGACTCATAGCGACCCTATAGACAGAGTAGAACTGCCCCATAGAGTTTCCAAGAAGCGCCTGGTGGATTTGAACTGCCGACCCTTTGATTAGCAGCTGTAGCACTTAACCACTATGCCACCAGGGTTTCCCCCCTGATGAAAGCAGTCAGAATAAGAGAAACTGTCTTTTGGTTTCTCTTTTCTGCAGTGAAAGCAGTAAGTTTGGCTCCTGGAAACTCAAGGTTTCCTCAGTAAAACTACATAGCAGTAGCCACTGTTCTTACAGAGAAACAACAATGAAGTGGTAGTGTTAAGCGGTTGTGAAAACACACTGATGCCCAGGGAAAACAAAGTGCATATTAAATCCTAGCAAACCCAAGTTTCTGTCTCCAGTTCAATTAGTTTAAGTTTCCATTCTTTTCCAAGTAAGAGAGGGCAGGAGCAACATCAGCTTGTATGTTTTTCATTAAGAGGAAGATCTCTGTGACTTCATCCAGACCTCTGGCGAAAGCATTTAGAATGAAAGAAACTGACTTTAGGTTTGTCTTTCATTTAGTGAACTTGGTAAGTCTGGCTTGTGAGCACAAGGTTTCCTCAGCAAAACTACATTGTGGTAGCCCTGTAGCTTGAAGAGGTACAACTATGTAAAGTCAGCATTAAGAGATTGTGTAAGCACATTCAGGCCCAGGTCAAACAAAGTGCGTTTTGAAATCCTAGAGAACCCATGTGTGTGCCTGCAGTTCAATGGGTGTAACTTCCCATATCCATCTAAGAGAATGCAGAGGCAACATCAGCTTTCATGCTTTTCAGTAAGAGAAAGAACTCTCAGACTTCATCCAATCCCCTGACGAAAGCAGGCAGAATGAAAGAAACTGTCTTTGGGTTTCTTTTTCATGCAGTGAACCCAGGAAGTTTGGCTTTTGCGAGCACGAGGTTTACTCTGCTAAACTACATATAGGTAGCCCCTGTAACTTACAGAGGAACATCTAGGTAGTGCTAACTTTAAGATATTGTGAAATAATATTTAGTCTCGGGTAAAACAAAGTTCATACTGAAAGCCAGAGAACTCATGTGTCTGCCCACAGTTCAATGGGTGTAACTTTCTGTTCTGTTCCAACTAAGAGACATAGGTGCAGACCTTTGGGTTTTATAAGATTTCATTATGAACTGTGTTTTACCTGGACATGAATGTGCTTTAACAATGTCTTAACAATGATAAGATTATGTAGTTTTTCCTCTGAAAGTATATGGGCTACCTCCATGTAGTTTTGCTCAGTGAATCTTCGATTGGCAAGTGCCAAAGTTTCTGAATTCGGTGTGCGAAAGAGAAACGAAAATGCAGTTTTTCTCTTCCCACTTGATTAAGTCATATGGCTTGGTGAAGTCAGATGATTTTCTCTCATATAGAAAAAATGCAAGCTAATGTTGCTCCGCAGTCTCTTAGTTGGAAAAGAAAGTAACATTACACCCATTGAAATAGGTGTAGACCCTTGGGTTTCATAAGATTTCAATACGGAGTTTGTTATCCCTGTGCGTGAGTGTGCTTTAACAATCTCTTACTGATAACACTATGTAGTTTTTCCTCTGCAAGTATATGGGCTACCGCGATGTAGTTTTGCGAGTAAACATTGTGTTTGGAGAGGCAAAGTTACCAAATTCATTGCCTGAATGAGAAACGAAAATATACTTTCTCTGATCCACTTGATTAAGTCAGGAGGTTTGATCACATCAGAGGGTTTTCTCTCATATTGAAAAACATGCAAGGTAATGTTGCTTCTGGATTCTCTTGGTTGGAAAAGAATGTTAGGTCACACCCATTGAAATTCGTGTAGACATTTGGGTTTTATAGGATTTCAATATGCACTTTGTTTTATCCCGTCGTGAATGTGCATTATCAATTTCTTAAAGAGAACACCATGCAGATTGTTCTGTGCAATTATTCGGGCTACAGTGAGGTAGAGTTTGTGTTTGCAAGAGTCAAAGTTACCAAATTCATTCCATGAAAGAGAAACCAAAAGAGAGTTTCTCTCATTCTGCCTGATTTAGTCAGAGGATTTGATGAAGTCAGAAGGTTTTTCTCTTCCTGAAAACCTGCCAGCTAGTGTTGCCTCTGTATTCTCTTAGTTGGGGAGGAATGGTAGGTTACACCCATTGGAAAATGTGCATACACTTCGGTTTTAAAGGATTTCAATATGTACTTTTTTTAAAACTGTGCATGAATGTGCCTTAACGTTCTCTTAATGAAAACGCGATGTAGTTATCCCTCTGCAAGTACAGGGCCTACCATGGTGTAGTTTTTCTAAGTAAACCTTGTGTTTGCAAGAGCCAAAGTGACTGAATTCACTGCGCAAAAAAGAAATGAAAATGCAGTTTCTGTCATCTGACTTGATTAAGTCAGGAGGTTTGATTACGTCACAGGGTTTTCTCTCATATTGAAAAACATTCAAAATAATGTTGCTCTGCAGTCTCTTAGTTGGAAAAGAATGTAAAGTTACACCCATTAAAATAGGTGCAGACCCTTGGGTTTTATGATTTCAATATGCAGTTTGTTTTACCTGGGCGTGAATGTGTTTTAACAATCTCTTAACAAGGATAAGACTATGTAGTTTTTCCTCTGAAGTATATGGGCTACCATGATGTAGTTTTGCTGAGTGAACCTTGTGTTTGCAAGAGTCAAAGTTACCGAATTCATTGCATAAAAGAGAAACCAAAATAGAGTTTCTCTCATTCTTTGTAATTTAGTCAGAGGATTTGATGAAGTCAGAAAGTTTTTCTCTTACTGAAAAACAGGTAAGCTAATATTGCCTCTGAAATCTCTTAGTTGGAAAAGAATGTAAAGTTACTCTAATTCATATACACGCAGACACTTGGGTTTTTAGGATTTCAACATGCACTTTGTTTTACCTGGGCGTGAATGTGCATTATCAATCTCTTAACAATAATACAATATAGTTATTCCTCTGCAAGTACAAAGGCTACAACAATGTAGTTTTGCTGAGGAAACCTTGTGCTTGCAAGACTCAAAGTTACCAAATTCATTGAATGAAAGAGAAACCAAAATAGAGTTTCTCTCATTCTGCCTGATTAAGTCAGAGGATTTGATGAAGTCAGAAGGTATCCTCTCTTACTGAAACACGTGGAAGCTAACGTTGTCTGTGCAGTCTCTTAGTTGGAAAAGAACGTAAAGCTACACCCACTGAAATATGTGGAGACACTTGGCTTTTATAGGATTTCAATATGCACTTTGTTTTCATCTGGGCCTGAAAGTGCACTAAGAATCTCTTAACGATAGTACTATGTAGTTTTCCTCTGCAAGTATTTGTTTTACCACCATGAAGTTTTGCTAACTAAATCTGGTGTTTGCAAGAGGCTAAGTTACCGAATTCATTGAGCAAAAAAGAAAACAAAATACGGTTTCTCTCATTCTGCCTGATTAAGTCAAGAATCCGATGAAATCAAAACATGTTTCTTTCACTGAAAAATATGCACGCTAATGTTACCTCTGCATTTTATTAGTTGGAAAAGAATGTAAAGTTACACCCATTGAAATACGTGCAGACACTTGGGTTTTAATGAATTTCAATAAGGACTTTGTCTTACCCAGTGCGAATGTGCGTTAACAATCTCAACGAGAACACCATGCAGGTTTTTCGGGGCAAGTACACAGGCTATAGCAATGTAGTTTTGCTGACTAAACCCTGTGCTTGCTAGAGACAAAGTTACCAAATTTATTGAGCAAAAGAGAAACAAAAATACAGTTTCATTCCACTTGTTTAAGTCAGCAGGTTTGGTTAAGTCAGAGGGTTTTCTCTCATATTGAAAAATGTGCAAGCTAATGTTGCCTCTGCAGTCTGTTAGTTGCAAAAGAATGAAGAGTTGCTCTCATTCCAATACATGCAGACTCTTGGGTTTCATAGGTTTTCATTTTGCACTTCGTTTTACCCCTGCGGGAAGGTGTATTAAGACTCTCTGAACGATAGCACTGTGTGGTATATCCTCTGCAAGTACATGGACTACGGCGATGTAGTTTTGCTGAGTAAAGCTTGTGTTTCCAAGAGCCAAAGTTACTGAATTCATTGCATGAAAGAGAAACCAAAGGACAGTTTGTCTCATTCTGCCTGATTAAGCCAGAGGATTTGATGAAATCAGGTTTTTTTCTGTTACTGAAAAACACGCAAGCTAATGCTGCCTCTGCAGTGTCTTAGTTGGCAAAGAATGTGACGCTACTCCTTTTCAAATCCATGCGGTCCCCTGTTTTCTTGGATTCTACTTAAGTTAGGCGCATTTGATTAGATCAGATTTTTTTTGTTTGTTTTCTTTTATTGAAAAACCTGCAAGCTAATGCTGCATCTGCAGAGTCTTAGCTGAAAAGCATGTAAAGTTACTCCCATTCAAATTGGTGCAGTCCCTTGTTTTCCTGGATTCTACTTGATTAAGTTAGGCATATTTGATTAGATCAGAGGTTCTTTTTCTTATTGAAAAACCTGGAAGCTAATGTTCACTCAATAAAACTACATCGCTATAGCCTCGTACTTGCACAGGAGAGACAGCATTCTGCTCTCAAGATATTTTTAATGCACATTCATGCCCAGGTAAAACAAACTGTACATTCAAAACCTATAAGCCCAAGTCACTGGATGTATTTGAATGGGAGTATCTTTACTTTCTTTTCCAGCTAAGAGACTGCAAAAACAACATTAACTTGCATGTTTTTCGATGAGAGAAAAAAACCCTCTGACTTAATAAAATTGTCTAACTTAATCAAGTAGAATTAGAGAAAACAAGTGCCTGCACGTATTTGAATGGGAGTAACTTTACATTCTTTTCCAAGTAAAAGACTGCAGATGCATCATTAACCTACATGTTTTTCAATAAGAGAAAAAAAACCCTCTGACTTAATCAAGCCCTCTGACTTAATCAAGTAGAATGAGAGAAACTGTATTTTGGTTCCTCTTTCATGCAATGAATCCGTTAACTTTCCCTCTTGCAAACACAAAGGTTACTCAATGGCAATTAACAATAACCACAAACCAGTGAAGTAAAATGATAAGAAATGGTAGTTAAACAAGAACATTTTATTTATATAATTTATATAATCTTAGTTTTTTCATTTATAAATTTAAAATAATGTGACCTTTACTTTGAATTTTTCAGATTCCGATGAACTACATTAATATTGTAGGAAAGAATAGCCATTAAGTTTTTAACAAAAGCAGGTACGTAAGGACACCCATATTCAATTTCTCCTTGAGTTTCTGGATAAAAAGTCTCACTGGCTGTGTACTCAGCTGACTCGACTGGAAGTTCCCTATATTTTGTACACTTCTTTTATGTGCTTCCCCTTTCTCTGAATCTGTGGAGTTTCTCCCCAGCAGCAATACTGAATCTGTAAAAAAAAAAAAAAAAAAACTAGAGCATGCTATGATTTCAACCCACCAAAACCATGAAGGAATGTTTGGATGTTGTTGTAAAAAAAAAAAAAAACTGAAACCAGTTGCCGTCCAATGGATTCCGACTCCTGGTGACCCCATGTGTTAGAGAGTAGAACCCTTTTCCACAGCATTTTCTCAGCAAAGGGTGAATCTTTATGGAAGCAGATCTCCAGGCCTTTCTTCCCTGGGCTCTCGGGGAGTGGGTGTTCGAAACCCCAAACTTGAGGCTAGTAGTGAAGTGCAAACGGTTTGCATAGGTCTTGCTAAAATACTATATGAGAAGCAAAGATCAAAACACGTGGAAACAGCTTAAAAAATGCACAGTTTTTTGCTCGCTTTTGGAGAAATCTGTCTGACAGGAGCTGCAGCCGAGCTCCTTCTTCTGCAGTCTGGGCAGTGAAAAGGGAGCGTTTTCCTCATTGCCGCCGACTCATTGCGCGTTTGGTTCCAAAGAGGCTCGGGTCCTCTCCCTGCGACGGTGGGTCCTGCAGGAAGGAAAGCTCCTGCTTTCACCATGGGAGGGCGCCCAGGTCCGTTCGGCCAAGCATCGGCGGGTCCCACGCTGGGGTCCCGGGTGGGTTTGCAAGCGCCCTCTGGTGGCCAGCCACGATTTCGCTGAAATTCAGAGTCAGGTGATTCTAAGCCATGGAAGTCAAAACTGAAGCGAAGTCACCATCTAGCGCCTTAATGGAAATAGTGGAGACAAGAAGACAGGAGCTAAATATTCAAAAGCCCACTGAGAGGACAATCTGGAGGGAGGAAACAGGCGGACAGTGGAGGGGCCCGGAGATGGAGAGGTTGTGCATTCTTTGGCTTGGACTCTGACCTGTGAGCTCCACACACCCACCCCGCCAGGGCCTGATTAGGGTAAATGAAGAGATGTTTAAGGGGTGCCAGGAAACTCGGTGGTCAGGATTAATGACACTTTAATGAAATGTACTTTAAGAACAATCTGTGAGGACAAAATATCAAAATTTTAGAGATATCCGGAACAGACAGGCGGATGGGCACCGGAGGGTGGGGAAGGGCGGCCGCACATCTAGGTGAGCCGGTGGACCCTGGGGAATCATTACCCGTGTCTGGAGATGGCTCAGGACATGAGGACAGAAGAGTCAGAACCGAGGGCTTCCAGAAGCGCCCGGCCAGCGCCTCCTGTTCAGCCCTCCTCTGGTCTCCCCGGTCCACTGATGCCTTTGAGGGTCAGCCTGAGCTCAGTCACTATACCCAGGTCCCCCGGGCTTCCTCAAAATGTCGACCACCGCTGCAACATCGCCCGGCCCTTCGCTTTGCACCTTGGTTCTGTGTCTTGCACCTCCTGCCCCTGCTCTCTCGTCCTGTTTGCCCCCACTCAGCATTTACATGAACAAGCTCCCTGAAACCCCACAACTGGCTCTGCCTGCTCCACCTTCCCTTTTCGCCTCTGCCTCCTTCCATCTTAGTCCGCACCCTATTGCTGCCAGCGACCCTTTCAGTCCGCAGCTCCTCCCCACTGTCACCGCCCGCCTCCCTCCCCCCCCCCAACGGACCCTCTCACCCCTGCCTCTGTGCCCAGCCTGTAATTTTAGGTAGAGGGTTTGCCCACCACCACATGGAAGAGTTGGAGAAGGCTGGGCCTCTTCTGGCCTGGACTCTGAACTGCCTCCTCACCAGGCCAGGTAAAGTTTAAGGGGAGCCAATAAGCTCAGCGCACCCGTTCCAGGCAGAATGGCTCCTGTATGCTTTTGTGGCATTTTGTTGCTGAGCTCCAGTTGTGGAATGGAGTGTTCAGGACTTTTTAAATAAACTAAGCTGTCTTAGAAGAAATACAGCCAGAATGCTACTTAGAAGCATGGATGATGAGCCTTGTTTCCCATGTGTTGGACATCCTATCAGAAAGGACTAGTCCCTGGAGAAGAACATGCTTGGTAGAGTAGAGGGTCAGCTAAAAACAGGAAGACCCTCGACTGGTGGCTGCATCAGTGGGCTCCAACGTAACGATTATGAGGACGGTGCAGGACCCAGCAGTGGTTCTGTGGTACATAGGGTCGCTATGAGTTGACACCAAGTCTACTTCTGCCGGCCCCTTGGTTTACACCCTGGTTCTGTGTCTTGCAGCTTCTGTACCTGTTGTGTCGTCTTGTTTGCCATCTGTTAAGTGTTCACATGAACAAGCTTCCCTGAAACCCCACGCCTGGCTCAGCCTGCACCCCGTTCCCGCCCTACCTTTGTGCCCAGCATGTGACCTTATCCAGACAGTTTTGCCACCAAGATATCACAGAGCAAGTTGGTATCCTGGCACTAACAGGCACCCAGAACTTTTAGGCTTTGTTTTTCTTTTCCTTTCTATGTGAGATTTCAGTCTGGAACTCTAGTATAACTGCCTGTGCTGGAGATGCTGACTTCAACAGAGGAGGAAGGTGGGAATGGAAAGGGAGACATTTAAGGTATGGATATTAATATTAGCACGGCTCCCCTCTGCCCCCTCGAGAGTGTCTCATCTACCACCGCACTAATTGATTCTTGTGATTTTGACCTCCATCAATAAAGCCAATGGGGAAGATTTACACTCTCAGTTTCAACAGGAGGGACAGAAATAAGCATGGTCTGCACAGAGCTTTGCATGGACCCCCTAGAGAACTAGGGAGTTCCCAGGTGGTGCAAATGGTGACACGCTCAGCTGCTAACTGGGAAGCTGGCAGTCGGATCCATCCAGAGGTGTCTTGGAAGAAAGACCTGGTGATGTAGTTCTGAACAATCAGCCATGGAAAACCCTATGCTGCACAGTTCTGCTCTGACACACATGGGGTGGCCGTGACATGGAGCAGAGTCTGCGGTGACTGACTTAGAGGGAAGCGAGCCCTTTGGGGAAACCCTAGTGCAGTGGTGTTTAAGTACTACAGCTGCTAACCAAAAGGTTGGCAGTTGGAATCCACCAAGCGCTCCTTGGAAACCGTGGGGCAGTTCTACTCTGTCCTATAGGGTTGCTATGAGTCGGAATTGACTCAACGGCAACGGCTTTGATTTTTTTTTTGAGCCCATCAGAGGGGACATATGCTCTGAGACCAGTAATTTCTGTACTTTCACGAGAAAGTCATTAGCAAGGGTGAACATGTCCAATGAGTCCAGAACACAGCACCTCCTTGAAGCCCTTTAGTGGGACGTGTGCTGTCACTTGTGTGCATAGAAAAATCTGTGTCAGGACTGGAAGGAACTCACCTTGTTTCAGACCTTTACCCATTTTCACTGAGTGAAGCCAGCAAGGAGGCAGGGGCAGAAAGGGAAGGTGCAGTGTTTGGAGCTGAACACAGCGGAGCAGAGATCCTCTGAGAACAGGAGGGTGGATGATGCCTGGAGTGTTAAGGTTAGGGTTAGAATCGGAGTTAGGGCCAGGCCATGTCAGGTGAGGGTCAATGCCAGGGTTAGTGTTTGAGCATTAGGATAAGGGTTAGAGTTGTAGGGTCAGGGTGAATGTAGAAGGTAAATCTTCACGCAGTTCTCTTTGTGAGTATGTGTTGGCAGTGTTCTCACATTCCTCTGTTTGTGGGGGCTTCTCCCTTAAGGACTGAGAAGCAAACCGGTTGTTGACAGTGCTGAATTAAGGGGTGGGCTATATAGGCAGCTGTCTGGGGTGAGAGGCTTCATGGGATACCAAATCAATATGTGTCAAAAATTACTTTGAGTGAAATATCGTCAAAGCAAGTATATATCAAGTAGTTACCCTAAGTTTATATAGATGTTCCCAAAGTGTGTGTTGCTGCACAGTGGCATAAATAGGTTGCACAAAACCCTGCTGCCTAAATGGCCTGCAGGTGTCAGTCCTCCTCTAACTTCACAAGGGGGAGGAGAGAGAATCAAGATCAACATCAGGCCCAGGCTGATTCATGTGAGGTGGAAGTCAGACATGTCTCCTCTTTCTGCCATCTTTACCAATTCTGATACCAGCTGTTCCTCCGTGACACTCTCTACTTCTCTGCTGGGTTCGAAAATTCATTGCAATACCCACACGGAACTCATAGACTATACTGATGATTATGGGATTATTATTAGGGACGTAACAGGTTACAGTTTAGGCTCAGAAACACTCAGCGTACAGTTCTTCCATCAGGACAGCATCTTTTCAGCTGTGCCTGCAGGCATACCTCTCTCTGGCCCTAGGCCTCTGGCTTGCTCAGGCAAGTGTTACAAAGCTCCTTTAGCCCCTGCCAATAAGTCCTCAGAGGCACCCCAGGCACTCAGGTTTCTCTCTCCATGGGCCGGAAAGCCCAATGCACAGGCTCCTGCGGGTCTTTCCTGCCACCGCTTCTCACTGGCTCCAGGGTTAGAGCTCGCTCTCTCTCTCTCTGTCTCCTGGTTCCAGGAGTTTCTCAGTGCAGGTATCCCAGGTCCAAAGGCTACACTGTCTACTCCTGGCTGTTTCTCCTTGGTGGTTGTACAATCCTCCCTTACCCTCCTCCGAGGTGGCTCATTTCAAGCCTAGCAGGATGGCAAAGCTGAACAGTCCTCTTGGTGGGCTACAATTACCTTATTTGCATAGTCCCACCCAGTCACTTGAGCTGTGGGAATGCATGAATTCAGCTGGCTGTAATGGTATGCTTTGCCTTACAGGCAAAACAAAGAGATATTTAACAAGTAGAGTGAGTACAAATAATGACTGCACATCAAAGCAATGGCAGGAAAAAAAAATGAGATTTGCAAGGTTGGCAATTAACTGTGAATCTTTCTTTATATCAGCTTCTAGTCTCACACAAATCTCTCCTACTTGATACGATTTAACTGAGGCAGTATTTCTAAAACGAAAAGTATAAACAATTTTGACATGAAAGTTTAGTGATGTGTTTGCAGCTGGTCCAACTTAATTGGAAGCTTTGAATACAGAACTGACCGTTAGGAAAGTCTAAATAAATTCTGCTTATTTAGCTGACAGAAAAGAGATAATACTTAGGCGTTTGCTGGGGAACTTCTTAAGTTCAAAGGAAAAGCTCCATTCCTGGCTCTTCTTGATGGTAGTGAAGTCTCCCTTCTGCCTTGGCATTAGCTCCCTTTAAGCATAGCTGGATGGCAAAACTGACCAATCCCCTCATTACGGTTCCATAAATCTTACTTTGCACGGTCCCATTCCCTATGCCTGCAGGGTTCCATGCACCTTATTTGCATTATTAGCAAGCTATCCGATCTCGGTGGACCACAAGCATGTTATGTGCATAGTCCCACACAATCATTTTGTGAGAGCTAGGAGACCATGGCTAGAAGGACCAGGTACTAGTAATTCACCACACTGAACCTGCTATAGAAAATACTCTTATTTAAACTAATTACTATTTCCATATATTGCAAAAAGTTCACCACTATGCTAGTATGAAAACTTCAGTTTATTCACCATTTATCATGATGTTGTTTATGGGCCCAATTTTGAACATTTTTGAGTTCTTCATATGAGTATATGTGCATATTATGAATAGATGCTGTCTTAGTTACCTAGTGCTGCTGTAACAGAAATACCACAAGTGAATGGCTTCAGCAAACAGAATTTTATTCTCTCATAGTCTAGTAGGCTAGAAGTCCAGATTCAGGGCATCAGCCCCAGGGGAAGACTTTCTCTCTCTGTTGGCTCTGGAGGAAGGTCCGTGTCATCCATCTCCCCCTGGATTAGGAGCTTCTCAGCACAAGGTCTCTGAGTCCAAAGGACACGTTTTGCTCCTAGCACTACTTTCTTGGTGGTATGAGGTACCCCTGTCTCTGTGCTTGCTCCTCTCTTTTGTATCTCAAAAGAAATTGACTTAAAACCCAACCTAATTTTGGAGATTGAGTCCTGCCCCATTAACATCATACAAGTAGGATAAGCAACACGGGGGACAATCATATCAGATGATAAAATGGTGGACAGGCACAAAATACTGGGAATCATGAACTAGCCAAGTTGACACACAAATTTTGGGGGGACACAATTCAATCCATAAGAGATGCTAATAGCTATAATTCTAATTGAACAGCCTGGCAACTGTTCTCTCCCCTTAAGTATCTGTATTTCCTTTCTCCAGTAGGGAGAACTCTAGGTCTCAATAATATCAATAGCGTTAATCATGTACTCAGTTACATAATAACCAAAAACCAAAAAACCAGACCTGTTGCCTTCAAATGGATTCTGACTCATAGCAACCATATAGGACAGAGTAGAACCTCCACATAGGATTTCCAAGGCTGTATTCTTTATAGAAGCAGGCTGCTACATCTTTCTTCTGTGGATTGGCTGATGGGTTCTAACCCCTCATCTTTCAGTTAGCAGCTGAGTGCTTAACCACTGTACCACCAGGGTTCTTTAGTAATATAATACACACTAAAACAGTTTCAGAATTGCTACACCCATACCTAAATAGATTTAAACATTCTTTGCAGCTGTTTTAATCTATGGAAACCCTGGTGGCATAGTGGTTAAGAGTTCGACTGCTAACCAAAAGGCTGGCCATTTGAATCCACCAGGTGCTCCTTAGAAACCCTATGGGGCAGTTCTACTCTGTCCTAAAGGGTAACTCTGAGTTGGAATCAACTTGACGGTGATGGATTTGGTTTTAATCTAAAGCCTGATATATATATATATAACCAAGGTATTGTATTTTAATTTACATGGATTGATTCCTTTCTGTTTGTTCATTCTCCAGCTCTGTCTGGAAACTATTTTGATCCCTGTCAGAGCAGTCAGTAATGGTAGCCAGGCATCATCTGGTTTTACTGGACTAAATCTGGCGGAGGACATGGTAGATATGGTCCATTAGTCCTTTGCACTAATCTTTCCCTTGTATCTTTAGTTTTCTCCATTCTTCCTTGCTCCCAAAGGGATTAGACCAGTAGAGTATCCTACATGGCCGCTCAAAGGCTTTTAAGGCCCCAGACGCTACTCACCAAAGTAGAATGTAGAACATATTCTTTATAAACTGTGTTATGCCAATTTAGGTCCCCACAACCCTTTGGTCCCTCAGAGAGTTTGGATGTGTCTATGGAGCTACCATAACTTTGCTTTGTACAGGTTGTGCTGGCTTCCCCAGTATTGTGTGCTGTCTTACCTTCATCAAAGTTTCCACTTATCTATTGTTTATTAAGTGTTTTTCCATTCCCACCCCTCTTCTCCCTCCTAACCATTTGTCATAGATTGAATTCTGTCCCCACAAAATATGTGTCAGTTTGGTTAGGCCATGATTCCCAGTATTGTGTGGTTGTCCTCCATTGTGTGATTGTAATTTTATATTGAGAGGGTTGGGATGGGATTGTAATACCATCCTTACTCAGGTCATCTCCCTGATCCAAGGTAAAGGGAGATTCCCTGGGGTGTGGCCTACACCACCTTTTGTCTCTCAAGAGATAAAACGAAAAGGAAGCAAGCAGAGTTGGGTGCCTCATACCTCCAGGAATGAAGCACTAGGAGCAGAACACATCTTTTGGACACGGGGTCCCTGCACCTGAGAAGCTCCTTGACCAGGGGAAGATTGAGGACAAGGACCTTCCTCCAGAGCCTGCAGAGAGAGAGAGCCTTCCTCTGGAGCCGATGCCCTGAATTTGGACTTGTAACCTACTAGACTGTGAGAAAATAAATGTCTCTTTGTTAAAGCCATCCACTTGTGGTATCTCTCTTATAGCAGCACTAGATAACTAAAAAAAAAAAAAAAGATAACTAAGACACCATCAAAGGTTGTTTTTTTGTGTGTGTAAACCTTCTCATGAGTTTTTACAGTAATGTCCCATAGGATATTTGTCCTTTTGTGACAGATGTATTTTACTCGGTATAATGTCCTCCAGATTCATCCATGTTATGAGATGCTTCATAGATTCATCATTGTTCTTTATTGTTGCATAATACTCCATCGTGTGTACCACAGCTTTTTTTTTTAATCCATTCATCTGTTGGTCAGCATCTAGGTTGTGTTCCATCTTTTTGTTATTGTGGACAATGCTTCAATGAACATGGGTGTGCATGTCTATTTTATTTCTCTACGATATATTCCTAGGAGTGGGATTTCTGGATCACGTGGTATTTCTATTTCCAGCTTTCTACGGAAGGGCCATATCATTTTCCAAAAAGGTTGTATCATTTTGCATTCCCACCAATGGTGCATAAGATTTCCGATCTCCCCAAAGCCTCTCCAGCATTTGTTATTTCCTATTTTATTGATTCCTGCCAGTAATGCCAGGGTCAGATGGTATCTCATTGGGGTATTGATTTGCATTTTTCGAATGGCTAGAGATAGTGAACATTTCCTCCTGTGTGCTGGACTCTTGAATGTCTTCTTTGATGAATTGTCTGTTTGTTTCCGTTACCCATTTTTTTTTTAATTTTTATTGTGCTTTAAGTGCAAATTTACAAATCAAGTCTGCCTCTCACAGAAAAACTTATATACACCTTGCTACATACTCACAATTGCTCTCCCCCTAAAGAGACAGCCCACTCCCTCTCTCCACTCTTTTTTCGTGTCCGTTTCGCCAGCTTCTAACTCCCTCTACCCTCTCATCTCCCCTCCAGGGAGGAGATGCCAACATAGTCTCAAGGGTCCACCTGATCCAAGAAGCTCACTCCTCACCAGCATCCCTCACCAACCCGATGTCAAGTCCAATCACTGTCTGAAGAGTTGACTTCTGGAATGGTTCCTGTCCTGGGCCAACAGAAGGTCTGGGGGACATGATCACCAGGATCTTTCTAGTCTTAGTCAGACTGTTAAGTCTGGTCTTTTTATAAGAATTTAGGGTCTGCATCCCACTGCTTTCCTGCTCCCTCAGGGGTTCTCTGTTGTGTTCCCTGTCATGGCAGTCATCAGTTGTAGCCGGGCATCATCTAGCTCTTCTGGTCTCAGTCTGATGTGGTCTCTGGTAGATGTGGCCCTTTCTATCTCTTGGGCTCGAAATCACTTTGTGTCCTTGGTGTTCTTCATTTTCCTTTGATCCAGGTGGGTTGAGACCAATTGATGCATCTTAGATGGCCGCTTGCTAGTGTTTAAGACCCCAGAGGCCTCTCTCCAAGATGGGATGCAGAATGTTTTCTTAATAGATTTTATTGTGCCAATTGACTTAGATGTCCCCTGAAACTATGGTCCCTAAACCCCAGCTCCTGCTACTCTAGCCTTGAAAGCATTCAGTTTATTCCAGAAACTTCTTTACTTTTGGTTTAGTCCAGTTGTGCTGACCTTGCCTGTATTGTGTGTTATCTTTCCCATCACATAAAGTAGTTCTTATCTACTATCTAATTAGTAAATACCCCTCTCCCATCCTCCATCCCTCCCCCCTCTTGTAACCATCAAAGAATATTTTCTTCTCTGTTTACACTATTTCTCGAGTTCTTATAATAGTGGTCTTATACAATATTTGTCCTTTTGCAACTGACTAATTTCACTCAGCATAATGCCTTCCAGATTCCTTCATGTATGAAATGTTTCACAGATTCATCACTGTTCTTTATCGATGTGTAGAATTCCATTGTGTGAATATGTCATAATTTATTTATCCATTCATCTGTGGATGGGCACCTTGGTTGCTTCCATCTTTTTGCTATTGTAAACAGTGCTGCAGTGAACATGGGTGTGCATATATCTGTTCATGTAAAAGCTCTTATTTCTCTAGGGTATATTCCAAGGAGTGGGATTGCTGGATCCTATGATAGTTCTGTTTCTAGCTTTTTAAGGAAGCACCAAATGGATTTTCAAAGTAGATGCACCATTTTACATTCCCACCAGTAGTGTATAAGTGTTACAATCTCTCCACAGCCTCTCCAACATTTACTGTTTTGTGTTTTTTGGATTAATGCCAGCCTTGTTGGAGTGAGATGAAATCCCATTGCAGTTTTGATTTGCATTTCTCTAATGGCTAATGATCCTGACCATTTCCTCATGTATCTGTTAGCTACCTGAATGTCTTCTTCAGTGACGTGTCTTTTCATATCTTTTGCCCAATTTTTAATTGGCTTATTTTTCTTTTTGCTGTTGAGTTTTTGAAGTATCATGTAGAGTTTAGAGATCAGGTACTGATCGGAAATGTCATAGCTAAAAACTTTTTCCCAGTCTGTAGGTAATCTTTTTATTCTGTTGATGAAGTCTTTGGATGAGCATAGATTTTTAGAAGCCCCCAGTTATAGAATTTCTCTTTTGCATTGTTAGTAATCTTTCTTATACTATTTATGCCATGTATTAGGGCTCCTAATAATGTCCTTATTTTTCCTTCCATGATCTTTATCGTTTTAGATTTTATATTTAGGTCTTTGATCCATTTTGTGTTCGTTTTTGTGCACAGTGTAAGGTATGGGTCTTGTTTCATTTTTTGCAGATGGATATCCAGTTATGCCAGCATCATTTGTTAAAAAGACTGTCTTTTCCCCATTTAACTGTTTTGGGGCCTTTGTCAAATATCAGCTGCTCATATGTGGATGGATTTATGTCTGGATTCTCATTTCTGTTCCATTGGTCTATGTATCTGTTACTGTATCAGTACCAGGCTGTTCTGACTATTGTGGCGGTATAATAGGTTCTTTTTATTTTAATTTAAAATCAGGTAGAGTGAGGCCTCCCAATTTGTTCTTCTTTTTCAGTAATGCTTTACTTCTCTGGGGCCTTTTTCCGTTCCATATGAAGTTGGTGATTTGTTTCTCCATCTCATTAAAAAATGCTGTTGAAATTTGGATTAGAATTGCACTGTATCTATAGATCCCTTTTGGTAGAATAAACATTTTTACAATATTAAGTCTTCCTACCTATGAGCAAGGTTTGTTTTCCAGTTATGTAGGTCTCTTTTGTTTTCTTGCATAAGTGTCTTGTACTTTTCTTTGTATAAGTTTTCTACATCTCCGGTAAGATTTATTCCTAAGTATTTTATCTTCTTGGGTATAAATGGTATAAAAATGGTACTGTAAATGGTATTGATTTGGTGATTTCCTCTTTGATGTTGTTTTTGTTGGTGTAGAGGAATCCAACCGATTTTTATATGTTTAGCTTGTATCCTGATACTCTGCTGAACTCTTCTATTAGTGTTGGTAGATTTCTTGAGGATACCTTCAGGTTTTCTGTGTAATAGAGATAATTTTACTTCTTCCTTGACAATCTGGATGCCCTTTATTTCTTTATCTAGCCTAATTGCTCTGGCTAGGACCTCCAGCACAACGTTGAATAAGAGTGGTGATAAAGGGCATCCTTGTCTGGCTCCCAGTCTCAAGGGGAATGCTTTCAGGCTCTCTCCATTTAGGATGATGTTGGCTGTTGGCTTTGTATAAATGCCTTTTATTATGTTGAGGAATTTTCCTTCTATTCCTATTTTGCTGAAAGTTTTTATCATGAATGGGTGTTGAACTTTGTCAAATGCCTTTTCTCCACCAATTGATAAAATCATGTGATTCTTGTCTTTTATTTATGTGGTGGCTTACATTAATTGTTTTTCTAATGTTGAAACATCCCTGCATACCTGATATGAATCCCACTTGGTCATGGTGAATTATTTTTTTGATATGTTGTTGAATTTTATTGGCTAGAATTTTGTTGAGGATTTTTGTGTCTACTTTCATGAGGGATATAGGTCTGTAATTTTCTTTTTTTGTGGTGTCTTTACCTGGTTTTGGTATCAGGGATATGGTGGCTTCATAGAGTGAGTTTGGTAGTATTCTGTCCTTTTCTATGCTCTGAAATTCCTTAGAAGTAGTGGCGCTAACTCTTCTCCAAAAGTTTGGTATAACTCTGCAGTGAAGCTGTCTGGGCCAGGGCTTTATTTTATTGGGAGTTTTCTGATTAACTTTTCAATCTCTTTTTTTGTTATGGGTCTATTTACTTGTTCTACATCTGTTTGTGTTAGTTTAGGTAGGTAGTGTGTTTCTAGGAATTCATCCATTTCTTCTAGGTTTTCAAATTTTTTAGAGTACAGTTTTCATAGTAAACCGACATGATTCTTTTAATTTCATGTTGGTCTTTCGTAATATCTCCCGTCTCATTTCTTATTTGGTTTATTTGCTTCCTGCTCTGTTTTTCTTTTGTCAGTTTGGCCAATGGTTTACCAATTTTGTTGATTTTTTTGCAAAGAACTAGCTTTTGGTCTTGTTAATTCTTTCAATTGTTTTTCTGTTTTCTATTTTATTTAGTCTGCTCTAATTTTCCTTCTGGTGCCTGAGGGTTTCTTTTCTTGCTCTCTTTCTATTTGTTCAAGTTGTAGGGATAATTCTTTGATTTTGACCCTTTCTTCTTTTTCTCTGTTTGCATTTATTGATATAAATTGACCTCTGAGCACTGCTTTCGCTGTGTCCCAAAGGTTCTGATAGAAGTATTTTCATTCTCATTGGATTCTAGGAATTTCTTTATTCCACCCTTAATGTCTTCTATAATCCAGTCTTTTTTAGCAGGGTATTGTTCGGCTTACAAGTGTTTGATTTCTTTTCCCTGCTTTTTCTGTTATTGATTTCCACTTTTGTGGTCAGAGAAGATGCCTTGTAATATTTCAACGTTTTGCTTTCTGCTAAGGCTTGCTTTATGACCTAATACGTGGTCTATTCTACAGAATGTTCCATGTGCACTAGAAAAGAAAGTATACTTGGTTTCTGTTGGGTGGAGTGTTCTGTAAATGTCTATGAGGTCAAGTTGGTTGATCGTGGCATTTAGATCTTCCGTGTCTTTATTGAGCTTCTTTCTGGATGTCCTGTCCTTCACTGAAAGTGGTGTGTTGAAGTCTCCTACAATAATTGTGGAGCTATCTCACTTTTCAATGCTGATAGAGTTTGTTTTATATATCTTGCAGCCCTGTTATTGGGTGCATAAATACTTAATATGGTTTTATTTTCTTGGTGTATTGTCCCTTTAATCATTATTATATAGTGTCCTTCCTTATCATTTGTGGTGGATTTAACTTTAAAGTCTATTTTGTGAGAAATTAGTATTGCCACTCATGCTCTTTTTTGATTGTTGTTTGCTTGATATATTTTTTCCATCCTTTGAGTTTTACTTTGTTTGTGTCTCTAAGTCTAAGGTGTATCTCTTGTAGGCAGCATAAAGATGGGTCTTGTCTTTTAATCCATTCTGCCACTCTCAGTCTCTTTTTTGGTGCATTTAGTCCATTTACATTCAGTGTAATTACGGATAGGTCTGAATTTAGTGGTATCATTTTGATGTCTTTTTTGTGTGTAGTTGACAGTTTCTTTTTCCCACTTAATTTATATATTGTCTTTATATATTGTCCTTTCCTCATATTCGTTGTTATTGACTTTGTTTCTGCTGAGTCTCTATTTATTTTTTATTTTTTTTATTTTGATGAGTAGGATAGTTTGTCTCCTCTGTTGGTTTGGTTTTTGGTGCTTACCTTATTATTTACCCTTATTTTTCTAAATTTAAACCTAACTTTTATTTCTTTGTGTCGCTGTATCTTCCTCTGCACATGGAAGATTTGTGGTTACATTTCTCTGTCCCTCTTTATTGTCTTCTTTTATGTAATAACATCAATGTTACCCTGTTTTGAGCTTTTTTTAAAATAATATTGCTTTTTTTTTTTATTTCTGTGTCTGGGTTGACTTCTGATTGCTCTGCCCATTGTTCTAGTTTTGGGTTGGTACCTGATATTGATTTTCTAACCAAAGAACTCCTTTTAGCATTTCTTGTAGTTTTGGTTTGGCTTTGATGAATTCCCTAAACTTCTGTGTATCTGGAATAGTCCTAATTTCACCTTCATATTTAAGAGACAGTTCTGCTGGATATGTGATTCTTGGCAGGCAATTTTTTTTCCGTGAATTTTTTAAATAAGCCATCACACTGCCTTCTTGCCTGCATGGTTTCTGCCGAGTAGACCGAGGTTATTCTTACTGGCTCTCCTTTGTAGGTGACTTTTTGTTTATCCCTCACTGCTCTTAAAATTCTCTCTTATCTTTGGTTTTGGCAAGTTTGATTATAACATGTCTTTGTGACTTTCTTTTTACATGTACCTTATGTTGAGTTCGATGATCATCTTTGATAGATATCTTCTCATCTTTCACAATATCAGGGAAGTTTTCTGCCAAAAAATCTTCAACAGTTCTCTCTGTATTTTCTGTTATCCCTCCCTGTTCTGGTACTGCAATCACTCATACATTATTTCTGTGGATGGAGTCCCACATGATTTTTAAGTTTTCTTCACTTTTTAAAAATTCTTTTATCTGATTTTTCTTCAAATATATTAGTGCCAAGTGATTTACCTTCAAGTTCAGAAGTCCTGGCTCCTACTTGCTCAATTCTGCTTGTCTGACTTTCTATAAAAAAAAAATAAACTATGGAGTTTTCTAATTCTGTAATTTTATTGTTAATCTGAACTTCTGATTGCTGTCTATGGATTTTTCCAGCTTATCAAACTTTTCATTATGGTCCTGAATAATCTTTCTAATTTCTTCATTTGTGCTGTTCTTCTCTGGTTCAGGAGGTGTGAGTAGGCTATGTGGCTGGCTGCCTCTCCCTGAGGAAACTGCGGCCAAACACTAGTATCAGCCCACCCCGCGGCCTTGGGAATGGTGCCTGAAGGATCCCCGTGATTCAGGTCCGGTAACACCTCTCCGCTTCTGAACGGTCTCTTCCTTCCCCTGCCTCTCAGTTCATTTTTTAAGCTTGCCTTTGAAGCTCAGGGCTCCCAGTTTGTCACAAATGTACACATTTCATTTGTTTTTTTCAGGTCTTTGTTGTAAAGAGGGCTCGCCCGAAGCATCTGTCTATTTTGCCATCTTGGCTCCACCTCTCAAGGCTGTAAATCTTTATGGGAGCAAACCGTCACATTTTTCTCCTGCAAACACATCACAGACATTCCAAAAATAGAGGAGAGAAGGAAAGGTGCAGAAGAAAAAATAAAGCCGGACACTATCCAAATTTGATGAAAGACATAAACATGCAGCACACTGGCCTTGGCTCAAACCCCTGAGTTGCCAGGGTTTGAAGAGCAACTACAGGGCAATCCCCAAAGCCCAAGTCCTTTCAGTTCTCTACTTCTATCAGGTTTGGTATTGGCCAATGGCCAAAGCAGTCATAAGTTCTGTTGCAATTCAAGAGGCTACTAGACTTCTGTTTTCAATGAAAGCAGCTTCCAGGTCATTTTCCAAAAGCATGGAAAAGAAACAGGAAAAAGATGTCACCATACTGTATTCAGGTACAATAAGTAAATGCACTCAAGTGTTTTCTGAACTATGGCAAGGCATTTCTTGAGTACAAGAATTTCCCAGAGTAGAACGTAGTTCTGTTGTACATAGGGTCACTATGAGTCAGAATTGACTCAATGGCACCTAAAGACAACAGCATCAGGGAGTAGGATATTCTGCCAGGAATAGTGTCAAGAAAGGCTTCAACCAAGAAGTGAAACATTAAATGGGCATGGATACCAAGACAGCAAGAACAAGTGCCCATTTTTACAATCAATCACAAGGAATAAATACAATCAAGTGTGTTCTCAGCTATGGCAAATTGTTTCCAAAACATAATGGAGTACACAGCAGGAAGTAAGGAGTTATACCAGTAGTAGGGTCAGAGAAGAGTTTACCAGGAAGTGATGCTGAACCAAATGTGGAAATACCGGTAGGTGGTTAAGAAGTAGGAAATGGCCCAATATATTCAGGAAACCCCAAGTATTCTCCTGAGGCCACAGTGCAAGGTGATGGTATCATGAATGTAAAAATTATGAGGCGATAGGGTGAATCTATTGGGGCATTTTTGCTCCATTTCTGAGCAAGAAAGATCTTCTTTTGCCCTTTTGTGTTTCGAGATGCTTGTCCCAGTTCTACCCTCTGCAGTCACACAAAGCAAACCGCCTCTTCTCCTCATCTGAGAGCTTTCGTTTTCCTCCAAGTTATCAGATTCCCTTCTGTCCACCAGCAAAAATTTCTAAAACCCCTTCTCAAATGGTTTCAACAATTTTACTGGTTACTTTTCTAAATAGCCCTCTAGAACAAAATCAAACGTGCAGTCCAGCAGAGAACAGTGGGCTTTTTCCTGAGGGCTCTGCTAGGCCTCCCATGTAGGTTGACCATGGAGGTCCTTATACTCATTGCTTTTCTTTGAGGCCATAATGCTAACCCTGTTCCAGAAGGTCCAAGAGAAAGCATGGGAAGGTGGTATGTGTACCATATTCTGGGGCTCAGAGCCAGGAAGGTCAAAGAATTTGGGTCAACAGTCTACCCATGAATGATGGTACCTTTAGGCACCACATCAAAGAGTTCTATTCTGCGCTGATTTTCGATAAAGGATGGGTCTTTTGGGGGACTCATCATTCATCACTCATTGATCCAACTAACATATGTCAAGTATCTACTATGTGTCAGGTACTATCCTACTTTCTGGGACTACATATATAAGGCAGACCTTGTGTTTGCCCCCAAGTTGCTTATAATCATTTTAAAGAAGATAGATTTTTAAATGAGGATCTCACATGAATATCTGGGTGGTGAGGGGAGTGTTATCATGTAGGGATTATAGAGTGATCTGATACTTAGAGCAGGAATATCAAGTAGTTTAGGCAGACTCAGCAAGCTGTGACATGAAATATAACAATGTTGTTGTTGTTGTTATGTGCTATTAACTCAATTCCAACTCCTACTAATCCCATGTAATAGAGTAGAACAGTCCCATAGGGTTTCCAAGGCTGTAATCTTTATAAGAGCAAATAGCCAGCTCTTTCTCCCCTTTTTCGTTAGTAGCCAACACTTAACAATTGTACCACCAGGGCTCCTCTAACAGTGAACATTCATATAATCTTAGTCTGTAGCAGTCACTGTTGTTAAAGGTGGCATCCTCTCAACAACCCTATGAGAAGGATAGAGTTCTCTTAATCTGACAGGTGATGGGAGTGAGGCATAGAGAGTTTCAATGCCTCATTCAAGGTCATATGGCAGGTATGTAGAAACACTGGGACTCAAGCCCAGGAGTTTGGCTGGGGCCTGCTGTCTTCACCATCATGGTTCACCATGGAGAAGAAGGGAGGGGAGAGAATATCTTCTAGCCAAAGGAAACAACCTATGTGAAGCCTCAGCTACAAAGGAAGCCTGAGAGGGCTTCAGAGTGGACATGTGTTTCTAGGACTGGAGCAAAGTGGATCAAACAGTGTCAGAGGAGTGGCTTGGGGGAAACAATGGCCATTACACTGTTATTATTCCGTGGTCTCTCAAGTCACCCCAACAGATGTTAACCTTTTTAAGGGCAGAGGAAAGGTTCAATTCATTCTTTCTATATTATTTCCCTTATAACAACTTCCTAACCCCTGCCAGAAGAGTTGCCACATTTTTCTTGTTGCCATGTTTGGATTCAAAATGGGCCCTCAGAACTGAGAGATGTCAACAATGATGTCACACAAGGGTTACTAGAATCCTCGGTGTTCACTCAGATTCCAGTGGCTTTTTGGAGAGGTTGTTGATCTGAGATCTTCTGTGGGAGAGCGACTTAAACTACCAGTTCACAGACAGTGTTTCCTAAATTAGCATTGTCGAGCTAGGGAGAGTTTGGGACATCATCTCTAACTGGCAGGAGGGAAAAAACTCCTTCAGAAGGCCGTTCTTTTTGTCTCATCTTCACCCAGCCAGGATGGAGCGGCAGAATGCAATGAGGAGGACTTTCTCTTAGAATTGAGGTAAGAGCATGAGGAAAATGCTTCCTGATCAATTACAGCTGGCAGTGAGGGGTTGTATTTCCCTGAAAAAGAGGACTACAAGGAGAGAAGATGAAACCTGTGCTGTGGGATGACCGGGCTCACTGAGGTTTTTGCTGAGAAAGTACTTCCTGCCATTCTGTAGACAACTAAGCAAAGTAGGTGATGTGAAAGAATAAATGGGTTAATTATAAAATTCTACTGCAACCTGAGGGTTTTTCAGAGTAGGGAGGAGAAGACACTCAATGTTTTAGGCATGATATTCCTGCTTCTATCTCTGGGATTGAAGGAGGCAAGTGGTCACCTAGGGCAGTGGGTGAAGGGCCAGGAAGAACGGTGGTTATGGAGACTTGTACTTATTTTTAATATGTTCTAATGAGATTGAATTGACAAGTCATGTGATGAATTAAAAGAAATAAAATTATTTGAGGAGTTTGGGGAGTGGGTGGTGTGAGAGAACACAGTACCCCACGCTGACCCAGAGTTCCCGGTCGCTGTGAGCCCCAACAGTTCCCAGCCTGGACTCAGGCAGCAGAAGGTCTGGGCACGACTTGCTGCCTGAGCTTCAGGGACTTGCCCTTTTCCTCCAAGTTCTAAAGTTCTATTTAGACTTGAAGTTTTAAAATTTTACCACACTGAACCTGAGCTTGTGCTGTACTTCCTGGTGGCGCACCCTGATCCTGTATCCTCTTCCACCACCCACCCCTTTTTCTTCTCTGCTTTTCTCCTGTGTTGCCCCACAGTGGCTGAGCCCTGCTTTCTGCTCCCTCCTTGGTCTCTGTATCTCTCTAACATACTCCTGGGAGGTCCCTCCTCTCTATCCTGTATCTCACCATGGAGTTTTCTGTCCATCCAACTCACACAACCTACCTCCAAATCTTTTTTCATTCTGAACTCTCTAGTCCTTCCCTCAGATACAGAAAAACCTACAGACCTTTAGGCTGACAGGGATGATCCACCCAGACACACCTAGGTGAGGTGGTTGTATTTGACCACCGATGTCTCTGGAATCAGGACTCTCAGATACATACAGTCATCTGTTTTCTGCCTGAGGACCTTGAAGCGGTTCATCTAAGATGGACCTGTAGAGGGGACTTCTGTTTACAGAAAGACAAGTTTAACCCTCTACTATTGCTTGTTTAGGAAGGGTACAAGGAAGAGGTATACATGTAAGACTTTAACAAAGTATACAAATTTTCTTTCTCTTTAAGTACAGTGCCTCTATAAAAAGTCCTCCCTTTAAAGAGAGTTAAGAGATGAGACTTTCTCCTGTTTGAGTGTTTACTTGCTAAATATGCTAAGAAAATCACCGTTTTAGAAGAAATCTTTAGAAGTTTCAGACAATTAAAAAGGTTCACGGAAATGAGGACATTTACATGTTCCAAAGAAGGGAATTCACTTGGCATTCAACATATCAATGCCATGAAAAAATTAATTTGAAGATTCTTTATTTACAAATATGATACCCTGCAATACTATCTTCAAAGGGCATAAGCTCTCGTTACAAGGTACTACTATCACTAGTAAGGGACCTTCGGTGGCACAAAGTGTTTGCGCTCTACAAATAAACGAAAGGTTAGTGGTTCCAGCTCACACAGGTGCGTCCTGAAAGAGAGGCCTTGCTTCTGCTTTCATAATGATTGCAGCCAAGAGCACCCTATGGAGTGCAGCTGTACCCTGTACACATGGTATAGCCATGAGTCAGAATCCACTGCTTGGAAATGGCTACCGTCAGTAGTACCATTTTGCAGAGATTTTATTGTTCACAGCAATGCCCCCAAAAGGGTGGTAGGTTCTGTGAAAAAGAAAGAAGGGATGAGGTCTGCAGAGGTGGAGGATGCTGGTGATGGAGAGGCCTCCAGGGATTCCTGAGACCAGAGCCTTGGGCTCCTATATGAAGATCAGGGCCATGAGAGCTCATGTAAATTAACTATTCTCAGAGGTCTCTATCCGAGAGGAAAATGCCCAAGAGTCCACAACATCTCAAGCAAAAAGTCCAAGCTCTAGGCCCAGGGAGACTCCACAACCATCAGAGAGGTCTTTTCCCTCAGCTTCCACTGAGCAGACATCTCATTCATCCAGCTAAGGGGCTGCTCCAGAGAAGCGATGGGTCAGGTGTGCATATTTCACCCAGGTGTGCTCGGTCAAGGGAGTGGCTGTTGCCTGGCAGACCAAAACCTCCTTTGCCCCCATGGGCAAGATGCCCCAGGTCTTTGAGGCTGAGCTCTCTGGGGAGAGCACCATTGGCTCTGTCCTCAGTCTGGCCAACACTGAGTCCCTGGTCAGCACTCTGGGGCCCCGGCGGGAGGGGCCCCAGGCCAGCACAACAGTGCCCAGTGTCTGAGGAGAGGAGCATGGGGAGAGCCCCTGCGCAGCCACCCCGGAGTGGCTAGTGACCCATGAGCTCCGCTTCCGCCGCTTGGCCTGCTGCCTTGTGTTCAAGTCTCAGGAGGCCCTGGTGGCTCACAGGGAGCATGACCCAGGGCTTCAGCTGCCAGGTCTTCTGTGAAGGGCTGCTGGAGAAGCAAGTGCCATGCTTAGCCCAGTTCAGGCCTGGAGGCTGCCACCAGCTGGCCAGGTGCCAGCTGATGGCCTCCAAGAAGAGGGAGGTGAGGGAGAAGAGCATGGTCTGCAGGAGCTGGAGGAGCAGCTGGAGAGGCAGAGAGAGGAGCTGAAGAGGCTGAGGCACCAGCTGGTGGGGTTGCAGAGGTGGGGGCCAGGCTGCAGAGGGTGGGGGCACAGCAGCAAAGCCAGAGAAGAAATAGTCTGAAGACCTGCTAGCACCCTGGGCCTGGGAGGAGCAGGGCATTTGTGCTGGGAAATGTGGGTCCTGTCACCAGCTGCTACCCAAAACATATGTGGTTTGAATCTACCCAGCGGCCCACGGAAGAAAAACCTAGCCATCTACTTCTGTACTATCACAGTCATTGAAAACTCTATAGAGTGCAATTCTACCCTGAAACAACTGGGTTCACCATGCGTTGAAATCAACAACAGAACCGTAGGTTTTTGTTCTGTTAAGGCCTTTATTCAGGCTGCTTTAACCCACTTGCTCTGTAAGAACCTCTCCTCCTGGCCCTGTGTCCCCACCCACCTACTCCAAGTGCACGGAGAGCTGCAATCCTAGGGGGACCTGGATGGAAGGAGCCCCAGGACAGCTGACTTCAGACACCAGGTCTGCTCAGAGGTTCCCCTGGCCCAGGAGAGTAGAGGACAGGCCTCATCTGGATGGTGAGGTCTTGGAACCCTGAGAACGAGCACAGCATAAGTAGGGGGAGAGAAATGGGATTTCAGTGGGACTTGGGATGCTGCTCTAAGGGAGCTCCAAGGGAGGTGTGCTGGTGAAGGGGGTGTCTCTGAGTTCTTTGCATATAAAGAACCAGAGAGAAGGCAGGCTGTGAGGAAACCTAACTATAGGTGAGCAGTGGGCATAAAGCCCTAACCAAGGACTCTGGGTCGCTTCTCAACATCCTCCAAGCAGAGAAAGCAGGAAGTCCTGGTTAGAAAAAGAGGAATAGGTGGTGAAATAAAGAGCTCACCCCATTCAAGTCTACTGCCCTCACTGGGGGAGTTTGGGTTTATTGCTGTGATTTAGTGTTGTTGCCTCTTTGGAGGATTGGGAGGTGGTTTAGGAAAACTCTCCTGGGTGTCACCCTTTTCTGCATAACACTAGATCTAGTAGTGTCTGCATAACTCATGCAAAGGATGAGTTCCTAGGATGTAAGGGAACTTTTTTTTCTTTTAAAAAAGCTTTTTCTGTTTGATTTTGCACATATCAATAACACTAGCTTGTTCTTTCTTTTTTTCTGTGGTATAATTTGGCCGATCCTGAGTTCAGAGAACTGGAAGAAAAAGACTGGGCTGGAACTATAGGAACAAAGGCAGACGAGGCCTCTTAACCCTGGGAGAACACAGATGGTTACAGGTGAGGCCAGCAAGGGGCAGATTCAGGCCCAGACTGTATAATGAGCAGAAAAGCCCAACTCTTAGACACATCATCAAGTCCCAGGACCTGGGAAGCCCTGGAGATGCCAGGGGCATGTCAATCCTCCTGGGAGATAAGACCCCAAATGGCACAGGGAAGCCTTCAGGGGCAAGGAAGGGAGGGCAGGGCCTCCAGGACGGGCATCTCCATCCACAGGCTGCCCTATATATATTTCTCAGTGACAGTAATGGCTTCTGTGAGGGATGGGGTCAGAGGCAGACAGAAGCGAGAGCTTTGAAACGGAGTTAATTCTGCCAGTACCTGAAGGTGAAAAAGGAAAGCCTGTGATTCTCAGAGGTACAGAACTATGAGGGGGCTGACGTATACAAGGTGGGCAGAGGTGTTTGGAGAGGTCCATCTGTCCAAAGACTTATGACCATAGTCTTCATTATCCTAAAAACAGCAATTTCCCAGTTAACTTCCTCTACGTTTAAACCAAACCCAAACCCATTGCCACTGAGTCCTGATAAAAGGCCTGGAGTGCGCAAGGGTGGTTTTTTCAGTAGAGCAATGAGGGAAGGAAGGTGGTAACAGCATACCAGACAAAGAGACTCTTCTTTGTGCCTTGTTATACTCAGTTGCACATGGTGTCCAGCGGTCATCTTTGCGTATACACATGTACATGCATTAAGGGTAACTATATTGAGCCTCACGGAATTCTTTTTGGTCCTTTCTAGGGATAGAGATCCGAACAGGTCACTGGCTCCATATACCAAACATGAAATCTGCAGAGTCTGACTTTTATACAGTCTGTGCTTGTGTTCTCTATCCAGGGATTAAAATCTTTGATCTGACATTAAAGATTGTTCTTTTCCCTATAAGAAAAAGAGGAAGACCCTCAACAAAATGGATTGACACAGTGGCTGCAACAATGGGATCAAACATGGCAACAATTGTCAGGGTGGCGCAGGATGGGGTAGTATTTCCTACTGTTGTATATAAGGTCATTATGAGTCGGAACCAACCTGATGGCACCTAACAACAACATTAAAAAAAAGTTTTAAAAATATATCTGTCATATTTTACAACTTGCAAATATCTTATAATCTTATTATGACATACGTAGCAGTACAAATTTGTAAAGAAGTTATAACACAAACCATCCCTACACAGGTATTTTGCTCCTGCTCCCCCAAGGTGTCCAGTGTTCAAAGACACATGAGTGTCCTTCCTTACATTTCTCTTTTCTGGGAGACATGTTACAGTTGTACGTATCCATGTAGATCTATTTGCATGTTTACTGTTACAGAACCTTTCACACAGTCTACCCACATTACTCCTTGCCCCTTTTTTCACTTAACATATGGCACTAATGCTATCTGTTTGGTTCTTCTAATTTTTTAACTCATATTTATACACAAAGAACGTAAATAAATGGCAGCAATGATGGTGTGCAACCTATACACTTTCATATAATTCTACAGAAATGAAAACACATACCATGTATGGTGGTTAAGCATAGTCATTTCAGTATGTTCTAGCTCCCCACCCCTTGTCCCTTCCCATAACTGAATCCAAGATAGTTCATATCAACAATCAGGTAAATGTTCTATCTTATTATTCTTGCTTAAACTGTCATATTCACACATGCAAACAAGCGCATCTACTCATTTATGCACATATATATACTCGTACCCAAATATATTCGGTTATTATTGTTTTACCCATATGGGCTCACTTTATATATATACTTCTCTGTATCTTGCTTTTTTTCTTCAATAATACTTCACAGTAATTTTACTTACTAATCTTCTATAGCTCTATTTCATTCTAATGACAACTATGTATTATTGTATGATATGGTTGTTATATTATTATTCTAATATTATTAGAATATTTGAATATAATATATTAAAATTTTATTATAATATCACATCATCAATGGACACTAATTTTATTTTTCCTTTTTTGTCATTAATAATGACCATCCTTTGTATATACTACGTGGAGCCCTGGTGGCATAGTGCTTAAGAGCCCAGCTTCTAACCAAAAGGTGGCAGTTTGAATCCACCAGCTGCTTCTTGGAAACTGTATGAGGCAGTTCTACTGTGTCCTTAGGGTTGCTATATACTATAAGATTTGCGTCTGTGGGGTAGATTCTAATGAGTGAGGTTTCCAGTTCAAAGAATGTTTTAAAAGCTTAGAGCCCTGTCTATGTCTTTCCCCTAAAAGGCTATAATAACACACCTGTCTTTGTCATCTAGTGCTGCTATAACAGACATACCACAAGTGGATAGCTTTAACAAAGAGAAATTTATTCTGTCACTGTCTAGTAGGCTACAAGTCCAAATTCAGGGTAGCTTTCTATCTCTGTTAGCTCTGGAGGAAGGTCCTTGTCATCAGTCTTTTCTTAGCCTGGGAGCTTCTCAGTGCAGGAACCTCAGGTCCAATTGCTTCCCTTTCCTTTTATCTCTTTTAAGGTAAAAGGTGATGCAGGCCACACCACAGGGAAACTCGCTTTACATTGGATCATAGTAACGGTGTTAGGATCCCACCCTAATCCTCTTTAACATAAAATTACAATCACAAATGGAGGACAATTACACAATACTGGGAATCACAGCCCAGACAAATTGATATACACAGTTTTGAGGGGACATAATTCAATCCATGACAGCACCTTCCAGCCACGTCTGAGGGCATCCTTCTTCCCACAGCCCACCCAGCCATAAGTGGTGTTGATTTTTAAATTGTGCCAGTATCACTGGGATTTTGATTGATATTTTCTTAACTATCATTGTTTTTGAAACTTTGATTATGTTTATTGGGTGTTTGGATTTTTTTCTGAATGGTCGGTTAATTGCTCATTACCAACAGTTCTGATGAGGGCCACAATACACAGACCCCGAAAAAATGGGAGAAAAGCAAAGAACAGAACTCAGATTATTGAAAAGTCCAGACTTACTTGATGAGTTGAGACTAGAGGATTCCTTGAGATTATCGCCCTGAGAAACTCTTTAAACCTTGTACTGAAACTATCCTCTGAGGCCATCTTTTAGCAAAATAGCAGATTGGCACACAAAATAAAGGGTATTATCCATCAGTATGGCACTCCATTAAAAAACCATTATATGAGGCCAAAATGTCAACCATTACTCTAAAGCAAAGGTGAGAACATAAGGGGGCAGGGAAACTAGAGTACTGGAAATGGAACAACCAGAACACAATTAAAGACACTGTTGACCACATTGTGAAAAATCTGAACGATTTTTGTGGAAATTGTCAGATGGGAACCTAATTTGCTGAGTAAAGTTTCACCAAAAACAAAACATTATTTAAAAAAATCATTGCTCATTTTCCAAGTACCAAATTTTTGCGTCTGCTTCATTTAAAGTAGGAGTAGTTATTAGTCCTTTGTCATCTACACTTCAAATTTTTTAATCTTTTGCTTATCTTTTTTTTTGCAAGCTCTTTTCCCTTCTTCAATAATTGAAATATTTTATGCTCAATTACATCTACCTTTTCTCTTATAATTTCTGGATTTCCTATATAGGTTAAGAAAATCTTACATGTAACTTCCTAATTTTCTATTAAGATTGTTGTTGATTTATATATTACATTTGTAAATCTATGTGGTATTTTGGTACACTTTTCTATAAGGACAATCGGTTGAGTCAGCACCATTTATTATATAAATCATAATTTTCCCTGGTTGAAATATCAACTCTGTCTTCGTGGTTATTAGGATCTCCCTATGGATTTTCTATTTTGTTCCATTGGTGTATTTCTCAGTTCCTAGTTTTTTTTTTAGTATAAACCCTGGTGGCGCAGTGGTTAAGAGCTATGGCTGCTAACCAAAAGGTTGGCAGTTCGAATCCACCAGGCGCTCCTTGGAAACTCTATGGGGCAGTTCTACCCTGTCCTATAGGGTTGCTATGAGTCAGAATCGACTTGACAGCAATGGGTTTGGTTTTTTGTTTAGTATAACGTATTAATTTGTTCTATTCAATGAAAGAAGGCTGCACTTACTATCCTTTTTCATATTTTGGTTGTCTATCGTATAAGGACCCCTGGTGGTACAATAGTTAAGCACTTGGCTGCTAACCGAAAGGTTGACAGTTCGAACACACCCAGCAGCTCTACAAGAGAAAGACGTGGGGATCTGCTTCTGTAAAGATTACAGCCCCTTCCCTCCCCCCTACCCCCCCAAAAAACCTAAGCGGCACTTCTACTCTGTATTCAGTTCAACAGACAACTATTTTGATATTCTAATGGAAATCGCATTATATACATATCTTAGTTTTGAAACACTTGACTTTTGTTTTACAAGTCTTCACGTTCGGGAGAACAGGCATTTTTTTCATATTCAATCAGGTTTTGTTTTATTTACTTCAGTAGATTATTTTCTTCATATAGATCTCCTACCGTTTCTATCAAAACATTTCCCTAAGTATCTTATTGTTTTTGACACTATTTGGTACAATCAAATAGCAGAGGAAAGAGAATGGTCTATCCTTCCCATTTCCATTTTTTTGGGTGCTTATTTCTGGTCAGAAATATAGCACTGATTTTGGTATATATGTCCTGTATCCTGCCACTTTATCAGCAATTTTATATTCGTCCTCTAGGTTTGCAATTATATCAGCATTAAAAAAGTTTTAAAATCTTTTAATAGTTACCCTCGTTATTTAAAATTTCTGGCTTATTCATACATCAAAACTATATTCTGGGATAGAAGTAATTATAGCTATCTTTGTTTAGTTGCAAACTTTATCAAAATGAATGGACTGTTTTGTAGTTTATCCCACATCTGCTAAGTTTTGGGATAATTCATTGTGCACCAGTAGATAACAAACACATTGACCTTGCCGACCATGATTGCATTTAGGTTCGTGGACAAGTTGAGGAGAGTTTCATCTTCACCTATTCTTTGATGGATCCTGTCTAAGGCCAAAATTACCTGTTCTTCGCATGTTTCATGAAATCTGCTGAGAGTCATCCAGGCCTGTTATTTTCTTTGCAGGAAGATTTTTAACTCTAATCCATTTTCGACTCAACGGCAGCAGGCGAGTAAAACAATCCATTTTGCTTCATGGAATCTTCTGGCAATAATTTATTAGACAAGTTTCCAATGTGTGCTCTAGGCTGCTGGAAAGCCATCTTTAAAGATTATGTGGATATTCACTCTTTTCAGCCTTATCCAAACTCTTAATCAATCCCAGATTCTCCCCATTTCCACAAAGGTTCTTTCCTGCATCCACTCCTGGTACCAGTTCCCTCATCTCAGACTTTGTATTTTCTGAAGAGAAATGAACAGTGTGCTATCCAAGCAGTGTCGTGTCCACCGGCTCCTGAGAATACTGTCTTCAAATATTCTTTTATTTTCTATTTTTGTCTGTACTTATTACTTTCTTTTTCATACCGCATCCTTATTGTTTTAAAGTTCTGCTTTTCATGTCTGGGTCTGAAACTCAGCTGGGATTGCCTTTGTGTGTGGTGTGGTGTCCAGTTGCATGTGGGGATCAAAAGGACACATTTTTCAGGAGGGTGAGGATGGGGAGGGTGCTGACACATTGCAGGGATCACAAGAAATGTCACGGAACAATTTGTGCATGAATTGCTGAATGGCAAATTAATTTACTACCTAAATTTTCACCTAAAGCACAAGAATGTTACACACATACATCCCCATCCCCACACAGGCACATTTTGGAAGTAAAAGGCAGAGAGAGGCAGTTGGGGCGGTTGGGGCGGCCACAGTGGGTGCTGCGCTTGGGGAGAGGAGCGCTCCAGGGCTTCACCGGGTCCTGGGCCCAGCAGAGCTGGCAGAGGACCGGAGCCTGGGTCCGGTGCCTCTGGCGAAGGACCAGCTCCCCTCATACCTGCCAGCCAGCCTCTAGCCCCTGCTCTTGTCCCTCTGGGTCTCCGCCGCCAGTCTCCTCATTGCTACCACTAAAATTTAGGGGGAAGCCAACGCCACGGAGAGGGCAGCCCAGAACCTGGACTTCAGGATTTCCACGCGCACCGCCCGGCCTGCAGCACTTCCGCTGCGAATCGGTCAGCTGTCTGGTATCCCTAGGACGCTGGGCACGGGTGAGTGAGTTGTGATCACACATGGGCTTCTAAATCCACCCATAGGAGGCCCCGGGGGGTGCACTTCTGGGAGGAAAAGGCCAGGCCAAAGAGGCCACACTGTCAGGTGGACCCTCTCTTTCCAGGCTGGACTCACCGGCTGCACCGCACCGGGAAGAGTCCTCCCAAGGGCTCACCCCTAAGGCCACGATCAGACTTTGGGGATCCCCAGGCTCCCAGAGCTACAGTACTGCACGGGGAGGGTAAGGTAGTGCTTCCAGGCCACCTCCTGGCAGCAGTTCCTCCTGAATGTGACCCATTTGCCAGCCTGAATTTCTTGCACTGTTTTTCCACCAGCCTGGCATTCTGCAACAGAAGCTGCAGGGAGAGTTGCTTCATGAAGCTGCTTTGCACTGAGGTCCTGAGCCTGTGCACTCTCAGCACGAGATCCCATGATTTTAGTTGGATGATTTCTTTCCAATGACATGTTTTCCTAGATTTTCTTCTCCCCCAGCTCAGATTTTCTTCTCAGCCCTATCTATTTCTTTGTCCTTTTCCTCCCATCTCCATTTTGTTGGCTCCTAAGACATCTCTCAGTTCTTTTGCCCCCACCCTCCCTTGACCCTGCCACTGTAGACCCCTCCCTGGAAGACCCCCATGGAAGGTGCTAGAGAGTGATTCATGGGCCTCCAGCTGCTCAGGAACTTGGGGAGGGGGTATCTAGGGATCTACACTTCTAAGAAGCTCTTCAGGTAATTCTGGTCCTGATGCAATGGAAGGTTTTATTTTAGAGGTCAGCTGTGAGCAGGCCCCTACTGAGCATGGCTGTGGCAGGTTTCCCACACACCCCTCTGCTTTGCTCAGTCTGGGGGGAGACAGAAGATGGTAGAGCTAAGCTGCAAGGATTTCCTGCAGCAAAGCCTGCCCTGGTCTGGGCTAGGCAATTTGTTTCCCCAATTCTCATCACTAGCTGTGAACAGACCGTTCTCTGCTCAGACTAAAGAAGAATAACAAAATGAGCTCGAAACAGTAAATGCCTGCTTGAAGCCCTAGTTGCTAAAAAAGGGGGAGGGGGAGGGGGAACAAGAACCCAAAGGATGTGAAATGAGCCTCCTCTTTTGACATCCTGCGTGGTCCCTAACTTTCTCATCTTCCACCTCCCAAGACTGTACAAACTGAGTTCAGATCCTGGAATAAAGATCCCCAGGAATATTGCTGCTTTCATCACCCCGTGAGGGTTTCCCCAGTGCTGGCCAAAATAAGGTCTGAGAATCCTCCAGGGGCTGCCCAGGCCTGTGTACTGGACATTCAACACACCGAGGTTCAGAACCACTTCAGCTTCCCAACACTCGGGCTTGACCCCAGGGACCTGACCCAGAGGATGCTGAGACTTTCTGAAGTCAATACTCCCACCCACTCCTCAGGTTCTCCCCATCTGAGCCTCAAGATCAGTCAGGCCTCATGTCCTCTCAGCAGCATTCCTGTTAAAGGATAACTAAAGGTACTGTAAGGATCCCTGGTGGTGCACTGGTTAAAGTGCTCAGCAGCTAGCCAAAAGGTTGGTGGTTCAAACCTGGCCAGCCACTCCACAGGAGAAGAGGTGGCAGTCTGCTTCTGTGAAGATTTACAGCCTTGGAAACCCTATGGGGGCAGTTCTACTGTGTCGTACAGGGTCTCTGTGATTTGGAATCGACTTGATGGCAGTGGGTTTGGGTTTTTAAGGGCACTGTGGGTTTGTGCTCTATACCCTGAGAACCTGCCCCCTCTGAAAGGTGGAAGGAGCTACTGAAAGGACACCATCGTAACCGGCATAAGCCACAGCCCATGGTGCTGAGGGAAAACTGGAAGGGAGAGAGAGGTGGATAAGTTAGAAAGGCCCGGTTCTGTAGGCAGCCAGGGGCCAGGGTGACCTGAAGCCACAAAGCTGACCAGAGACGAAAAGCTTCAAGCCCGCCCCTCCTGAGTCCATTTCTTCTTTCAGAGAAGAAAGTCTTTCCATGATCTTATTGGCTAGTCCTGAAAGGCCTTTGCTTTAACATGAAGGAGCCTCCAAAGCCTCTTGGGGCAAAGAATGACCCAGGAGACCCTACCAACCACACTCCATCCTTCCCGCAAGTCAGAGGGCCAGTAATTTCAGCCTTCCAGCTACTCCACCGATCTGATGACTTGAAACAGGATTTCACTGAAGCTCAAACATGACATAGACTGGACATACTCCTGGGTTCTCTTCTCACAGCTGATCGCCTTGTTCCTAGTTTTGTTACTAAACTTAGATACAGAATGAGAAGGGGAGCTTGTGGAATGCCTGGCATCTTAGCGGCAGTTTCTTTTTTTCTTGAAGAGAGAAGAGGTGAAAAGAAGGCAGCATTTACTGTGTCCTTTTCCATGAGTCTCAAGGAATTCTCACAAAGACCCTCTCAGTAAGGACTGATGGGAAGTGCCTTGCTTTTCTTTTAAACTTTGCCCTGAGGCGCTTTGATTATGGAGTACATACGAAGAATTTTCCCCTTAGGGAAGCATTCTAATTCTTACCTAGACTGTAAGCAGAATGACGACATATTAAGCGCTAAGCTTGGTACATAAGGGAGTGGGAACCCCTCAAAGCAGGCCTGTGGAGAGGTTCATTCATGATTCCCTGGGAGGCACACCCATTGCTCCAGACATCTTTGAAATGCCTCCCTGGGGAAGGCCTTCAGGGCTGATTCCTGGCCACATGGGAATTCAGTCCCATTTTTCTGTTAACAATGCTCATTTGGGGTCCAAAATGACATTAACCGGTGTCTCATTTCCAAGGCCTCTGCTGTGAGTGTGACTAAGAGATAATATGTGAATTCTTAGAAAATCCTGCAAGAAAGGTGCTTTTTAAATTCAGTATTTTTCAAACCAATGAAGTTTTCATTCTTACTGAAAAAGGAGGAAAAAAAATGCCACAAACTTGTGGCGGGGGGAGGCCGGGCGGGGATATTTACAATGAACATAACTACCTAAGGATAGGCATTCAGAATATGTTAAGATCCCTCTCAGTGAATAGAGAAAAAGCAAAAACCCAATGGAGAAGAGTCACTAGAAGGCACATTATAGCAGAGGCACCTAAAATGGCCTATAAACCCAAGCTCCTCAGAAGTAATCAGGGATCAGCACAGAGACCACACAGAATGGTCCTTCCCACACAGGGAGCAGTCCAGGGCCAGGCCCCTGAAGGAATGTGTTATGAAGCTATCACTGAGAAAAGAGGATCAGTCTATACCACCACTGGGGCCCACTCGGCATCCTGCATGCCTTTGATGAGAGTTGCCCAGAGCACCTATGTTCTGCTTCTGGTTAAAGGAAAAAATCAAGTGATCTTATGGAGTGTGGTTTGGAAAGCATTTCTTTTAGTCCAGCTTCTCAAAATGGGTTTATGCTACCCAAGAGGAGAAAATCAGAGGGAAAACCCATACAGTGCACAGATGGGCAGACGACCTATCTATCTCCCTGGGGCCAGCCCTGAAATCCTATAGCCTATTTCAAGGTGGCACAGCATGGCCATATTGAGAGGGAAATCTCCATGGTTCCCTGAGATGAGCTCACAGCTCTGCCCATGCCCTGGCCCATTCCAGCACCACCTCTCGCCCCAGAATCTAGGATTTAGACTTGACTAATTAGCTCACCACTTAAAATTCATTGCTCAAAATCCATTTCCTTATTAAGGGTCAACCTGACCACCCATTTAAAATTGCAACCAGAAAAACTCTTCCCTCCCATTCACACTCACATGCTCCCTAGCCCTGCCCTATTTTATTACTAGCACTTATCACCTTTAACTGTCTTAGTCATCTAGTGCTGCTGTAACAGAAATACCACAAATGGATGGCTTTAACAAAGAGAAATTTACTTTCTCACAGTCTAGTAGGCTAAAAGTCCGAATTCAGAGCACCAGCTCCAGTGGAAGTCTTTCTCTCTCTGTCATCTCTGGAGGAAGGTCCTTGTCACCAATCTTCCCCTGGACTAAGAGCTTCTCTGAGCAGGAACCCCAGCACTGCTTTCTTAGTGTTATGAGATCTCCAACTCTCTGCTTACTTCTCTTTCATTTTATCTCTTGAAATAAAAGCTGGTGTAGGCCACACCCCAGAGAAACGCCCTTTACATTGGATCAGGGTTATGACCTTAGTAAGGGGGTTACAATCTCAACCTAATCCTCTTTAACATAAAATTACAATCACAAAATGAAGGACAACCACACAGTACTAGGAATCATGGCCTAACCAAGTTGAGACATATTTTGGGAAGACACAGTTTGATCCATGACATTCCACCATTTGCCCCCTAACCAAATTCATGTCCTTGCTACATGCAAGATGCACTTACCCCATCATATTACAGGAAGAGTCTTAAATCAGCGCCGAGTCTAAAATCCAAAAATTCCTCTAAATCTGTGAAATCTAGAATATAAGTTATCTGCTTTCAAATACAGTGGCAGAACAGGCGCAAGGTGTACATCTCCATTACAAATGGAGAAACTGGAAGAATAGAAGGGGTAACAAGCACCAAGCAAGTTAACAGAACACATTACATTAGCCCTAAAGGTTTTGCAGATAATCCTCTGTTCTCTGAGACCATTTACACAATGGCCCAGACCTCTGAACTCTAGGTATTGGCCACACTCTCCAGATTCTGAGTGGAAGCCCCAGAGCCCTGGGGTTCAGCTCTGCCTTCCTGACCCACTGGGATGGCAACTCTGCTCCCTCAGCTTTAGTCATACCATTCTCCTGGTCCATCTGAGTGGCAACTCCACCCTTAGAAACATCAGAAGCCATGGCTTCACTTTGAAACCCCAGAGGTCAAGGCTATACCTTTTGAGACTAAGGCAGCTCAACTTCTGACATTCCTTGTCTCTTTAACCTCTGCTTTTTGGCTTCTTGGCCTCTCGGCCCTCTGGCCTTATGCACACATCTGTCCTATTGGGGCAAGTGTTCCAAAGCTCACTAGCTCCCCCAATAAGTGCCTGGAGGCACCCCACTCTGCTAGGAAGCCTCCAGCACACAGGCTTTCTTGCTCCATGGGTCGACTCCAGTGCTGCCTGGCCCTGGTTTCCTGGGTGTGCTGCTCCTGGCTCCCTGCTGCTGCTAGTTCTCTGCTGCTGTTTCTCACCATCTGTACCTTCTCGGGTGTTACCAGTTCTCCTCACTTCCTTCTGAGTCTGTCCATTCACAGTTTCAAAACCACTTCCACATTTTAAGTATCTGTTAGAGCAGCACCTCATTCTCTTGGTATCAAATTCTTTCTTAGTCATCTAGTGCTGCTACAACAGAAATACCACAAGAGGATGGCTTTAACAAAGAGAAATTAATTTTCTCACAGTCTAGTTGTCTGATGGTCCAAATTCAGGGTGTCGGCTCCAGGGGCAGGCTTTCTCTATCAGTTTTGGAGGAAGTCTTTGTCACCTTCTCTAACTGTGCCCTATTTTATTATCAGCACTTATCACCTTTAACATAATAAATATTTCCTAGTTTATTACATTTATTATCTATTGTCTCTCCACTGGACTATAAGCTTAGTGAGGACAGGAATTTTTGTGTGCTTTATACACTGATATATCCCCCAATCATAGGTAGAACACTTCCTAGTGTAGTATGTTTTAGGTAGTTCAATATCTGTGGAATGGATACATGAATCCAAAGAAAGGCAGCTCAAACAGGGAAACTCTCTCCTATCTCTTCTCCCAATAATGGAGGCACAGCTGTCACATCTCTGGTGTCTCCAGGGCTTTCCATGCCTCTGACTTGAAGCCGAAGCTGTAGACTGGGATTTCCTGACTACTCTTTAAGCTGGAGACATGCACGTGAAATGCTCCATGTCCCCCTCCCACCACTGAGATTCATATTGACACCCCTCACCCAGGCCCAACCAACATCCCCCCTCTTTTTTGCTCTTTTGGGCACTGGATGCATCTGATCTTCTGAAGTCAGCAAGGGTTAGAGAGCCCCATGGAAAGAAAGAAAGGTCACCCCCGTGTCAAACCTATGCCCCAAAAGAGACACCAAACCCATCAGAAAATCCCAAGCCCACAGATCTTCTCAATCAATATGTCTCAAAGATGTCTCCTACAGAAGAATTCTGTGCTGACCATAGGTCATGGAGCCTCACCAGGTCTAGGAGGAGGGAGTCACAAGTTGGGCCTGCATGTATTGAGGTCAACACTTAAACCTGTGCTTCACATAGAAGTAGACTCGGCCACTTCTGACTTCACCAATCCCTGTTACTCTTCTTTGTACCTTGGTGGGCTGAACACAGTAAGGAGCTTCTGGGAACTCGGCCATGGCTCTGGCTACTGCTCTGATGTCCCCGTTGGGGTTGGGAATGAAGGATGGTTGTTCTAGGCACCTCTGATCCCCACCCCTCTCAGAGGTCTGGCCAGAAGAATTGATGTAGATGTTTCCTCTTTATTCCCTGAATCTTCTTGAATCTGAAGTCTTCATTTGGATATTCTAGGATCTCTCTCCTCAGACTGGGATCCATGGACAAGCAGCACTGGTAACACCTGGAACTTTGATGGAAATGTAGACCCTTGGGCCTCAACCCAGACCTCCTGACTCAGACTCGGCATTTTAACAGGATCCTTAGGTGATTTGGGTGCACAATGAAGTTTGGGAAACACCATGGCTGACCGGGATCTCAGAGAAGTCAAATATAATGCATGTGAGTTCTTGGGCCCTTTGCAAAATGGACTGTCATCTCTGAGGTCCGGTTTGGCCCCATCTTCCTGTCAGTAAATGAAATCTCTTTGGTCCCTCCCCAGGAGATAAGCTTCCCCAGCCTTCTAGTTGAGATCTTAGAGAGAAGTACTTAGTACCAAAGGACATGAAAAATAAACTTGAAAGAAAAATGTGTTCATTTCCAGGAGAAAAACTCAGTGCAAAGTGTTGCATTTATACTTGGTATATTTTGAATCTTAGAGGAATTCACAGTTTAAATAATTCTGTTAAAACACTTTTTGTTAATTGTTTGCTGAATTAATGTCTACTACCGGGATTTTTTTTTTTTTTTTACTGGGACATGGAAACAACACTGATTTGCTCAACCTTGATAATGTGAATTTATCATATTATTTCAGGAAGAAAATGCACGTTTCTTCATGAACATGTAATTTAAATAGGGAATCTGCAGAGTTTTATACGTGTGTCTAATGGTTTAAGCAAGGATAATGAGATAAACTTAACAGATAAACACTAAGAGATTCTTAGTGTTAATTCCCTTGGATTCACTTGTCGGAAAAGACAGAGGAGAGTTAAAACGTGTAGAAACAGTATGCTTCAAAAGCATTAAAGATATGTCTTTTCATTTCTGTAGAGTTGTATGTGACTGTTTATAGTGTGTACCGCCCTGGTGGCACAGTGGCTAAAAGCTCGCTTGCTAACCAAAAGATTGGTGGTTCAAATCCACCAGCTGCTCCTTAGAAATCCCAAGGGCAGCTCTACTCTGTTCTATAGGGTTGCTATGAGTCAGAATCAACTTGCCGGCAGTGAGTTTGGGTTTTTTGTTTTTTAAGTATGTTCCCATTTATATATGAGTTAAAAATTAGAAGAACCAAAAAGATAGTGTTACTGCGATGCCTGCTGACTTATGGGAAACAAGATAAATTGTCAAGTGAAGAATGGTGCAGAGAGAGGCGGAGCCAAGATGGCGGACTAGGCAGATGCTACCTCGGATCCCTCTTACAACAAAGACACGGAAAAACAAGTGAATCGATCACATACATAACAATCTATGAACCCTGAACAACAAACACAGATTTAGAGATGGAGAACGAACTAATACGGGGAAGCAGCGATTGTTTCCAGAGCCTGGAGCCAGCGTACCAGTCAGGTACGGCACAAGCACAGAGAACTGCTGCACCCCCCTGAACTAACCCCGGGAAGGGGACCAGCTGGTTCCGTGTGCGGCGTGGGACGCAGCCGGTAGGAGAAGTCCCCGGGAGGCAGTGACTGGTCTTGGAGCAGGAAGAGCAGTGTCCCAGCCGGAGAACCATCCCGCCGGGATTTGGACTGGATGCAGGTATGGCATAAATACAGAGAGCTGCTCCACCCCCCTGAACTAACCCCGGGAAGGGGCCCACCCGGGTCGCGCGGGCGGCGTGGGATGCAGCCGGTAGGAGAAGTCCCCGGGAGGCAACGACTGGTATTGGAGCGGGGAGAACAGCGTCCCAGCCGGGACACTCAGTGACGGCACAAGCACGGGGAGCTGCTCCACCCATCTGAGCTAACCCCGGGAGGCGGCCCAAGTGGTTCGCGGGGGTGGCACGGCCATGCGGCCGGAGGGACGAGAAGTCCCCGGGAGGCAGCGACTGATTTTGGAGTCAAGAGTGCACCGTCCCAGTAGAGGAGCCTTGACGCTGGGTGTGGGGCTGGAAGCGGAGGATCTGACCGTGACTCCAGCGGGCCGGACCCCCCGGGGGCAATCTCCACACAGCCAGCACACATAGGTGATGCGCCCGCGGGAATCTCAGATATAATAGTCATTCCAAGCAAGACAAGCAACTCTGGCTATATTCTGAGGTGCTACTCTCCTATCTCTCTGTTCCCTCCCCCACCCTCCCCAGGCGGCTTCATTAACATCCGAATAGCCTGAGCCAGAGGGAGAACTCTGATAGGGATCTGACTGCATTATTTTTAGCGGATTTTCTGGAAAAACTAGTTTCCCAGTGATGGCTCGGAGTCAACAATCCATATCAAACCACTTAAAGAAGCAGACCATGACAGCTTCTCCAACCCCCCAAACAAAAGAATCAAAATCTTTCCCAAATGAAGATACAATCCTGGAATTATCAGATACAGAATATAAAAAACTAATTTACAGAATGCTTAATGATATCACAAATGAAATTAGGATAACTGCAGAAAAAGCCAAGGAACACACCGATAAAACTCTTGAAGAACTCAAAAAAATTATTCAAGAACATAGTGGAAAAATTAATAAGTTGCAAGAATCCATAGAGAGACAACATGTAGAAATCCAAAAGATTAACAATAAAATTACAGAATTAGACAACGCAATAGGAAGTCAGAGGAGCAGACTCGAGCAATTAGAATGCAGACTGGGACATCTGGAGGACCAGGGAATCAACACCAACATAGCTGAAAAAAAATCAGATAAAAGAATTAAATAAAATGAAGAAACCCTAAGAATTATGTGGGACTCTATCAAGAAGGATAACCTGCGTGTGATTGGAGTCCCAGAACAGGGAGGGGGGACAGAAAACACAGAGAAAATAGTTGAAGAACTCCTGACACAAAACTTCCCTGACATCATGAAAGACGAAAGGATAGCTATCCAAGATGCTCATCGAACCCCATTTAAGATTGATCCAAAAAGAAAAACACCAAGACATATTATCATCAAACTCACCAAAACCAAAGATAAAGAGAAAATTTTAAAAGCAGCCAGGGAGAAAAGGAAGTTCTCCTTCAAGGGAGAATCAATAAGAATAAGTTCACACTACTCAGCAGAAACCATGCAGGCAAGAAGGGAATGGGACGACATATACAGAGCACTGAAGGAGAAAAACTGCCAGCCAAGGATCATATATCCAGCAAAACTCTCTCTGAAATATGAAGACAAAATTAAGATATTTACAGACAAACACAAGTTTAGAGAATTTACAAAAACCAAACCAAAGCTACAAGAAATACTAAAGGATATTGTTTGGTCAGAGAACCAATAATATCAGATATCAGCACAACACAAGGTCACAAAACAGAACGTCCTGATGTCAGTTCAAATAGGGAAATCACCAAAACAAACAAATTAAGATTAATTAAAAAAAAAATACACATAACAGGGAATCATGGAAGTCAATAGGTAAAAGATCACAATAATCAAAAAGAGGGACTAAATACAGGAGGCATTGAACTGCCATATGGAGACTGATACAAGGAGATATAGAACAATACAAGTTAGGTATTTACTTAGAAAAATAGGGGTAAATAGTAAGGTAACCACAAAAAGGTATAACAGCTCTATAACTCAAGATAAAAGCCAAGAAAAACGTAACGACTCAACTAACATAAAGTCAAACACTATGAAAATGAGGATCTCACAATTTACTAAGAAAAACGTCTCAGCACAAAAAAGTATGTGGAAAAATGAAATTGTCAACAACACACATAAAAAGGCATCAAAATGACAGCACTAAAAACTTATTTATCTATAATTACCCTGAATGTAAATGACTAAATGCACCAATAAAGAGACACAGAGTCACAGACTGGATAAAGAAACACGATCCATCTATATGCTGCCTACAAGAGACACACCTTATACTTAGAGACACAAACAAACTAAAACTCAAAGGATGGAAAAAAGTATATCAAGCAAACAATAAGCAAAAAAGAAGAGGAGTAGCAATATTAATTTCTGACAAAACAGACTTTAGACTTAAATCCACCACAAAGGATAAAGAAGGACACTATATAATGATAAAAGGGACAATTGATCAGGAAGACATAACCATATTAAATATTTATGCACCCAATGACAGGGCTGCAAGATACATAAATCAAATTTTAACAGAATTGAAAAGTGAGATAGATACCTCCACAATTATAGTAGGCGACTTCAACACACCACTTTCGGAGAAGGACAGGACATCCAGTAAGAAGCTCAATAGAGACACGGAAGATCTAATTACAACAATCAAACAACTTGACCTCATTGACTTATACAGAACTCTCCACCCAACTGCTGCAAAATATACTTTTTTTTCTAGCACACATGGAACGTTCTCTAGAATAGACCACATAATAGGTCATAAAACAAACCTTTGCAGAGTCCAAAACATCGAAATATTACAAAGCATCTTCTCAGACCACAAGGCAATAAAACTAGAAATCAATAACAGAAAAACTAGGGAAAAGAAATCAAATACTTGGAAACTGAACAATACCCTCCTGAAAAAAGACTGGGTTATAGAAGACATCGAGGAGGGAATAAGGAAATTCTTAGAAAGCAACGAGAATGAAAATACTTCCTATCAAAACCTCTGGGACACAGCAAAAGCAGTGCTCAGAGGCCAATTTATATCGATAAATGCACACATACAAAAAGAAGAAAGAGCCAAAATCAGAGAACTGTCCCCACAACTTGAACCAATAGAAATTGAGCAACAAAAGAATCCATCAGGCACCAGAAGAAAACAAATAATAAAAATTAGAGCTGAACTAAATGAATTAGAGAACAGAAAAACAATTGAAAGAATTAACAAAGCCAAAAGCTGGTTCTTTGAAAAAATTAACAAAATTGATAAACCATTGGCTAGACTGACTAAAGAAATACAGGAAAGGAAACAAATAACCCGAATAAGAAACGAGAAGGACCACATCACAACAGAACCAAATGAAATTAAAAGAATCATTTCAGATTATTATGAAAAATTGTACTCTAACAAATTTGAAAACCTAGGAGAAATGGATGAATTCCTGGAAAAACACTACCTACCTAAACTAACACATTCAGAAGTAGAACAACTAAATAGACCCATAACAAAAAAAGAGATTTAAACGGTAATCAAAAAACTCCCAACAAAAAAAAGCCCTGGCCCGGACGGCTTCACTGCAGAGTTCTACCAAACTTTCAGAGAAGAGTTAACACCACTACTTCTGAAGGTATTCCAAAGCATAGAAAATGACGGAATACTACCCAACTCATTTTATGAAGCCACCATCTCCCTGATACCAAAACCAGGTAAAGACATTACAAAAAAAGAAAATTACAGACCTATATCCCTCATGAACATTGATGCAAAAATCCTCAACAAAATTCTAGCCAATAGAATCCAACAACACATCAAAAAAATAATTCACCCTGATCAAGTGGGATTTATACCAGGTATGCAAGGCTGGTTTAATATCAGAAAAACCATTAATGTAATCCATCACATAAATAAAACAAAAGACAAAAACCACATGATCTTATCAATTGATGCAGAAAAGGCATTTGACAAAGTCCAACACCCATTTATGATAAAAACTCTTACCAAAATAGGAATTGAAGGAAAATTCCTCAACATAATAAAGGGCATCTATGCAAAGCCAACAGCCAATATCACTCTAAATGGAGAGAACCTGAAAGCATTTCCCTTGAGAACGGGAACCAGACAAGGATGCCCTTTATCACCGCTCTTATTCAACATCGTGCTGGAAGTCCTAGCCAGGACAATTAGGCTAGACAAAGAAATAAAAGATATCCGGATTGGCAAGCAAGAAGTAAAGTTATCACTATTTGCAGATGACATGATTATATACACAGAAAACCCTAAGGAATCCTCCAGAAAACTACTGAAACTAATAGAAGAGTTTGGCAGAGTCTCAGGTTATAAAATAAACATACAAAAATCACTTGGATTCCTCTACATCAACAAAAAGAACACCGAAGAGGAAATAACCAAATCAATACCATTCACAGTAGCCCCCAAGAAGATAAGATACTTAGGAATAAATCTTACCAAGGATGTAAAAGACCTATACAAAGAAAACTACAAAGCTCTACTACAACAAATTCAAAAGGACATACTTAAGTGGAAAAACATACCCTGCTCATGGATAGGAAGACTTAACATAGTAAAAAAGTCTATTCTACCAAAAGCCATCTATACATTTAACGCACTTCCGATCCAAATTCCAATGTCATATTTCAAGAGGATAGAGAAACAAATCACCAATTTCATATGGAAGGGAAAAAAGCCCCGGATAAGCAAAGCACTACTGAAAAAGAAGAAGAAAGTGGGAGGCCTCACTTTACCTGACTTCAGAACCTATTATACAGCCACAGTAGTCAAAACAGCCTGGTACTGGTACAACAACAGGCACATAGACCAATGGAACAGAATTGAGAACCCAGGCATAGATCCATCCACGTATGAGCAGCTGATATTTGACAAAGTACCAGTGTCAATTAATTGGGGAAAAGATAGCCTTTTTAACAAATGGTGCTGGCATAACTGGATATCCATTTGCAGAAAAATGAAACAGGACCCATACCTCACACCATGCACAAAAACTAACTCCAAGTGGATCAAAGACCTAAACATAAAGACTAAAAGGATAAAGATCATGGAAGAAAAAATTGGGACAACCCTAGGAGCCCTAATACAAGGCATAAACAGAATAGAAAACATTACCAAAAATGATGAAGAGAAGCCCGATAACTGGGAGCTCCTAAAAATCAAACACCTATGCTCATCTAAAGACTTCTCCAAAAGAGTAAAAAGACCACCTACAGATTGGGAAAGAATTTTCAGCTATGACATCTCCGACCAACGCCTGATCTCTAAAATCTACATGATTCTGTCAAAACTCAACCACAAAAAGACAAACAACCCAATCAAGAAGTGGGCAAAGGATATGAACACACATTTCACTAAAGAAGATATTCAGGCAGCCAACAGACACATGAGAAAATGCTCTCGATCATTAGCCATTAGAGAAATGCAAATTAAAACTACGATGAGATTTCATCTCACACCAGCAAGGCTGGCATTAATCCAAAAAACACAAAATAATAAATGTTGGAGAGGCTGCGGAGAGATTGGAACTCTTATAAACTGCTGGTGGGAATGTAAAATGGTACAACCACTTTGGAAATCTATCTGGCGTTATCTTAAACAGTTAGAAATAGAACTACCATACAACCCAGAAATCCCACTCCTCGGAATATACCCTAGAGATACAAGAGCCTTCATACAAACAGATATATGCACACCCATGTTTATTGCAGCACTGTTTACAATAGCAAAAAGTTGGAAGCAACCAAGGTGTTCATCAACGGATGAATGGTTAAATAAATTGTGGTATATTCACACAATGGAATACTACGCAGCGATAAAGAACAGTGACGAATCTCTGAAACATTTCATAACATGGAGGAACCTGGAAGGCATTATGCTGAGCGAAATTAGTCAGAGGCAAAAGGACAAATATTGTATAAGACCACTATTATAAAATCTTGAGAAATAGTAAACCTGAGAAGAACACATACTTTTGTGGTTACGAGGAGGGGAGGGAGGGATGGTGGGAGAGGGTTTTTTATTGATTAATCAGTAGATAAGAACTGCTTTAGGTGAAGGGAAAGACAATACTCAATACATGGAAGGTCAGCTCAATTGGACTGGACCAAAAGCAAAGAAGTTTCCGGGATAGAATGAATGCCTCAAAGGTCAGTGGAGCAAGCGCGGGGGTCTGGGGAACATGGTTTGCGGGGACTTCTAAGTCAATTGGCAAAATAATTCTATTATGAAATCATTCTGCATCCCACTTTGAAATGTGGCATCTGGGGTCTTAAATGCCAACAAGCGGCCATCTAAGATGCATCAATTGGTCTCAACCCACCTGGAGCAAAGGAAAATGAAGAACACCAAGGCCACACGACAACTAAGAGCCCAAGAGACAGAAAGGGCCACATGAACCAGAGACCTACATCATCCTGAGACCAGAAGAACTAGTTGGTGCCCGGCCACAATCGATGACTGCCCTGACAGGGAGCACAGCAGAGGACCCCTGAGGGAACAGGAGATCAGTGGGATACAGACCCCAAATTCTCATAAAAAGACCAAACTTAATGGTCTGACTGAGACTAGAGGAATCCCGGCGGCCATGCTCCCCAGACCTTCTGTTGGCACAGGACAGGAACCATCCCCGAAGAAAACTCATCAGACATGAAAGGGACTGGTCAGCGGGTGGGAGAGAGATGCTGATGAAGAGTGAGCTAATTATATCAGGTGGACACTTGAGATTGTGTTGGCAACTCTTGTCTGGAGGGGGGATGGGAGGTTAGAGAGAGAGGGAAGCTGGCAAAATTATCAAGAGAGGAGAGACTGAGAGGGCTGACTCAAGAGGGGGAGAGCAAGTGGGAGTAGGGAGTGAGATGTATGTAAACTTATATGTGACAGACTGATTGGATTTGTAAACGTTCACTTGAAGCTTAATAAAAGTTATTAAAAAAAAAAAAAAGAATGGTGCAGAGAAACATGGGGGTAGAGTGTGACCTAATCTCCAGAAAAGCAAACAAACCATAGAGTTACGTGTGTACCTATACATATGTGTTCCAGCAAGCAGGAATGTGTGAAGAGGTACACATGTGTCTTTGAACATGGACACCTTGAAGAAGCAGGTAAAATTTACACATGTGGGGATCGCTCTTATTATAATTCTTATAAAAATCTGTCTTGTTAAATGTGTTATAATAAGAATACAAGAGTTTTCAAAGTAAAAAAATCATAGAAATATATACATGTATATATTTAAAGTAGTTTTATTGGCTGTTATTTTATATAGGGAAAACACTGTCATCAATACTAGATTCAGAGACTTTCATCACTGGATGAAGAGCAAACCCAGAGACGGAACAAAAGTCCCAGCAAATCTCTTGCTTGTTTTTGGAGCTAATGACCTCTTCTGGTCTCTGTACCTGCAAATGGCCAAAAAGAGTTCTGTCAGGATTAATGCAGTCATTGTTCAAACATCTACTGCATGTACATGTCTACGGGGTAAGGAAGAATGATGGATACCATGTGTGATTCATTAAGTAACACGTGGACCATTAGACCGTTCTTTCTGTGATGTCCCACTACCACGTTCCTCCCCTTGTTGATCTACTGGAAAACCCACGGTATACATTGTAGGCCTTTTTTCAGGACTCAACGTAGAGGAAGTTAACTGGAAAGACATCTTTTAAAGATAAAGAAGATTTTGTCCACTAGGTCTTTAGACAGGTGGACCTCCCAGGCAACCTCTGCATGGGATGGGAATGCAAGACCCCTCTCACTCAGTATCTCTGAGCATTTCAGTCTTTCTGTTTCTTTATCAGGAGACTGCAGAATTTACCCACTTCAGAACGCTTGCTGCCATCAACCCCAACCAGTCCCTTATAGGACCCCTCACTTCCACTCTGAGAAATAAAAGTAGGAGAGCCTGCAGGTGGAGGTGCCTGTCCTGGAGGCCCTGTCTATCCTTCCTTACCCCTGAGGGCTTCCCTGTGCCAACTGGGGTTTCATTTCCCAGGGTGGACATACCTCTGGCACCTCCAGGGCTTCCCAGGCCCTGGAACTTGATATTGTGGATGAGATTTGGGCTTTTCTGGCCCTGTGGAGCCTGGGCCTCAAGCTGCCCCTTCCTACCCTCAACCTTTGGTTATCTGTACTCTGGCTGTCTTCACCAGGATTAGAAGGTCTTGCCTTCTCTTTTGCTCCTTTCATCTCAGTCAGGCTTTTCTCTTCCAGTTCTCTGATCTCAGGGCAGTTCAGGCTAGACCACAGAAAAGAGAAAGACCAAGCAAGTGTCATTCATTATGTGTGGAGGCTGCTGGGAAAGAAATTGACTGTCATTCGTTTAGGGCTTTATGCCCACTGCTCACCTGCAGGCAGGTTTCCCCACAGCCTACTGTCTCTCTGGTTCCTTCTGCCACAAAGAACTTGGTGATGCCCCCTTCACCATCACACTTCCCTTAGACCTGTCATTACAGAGGCTCCCTCTCAGTCTCCCAAGTCCCACTGAAATCCCATTTCACTTTCCCTACTAATGCTGTGCTCATCCTCAAGGCCTCAAGAGCTCACCATCAAGATGAGGCCTGTCCTTTCCTCTCCAAGAGAGCCTCTGAGCAAACCTGGTGTCTATGGTCAGCTGTCCTGAGGTTTCTTCCATCCAGTTCCCCCTCGGGCTGGAGCTTTCCTTGCAGTTAAGGTGGTGGAGTGGGGTGGGGAGGAAGGCACATGTGAGGGTTTTACAGGTGCAGTGGGTGAAAGGAGCCTGAAAGGACGTCTTTCCAGAAGGGCCCACATTTTGAGGCCATGTCTGCCCCCTCTGTAGCCAGGTCTGCCACATCTGCAGCAGCACCAGTAGGTGCTGTAGCCTCTCCAGCCCCTATCTCTGCTCCTCTAGATGCTCCTGAAGGTGCCCGGCTCTTCTTGCCAGGACTCCAGGATGCTGACTGAGGCTTAGGTATTGTGTAGACTGGAAGCAGAGCCGATGGGGCTGTCTTTGAGAACTTGGCCTCAAGACTGGGGCAATCTTGCCCACGGAGGCATGGGTTGTTTTGGTCTGCCAGACCAGGGCTACCCCCTTCACTGTACACACTTGGGTGAAGTACACATGCTTGACTCATTGCTTTTCTGGAGTAGCTTGATGAATGAGATACCTGTTCAGAGGAAGCTGAGGAAAAAGACCTCTCTGATTCTTAAGGAGTCTTCCTGGGCCTGAAGCTTAGACTTTTTGCTTCTGATATTCTAGCTTAACTGGCACTTTCCTCTTGGGTTGAGATTTCTGATAACAGAGAGTTAATTTACATGAATCCTCTGGGCACTGGGTCCTCAACTGTAACCCAAGACCCTGGTTTCAGGTGTTCCTGGAGGCCTCTCCGTCATCACTATCCTCCATCTCTGCAGGACCTGTGGTTTCTTCCTTTTTCCCTGGGAATCTTCCACCTTTGGGGAACATCATAGTGGGAGACCAAGTCTCCTCTGGGAAGTCTTTTGTGATAATAACACTTCATAACAGAAGTCTATAGTCCTTCAAAGGACTATAATACATTGACAGTTTCTATCGCAAAGAGAGGGTCTCCACATTAATTTTTTTGCCATTTGTTGCATGCCAAATGAAATTGTTCCTTTGGAACATGAAAATGACCTCATTTGTGTGAACTTTCATAATCACACATGACTTCTCTGAGAGACATTTTCTATGAAAGTGATTTTCATAATAGATTTAGAGTGTAAACAATAAAACAGGAGAAATTGTCATCACTTTTTAAACTCTTTTCAGCCTTCTTTTAAGGGAAGGGTTTTTATAGGAGGAAGCATACTTAGAATAATTTGTATTTTATACATATATAAAGCTTCTCCTTGTATCCTTAACAACCCAGGGTAGAAGGTTAAAATTGCCTTTTTCTGAACAGAAGACCCTTACCATGTTATGAGAAGCACTCCTTCAGGGTGAGGCAGAAACAGATGTCCATTTCTGAGAGTTTTGATGCCACAAACCTCAGGTGGACAACACACAAGAACCTCACCTGAGTGTGTCTTGGTGTGTTGTAATGTCAGCCTAAGGGTCTGTGTACATTTCTGAATATGAAGGAAGGATTGGTGAGTTAATGAAGAAATGAATAGAAGCAGTTTGGGAGGGGAGTGGAAGCTCCAGGGACTGACAGAAGATGGGATGGGGGACTTGTCAAGAGGGTGTCAGAAAACCAGGAAGGAGCAGGAAGCAGGGCCAGTGAAGGGCAGCATAGGCTAGGGGGCAGCAGAGATAATGGCAATGGGGAGAGCAACAAAACTGGCCTATGATACAGTGGGAAATTAGTAATCCTAGATGAAGCTCAGGTTAAGTCAAGTAGGAATGTAAAAAATTGTATCCTGTAGCTATCTTTGCTGTGAGGGATTGTTAGGCCCTTGGGGAGAGGTGGGGAGGAGACATAGGAGGAGAAGATGAGTTCCTGGGTCTAGGGAAGGAGTCTGAAAGATCTTCTTCTGCCTTAACAGGCTGGGGCTACATAGCTTACAATGATGTGGGCCCTGTGCTTCTTCACACCACCCACTCCTAGAACCTCTTGAAAATTTTCTTAGTTCTTCACATAGTATGTTAATTCCATCTCATTAGAAAATATAATAATGCAATACACTTTTCCCTAACCACCCTTTCCTCAATCCTACATTCTCTGTCCCAGTTGTCCACTGGCTTCCTTCCTTTCCATCAGGTTTGAAGGCCAGAACAATTGAGTATTTTTTCTGCACTTATTCCAGAAATTTCTCAGAATCCTTAGTTTGATCATTGATTTATTCCTGCATTTCTTATTGACATTAGAAACTTTGGGTAATTATCTACTAAATGACAGGAAATGTTTTCTTAGGTCAGTCCTCCTATGACCCTATCTGTTCACCTCAAATCCTTCATCTTGTCCTCTCATGGCTCCCTTTTCTGTGGAAATCAGGTCCCCTAGTTTTTTTGTTTTTTTTTTTTTTTTTTTTAGTTCACTAGCTCTTATCCATCTGGGAGATTTTTCCTCCCACCCTTATTTAGAGTCTTAGAGAAAGGCCTCTTTTTCTTTTATCACTGATTCATTCTGTCTGGGTGAAGATGTCCAAAAATAATGGTATTCTGAAGGATCTCTATCCCTCCTCCCAGTTACTGATGATATCTGAATCTTTCATGACTTGGAGATTCTGCTGCAGTCCTGAATTTCCGTAATTTGCTATCTAAAGACACTCTCCTGCAGGAGACCTCAGATCGACACCCTCTCCAAAGAGCAGTTGACATCTGAGTGAGCACCAAGACTTCCATAGCCCTTGTGTGACATCATAGTTGTCACTGCTCAGTTCTATGGGCCCAGTTTGAAGCAAAGCTGGGCAACAACAAAAATATGGCAACAGTTGAAGTAGGGGCTTGGGGACTGGGAGGAGGGAGATTATATATTAAAAATGAATTAAAACTTTTCCCTGCACTCAAAGAGGTTACCATCCCTTGGGAGGGAGAGATAGCATACAGGGAATGAAAATAGTGTGATGGGCTGTTGCTTCCACCAAATCCTCTCATTTAACTCAGTTTGAATCGTCTCTCCAGCCCTGGTCATACAACATCCACTCTGCATCCTTCTCAGGTCTCCTTAGCCTCTGAGGCTTCACACAGGCTGCTCCCTCTGACTAGAAGATGTTGTCTCCCTTCCCATCTGCTGGCCTACTCTCCCTGGTGAAGTATGTGGTGAAGAGAACTGACCTTGTTGGAACAGGTTAGGCTCATGACCTCATCAAAAAGCACTAAGACTCAGGACTTTTATGCAGCCAGAATAGGAGGTTTAGGAGTTGACTTGGGAAAGGCCATGACCTCTGCTTCTTCCAGACTCTGTTTTTGTTTTGGATGCCATTTAGAAAAAGATCCTGGAAATGGGGAGATCTATTATGGAAGAAATTAGGAAAGTTGGGGTGGTGGTGAGGGAAGTGCTGACTTCTCGGTGGAAAATAGAAATTTCAACACGAATACTCTAGGGGCTCGCTTTGTGTGACTCCAAACTATACAGGAGGGAGGACTGGTTGGAAAACAGAGCAAAAGATATTCTGAGCCTGTTGACAAATGCTCCACTGGCTTCACTCTGTCTCCTCAGAATTTTCTCATCAAGCCATCCCTCACCTTGTACTGAAGCCTCTAGAGAATTCTTGGGGTTTCCTGGATTCTGGGCCTTTGTCATCCCTTAACTATCCAATCATATTCCCAACTTGACTCAGGCATCACTTCCTAGTTGAGATCTCCCCTGACTCTTCTGGTAAACTTGTCCGCTTCTTGCTCTGTACGCCTTTGTATTCAAGATGCCCTTTACCACCACATAAAACACAATTCCATTTACTTGCCACAGATGGTTTTAGAAAGGTCTACACATTCTTCCTCTCTCTGTGTCCATGCCTTCTGTGAGACTCTGGAGCGCCTTTCATCAGCAACAGGAGTCTTTCTGCACCCTCAGTTGAGGCTGACCTTAGGGTTGCTTTGGCCATTAGGATAGTAGTAAACCAGACACAAGGAGAGAGTTGAAAAGACTTTGCATTGAGACTTGCCCTTTTGTTGCTCTTAAAGCCTGAGAACCCATGGGAACAGACCCAGGCCAGCCTGCTGGATGATGGGAGACCATTGGAGAGAGGATCCAGCAGTTTCACTGAGTTGATTTTAGACGAAATGGCTCCTAGCTCACCTGGAAGCGAACTGTAGACGCATGAGGAATCCCTGCTGGGAGTCACTGTGCCTGGCCCAGATAGGAAGATCCCCAAGTTGACAACTGGAATAACTATGCGCTTAGTAAATGGTTTTGCTTTTAAGCACTACATTTTGGAGTCATTTGTTACACAGCAATACATAACTGATACAACTGTTACCTTGGATCTTTCTCTGATCAGGCAATGAGGGACCTTCTCTGAGTTATTTTGTCATCAAGAGTACATGGCATAGGGTCTGACATGTAGTCAGTATACAGTAGATCTTCGTTGACTTAATGGATAAATGAATAATATGAATCATAAGTGTGAATCTGCACAAAATAATATGTGAAAAAAAGCATGATATTTCTTTAAATAAACCGAATTCCAGCTCAGAGCTGACGGCTTACAGAATTGGGGGGGTGGGGGGGGTGGATTTTAACCTTATTTTTAGGTTTCCTCCTCACCCAAATATGCAATAATTCCTGGGGTCTAATGAAGGACCAAGGTTTGGAGACAGGCTTCAAAACACCCATTGCCCCAGCCTACGTGGGTGATTTCTCTAGAAGTATTGGCTCTGCTCCGTCCATTCCTAGCTGAAGCAGGAGAACCTTGGCAGGGCTGCGAACACCATGATGGGGTTTGTGTACCTATGTGCCTGCATTATCCTTTGAGGTGCTGCCATCTACCCCAGGGCACTATCAAGAAGCAGGGCCAACCCCTTTCCTATTTCTAGGACTCTGCTATCCGACCCTCACCCCTCCCCTGGGCTTCAGTTCACACAGTGTGATTACTCCAGTGAGCTGAGGCTTTTACAACAGGCTCTTCAGAGTCTCAAAGTTTCAGAGGTTCAACCCTGTGAGTCCAACTACCTCCTTGAAATGAGACAGGCAAGGAAGAAAAATATAGGAAAATTTTATTTTGAATTTAATGTCTCAATAAATTTTCTTGTCATGTGTTTTGAAAGCATCCTGCCTAAAAATTCCCCCTGTTCTCTTACAATTTGCAAGACAGTGAAAAGGGAATGTTTGATTGCATCATAATCTGCAGAGGATGTAAAGCACACGTGGGGTCCATTCCTCCCGATGCTCACACTAGAGCACCCCACCCACTTGGAAATTTCTGCAAGTATTTCGGAGTCCCTCACACGTCCACAATGAACAGCTTTCAAATTCTCCTAAGCAGGAATTATTACTGTCACAGCCTGTGACCCAATAAGCAAGGTTATGTATGGGTCCAGTTGTGCCTTCCCACTAATCTACAGTGCACAATTTCACCTGTCAACCACCACATCAAAGACGTAGTGAAACCCATGTGAAATTGCTCTCCATACATTGTTGCTGTTGTGTTGTTGTTGTTAGGCGGGTCTAATCAGTTGCAGCTCATACTGACCTTATGGACCACAGATGGAAACACTGCCCAGTCCTGCACCATCCTCACAGCTGTCACCATGTTTGAGCCCACTGTTGCAGTCACTGTGTTAATCCTTCTCATTGAGGAACTTCCTCTTTTTTGCTGAGCTTCTACTTTAACAAGCACGATGTCTTTGTCCAGGGACTGGTTCCTCCTGATAACATGTCCAAAGTACGTGAGACGGAGCCTCGCCATCCTCGCTTCTTAAGAGCACTCTGGTGTACTTCTTCCAAAACAGATTTGTTTCCACTTCTGGTAGTCCATGGTATATTCAATATTTTTTGCCAACACCATAATTCGAAGGTGTCAATACTTCTTCGGCCTTCCTTATTCATTGTCCCAGCTTTTGCATGCGTATAAGGCGAATGAAAATACCATGGCTTGGGTCAGGCCCACCTTAGACCTCAGAGTGTCATCTTTGCTTTTGAACACTTTAAAGAACTCTTTTGCAGCCAATCTGCCCAATACAATAAGACGTTTGATTTTTTTTGACAGCTGCTTTCCTGGGTGTTGATTGTGGATCCAAGTAAAATGAAATCCTCTACAACTTCAGTCTTTTCTCTGTTTATCGTGATGCTCCTTATTGGTTCAGTTTTGATGATTTTTGTTTTCTCTATGTTGAGTTGCAATCCATACTGTAGCCTTGTTCGCTTTCAGCAGGTAAGCTTGTGTCATCTGCATATTTCAGATTGTTAACAAGTCTTCCTCCAATCCTGATGCCCCATTCTTCTTCATATAGTCCAGCATACAGATTGAATGAGTATGGTGAAAGGATAGAATCCAGATACACACTTTCCTGACTTTAAACCAAGCAATATCCCTTTGAATGCCTCTTGGGCTATGTAGAGCTTCCTCATGAGCACAATTAAGTGTTCTGGAATACCCATTCTTAGCAATGTTATCCATAATTTGTTATGATCCACATAGTCAAATGCCTTTGCATAGTCACTAATACACAGGTCTTCCTGATATTCTCTACTTTCGACCAAGATCTACCTGACATCAACAATGATATCCCTAGTTTCACATCCTCTTCTGAATCTGGCTTCAATTTCTGGCAGTTCCCTGTTGATGTACTGCTGCAAATGTTTTTGAATGACTTTCAGCAAAATATCACTTGCATGTGATATTAATGATATTGTTTGATAATTTTTGCATTCTTTTGGGTCCCTTTCTTTGGAATGGGCACAAATATGGAACTCTTCCAGTTGGTTGGTCAGGACGCTGTCTTCCAAATGTCTTGACATAGACGAGTGAGCACCTACAGCTCTGCATCCGTTTGTTGAAACACCTCAATTGATATTCCATCAATTCCTGGAGCCTTGTTTCTGGCCAGTGCCTTCAGTGCAGCTTGTACTTCTTCCTTCAGTACCATCGGTTCTTGATCATATGCTAACTCCTGAAATGGTTAAATGTTGACCAATTCTTTTTGGTACAGTGATTCTGTGTATTCCTTCCTTCTTCTTTTGAAGCTTCTTCTGTCATTCAATATACTGCTCATAGAATCCTTTGATATTGCAAGTTGAGGCTTGAATTTTTTCTTCATTTCTTTCAGCTTCAGAAATGCTGAGCATGTTCTTCCCTTTTGGTTTTCAAACTCAAAGTCTTTGCACATGTCATTATGATACTTTACTCCATCTTCTCAAGCTGCCCTTTGAAATCTTCTGTTCAGCTCTTTTACTTCATCATTTCTTCCTTTTGCTTTAGCTACTTGCAGTTCAAAAGCAGGTTTCAGAGCCTCTTCTAACATCCATTTTGGCCTTTTATTTCTTCCCTTTCTTTTTAATGATCTTTTGCTTTCTTCATGTATGATGTCCTTGATGTTATTCCCCAACTCCTCTGGTCTTCAGTCATTGGCATTCAATGAGTCAAATCTATTCATGACATAGTTTCTAAATTCAGATGGCATGTACTCAGGATCATTTTTAGGTTCTCATGGCCCTGTTCTAATTTTCTACAGCTTCAACATGAACTTATATATAAGCAACTGAGGGCCTGTTCCATATTCAGCCCCTGGCCTTGTTCTGACTGATGATACTGAGTTTTCCATCCTCTCTTTCCACAAATGTTCTCAATTTAATTCTTGTGTATTCCATTTGACAAAGTCCACGTGTATAGTCTTCATTTATGTCATTGAAAAAAGGTTTTTGCAATGAAGAACTCATTGGTCTTGCAAAATTTTATCATGGGGTCTCCAGCATCATTTCTATCACCAAGGCCATATTTTCAGCTACTGATCCTTCTTCTTTGTTTCCAGCTTTCACATTCCAATCACCAGTAATTAACAATGCACCTTGATTGCATGTTTGATCAATTTCAGACTGCTGATGTTAGTAAAAATCTTCCATTCTTCACCTTTGGCATTCGTGGTTGGTGGGTAAATTTGAATAATAGTCTAATTAAGTGGTCATCCTTGTTGACATATGGATATTACCCTATCACTGACAGCATTGTACTTCAGGATAGATCTTGAAATATTCTTTTTGACCATGAGTTCGATTCCATTACTCTCTAATCTGTCATTCCCAGCATAGTAGACCATGTGATTTTCAGATTCAAAATGGCCAATACCATTCCATTTCAGCTCACTAATGCCGAGGATATCGATCTTTATGTGTTCTATGTCATTGTTTGACAACTTACAATTTTCCTAGATTCATACTTTGTTCATTCCATGTTCTGATTATTAATGGATGTTTGCAGCTGTTTGTTCTCATTTTGAGTCATGCCACATCAGCACATGAAGGTCCAGAAAGCTTTACTCCATCTATGTCATTAAGGTCACTCTACTTTGAAGAGGCAGTTCTTCCTCAGGCAAATTTTGAGTGCCTTCCAAACTGAGGGGCTCATCTTCCAGCACTCTATCAGTGTTCCACTGCTATTCGTAAGGTTTTCAATGTCCAATTTTTTTTTACAAGTAGACCGCCAGGTCCTTCTTCCTAGTCTGTCTTAGCCAGGAAGCTCTGTGGAAACCTGTCCACCATGGGTGTCATGGTTAGGGTTGTGTGTCAACTTGGCTGGGCCATGATTCTCTGTGGTTTGACAGTCATATGATGTTGTGATCACTCCCATGATAAGATTTTTTAAGGGGGAATCACCTCCTTGATGGAATCTGCCGTGAGTAGCCAAATAGTTGAAAGGGAGTTTCCTTGGGCATGTAGCGTACATTGACTATAAGTGGATATTCTGGCAGGGCTTGTGGGAATTTTCTCATTCAGAATCCTGCAGCTGGCCCCTGTTCGTCTGACTCTGGTTCTTGAGAGTTGAGCTAGCAGCTCCTGCAGTCTTGCCTGCCAATCTTGGGATTCCTCAATCTTCACAGCCTGCTCTCCAGCCTGCCGATCTTGGGTTGGCCAGCCCCTGTAGCAACATGAGTCAGGAGAAGCCTGTATTGTAAACTATGGACTTGAGACATTCCACCATCTACAACCACGTTAGCCACTTCCTCAATATAAATCTCTCTCTGCATATGTATTTATATGTTTTACTGATATTGCTTCTACCCAGCCTAAGACAATGGGTAACCCTGTTGATATTTGAGAGATCAATAGAATAGCGTCCAGCATCACAACAATATGCAAGCCGCCTTAGTACCATAAAATGACAGACAAAGGGAGACACCACAGATTAGCAAGTAAATACAATTAAGCCCCCGTATACCTTTTTTTCTTTTTTTTTAAACCTTGCTCCAACAACACAGTTTGTTGTCCTCTGAGGGCTTACATATTGCCGTGATGCTGGACGCTATGGCACCGGTATTCAAATACCAGCAGACTCATCATTGACAGACGGGTTTAAGTGGAGTTTCCAGACTAAGGCTGACTAGGAAGAAGAACCAAGTGGTCTACATCTGAAAAAGAGTTAGCCAGTAAAAACCTTATGAATAGCAGCAGAACATTGTCTGAGATAGTGCCAGAAGATGACCCCTTCAGATTGGAAGGCACTCAAAATATGACTGGGGAAGAGCTATCTCCTCAAAGTGGAGTCAACCTTAATGATGTGGATGGAATCAAGCTTTCAGGACCTTCATTTGTTGATGGGGCACGACTCAAAATGACAAGAAACAGCTGCAAACATCCATTAATAATTGGAACATCGAATGTATGAAGTATGAATCTACAAAGATTGGAAATCATCAGAAATGAAACAGAGTGCATAAAGATCAATATCCCAGGCATTAGCTGAAACGGACTGACATTGGCCATTTTGAATCAGAAACTCATATGGTCTACTATGCCAAGAATGACAAATTGAAGAGGAATGGCATTGCATTCATCATCAAAGGAACATTTCAAGATCTATCCTGAAGTACAAAGCTGTTAAGAAGGAAGACCAGTTAATGTGACTATTACTCGGATTTATGCCCAGTGTTACAGCTAGCCTGTCAATCCATCTCATTTGTTGAGAGTCTTCCTCTTTTTTGCTGACCCCTACTTTACCAAGCATGATATCCTTCTCCAGGAAATGGTTCCAACCACTGATATGTCCAAAGCATGTGAGATGAATTCTCGCCATCCTTGCTTGTAAGGAGCATTCTGGCTGTACTTATTCCAAGACAGATTTGTTCATTCTTCTGGCAGTCCATGGTATACCCTATAATTCTTTCCAACACCATAATTCAGTGGCATCGATTCTTCTTATTCATTGTCCAGCTTTCACATGCATATGAGGTGATTGAGTATACAGGGATCTCTAGACTTTTCGACACACACATATCAGTATGTATGGACTTCACCGTACAACGCACTAGGAATAAGGCCTCAAAAGTTGGGCATTCATAAGGAGCGTCTTTGTTCCTTGGAGGATGCTTACAAGTATATGTCTTTTGGTGAGCATATGTACCCATTTCTAATGGGTATTTATGTAGAAGTAGTATTGCTGGTTCATAGAATATATGTATGTTCGCAGCATTAGTAAATGCGGTCAATTAGATTTTTAAGTGGTTGTACCAATTTCCACTCCCACCAACAGTAGTTGCAATTGCTCCATGTTCTACCCCCTAGTTTCCATTATCCATCTTTTTCATTTTAGCCATTCTGGTATGTATATCACATTATGACATTTTATTTGAATTTCTCTAATAACTAAAGAAGTTTAGTCCCTTTTCATATATTTGTTGGTGATATAGTTATCACCTTTTATAGAGAGTTTAAATATTTGCTTCTTTCTTTTTTTAATTTTTATTGTGCTTTAAGTGGAAGTTTACAAATCAAGTCAGTCTCTCACAGAAAAACTTATCTCTACCTTGCTACATGCTCCCAATTGTTCTCCCCCTAATGTGACAGCCCACTCCCTCCCCCTACTCTAGCTTTTCGTGTCCATTCCACAAGCTTCTAACGCCCTCTACCCTCTCATCTCCCTTCCAGACAGGATATGCCAACATAGTCTCGAGTGTCCACCTGATCCAAGAAGCTCACTCCTCACCAGCATCCCTCTCCAACCCATTGTCCAGTCCAATCCATGTCTGAAAGGTTGGCTTTGGGAATGGCTCCTGCCCTGGGCCAACAGAAGGTCTGGGAGCTGTGATCACCAGGGTCCTTCTACTCTCAGTCAGACCATTAAGTCTGGTCTTTTTATGAGAACTTGGGGTCTGCATCCCACTGTTCTCCTGCTCCCTCAGGGGTTCTCTGCTGTGTTTGTTCCCTGTCAGGGCAGTCATCACTTCTTGCCGGGCACATCTAGTTCTTCTGGTCTCAGGCTGATGTGGTCTCTGGTTAATGTGGCCCTTTCTGTCTCTTGGGCTCGGAATTACCTTAAGTCCTTGGTGTTATTAATTTTCCTTTGATCCAGGAGAGTTGAGACCAATTCATGCATCTTAGATGGCCACTTGCTAAGGTTGAGGACCCCAGATGCCACTCTCCAAAGTGGGATGCAGAATGTATTCTTAATAGATTTTATTATGCCACTTGACTTAGATATGCCCTGAAACTATTGTCCCGAAACCCCACCCCTGCTGCGGTGGACTTCGAAACATTCGGTTTATTCAGGAAACTTCTTTGCTTTTGGTTTAGTCCAGTTGTGCTAACCTCGCCTGTATTGTGTGTTTTCTCTCCCATCAGCTAAAGTACTTTTCTATTATCTAATTAGTGAATACCTCTCTTCTGCCCTCCTTCCCTCCCCCTTCTCCTAACCATCAAAGAATATTTTCTTCTCTGTTTAAACAGTTTCTCCAGCTCTTATAATAGTGGTCTTATACAATATTTCAGTCAGCATAATGCCTTTCAGATTCCTCCGTGTTATGAAATGTGTCACAGTTTCATCACTATTCTTTATCGAAGCGTAGTATTCCATTGTGTGAATATACCATAATTTATTTGTCCATTCATCCATTGATGGGCACCTTGGTTGCTTCCACCTTTTTGCTATTGTAAAGAGTGCTGCAATGAACATGGGTGTGCATATATCTGTTCGTGTAAAGGCTCCTATTTCTCTAGGATATATTCCAAGGAGTGGGATTGCTGGATTGTATGGTAGTTCTATTTTTAGCTTTTTAAGGAAGCGGCAAATCGATTTCCAAAATGGTTGTACCATTTTACAATCCTACTAGCAATGTATAAGTGTTCCAGCCTCGCCAGAACCTCTCCAAAATTTATTATTTTGTGCTTTTTGGATTAATGCCAGCCTTGTTGGAGTGAGATGGAATCTCATTGTAGTTTTGATTTGGATTTCTCTAATGGCTAATGATCTGTTAGCTACCTGAATGTTTTCTTTAGTGAAGTGCCTGTTCATATTTTTCCCATTTTTAAATTGGGCTATTTGTCTTTTTGTAGTTGAGATTTTGTAATATCAAGTAGATTTTAAAGATCAGGCGCTGATCAGAAATTTCATAGCTAAGAACTTTTTCCCAGTCTCTAGATAATCTTTTTACTCTTTTGGTGAAGACTTTGGATGAGCTAGGTGTTTGATTTTTAGGAGCTTCCAGTTATCTAGTTTTTCTTCTGCATTGTTACAAATGTTTTATATACTGTTTATGCCATGTATGAAAGCTCCCAACATTGTCCCGGTTTTTTCTCCCATGATCTTTGTTGTTTTCGATTTTATATTTAGGTCTTTGATGCATTTTGTGTTCGTTTTTGTGCATGGTGTAAGGTATGGGTCTGGTTTCATTTTTTTGCAGATGGATATGTAGTTATGGCAGCATCATTTTTAAAAAATGCTTTCTTTACCCCATTTAACTGTTTTGGGGCCTTTGTCAAATATCAGCTGCTCATATGTGGATGGATTTATACCTGGATTCTCAATTCTGTTCCATTGGTCTATATATCTGTTGTCATACCAGTACCAGGCTGTTTTGACTACTGAGGCAGTATAATATGTTCTAAAATAAGGTAGAGTTAGACCTCCCACTTTGTTCTTCTTTTTCAGTAATGCTTTACTTATCGGGGTCCTTTTTCCTTTCCATATGAAGTTGGTGATTTGTTTCTCCATCTCATTAAAAAATGTCGTTGGAATTTGGATCGGAATTCCTTTAAATCTATAGATGACTTTTGGTAGAACAAATATTTTTACAATGTTAAGTCTTCCTATCCATGAGCGAGGTATGTTTTTCCACTTATGTAGGTCTCTTTTGGTTTCTTGCAGAAGTATTTTGTAGTTTTCTTTGTATAAATCTTTTACATCTAACTTAAGATTTATTCCTAAGTATTTTATCTTCTTGGGGGCTACTGTAAATGGTATTGATTTGATGATTTCCTCTTCAATATTCTTTTTGTTGGTGTAGAGGAATCCAACTGATTTTTGTATGTTTATCTTGTATCCTGATGCTCTGCTGAACTCTTCTATTAGTTTCAGTAGTTTTCTTGAGGATTCCTTAGGGTTTTCTCTGTTTAAGATCGTGTCATATGCAAATCGAGATACTTTTACTCTTTCCTTGCCAATCTGTATGCCCTTTGTTTCTTTTTTTTAATATTTTTTATTGTACTTTCAGTGAAAGTTTACAAATCAAGTCAGTCTCTCACTTATATACACCTTACTACATACTCCCAATTACTCTCCCCCAATGAGACAGCCCCCTCCCTCCCTCCACTCTCTCTTTTTGTGTCGATTTCGCCAGCTTCTAGCCCCCTCCGCCTTCCCATCTCCCCTCCAGACAGGAGATGCCAACATAGCCTCAAGTGTCCACCTGATGCAAGTAGCTCACTCCTCATCAGCATCTCTTTCCAACCCATTGTCTAGTCCAATCCATGTCTGACAAGTTGGCTTCGGGAATGGTTCCTCTCCTGGGCCTACAGAATGTTTGGGGACCATGAACGCCAGGGTCCTTCTAGTCTCAGTCAGACCATTAAGTCTGGTCTTTTTATGAGAGTTTGGGGCCTGCATTCCACTGTCCTCCTGCTCCTTCAGGGGTTCTCTGTTGTGTTCCCTGTCAGGGCAGTCAACGGTTGTGGCTGGGCACCACCTAGTTCTTCTAGTCTCAGGATGATGTAGTCCCTAGTTCATGTAGCCCTTTCTGTCTCTTCAGCTTGTAATTACCTTGTGTCCTTGGTGTTCTTCATTCTCCTTCTATCCAGGTGGTTTGACACTCATTGATACAACTTAGATGTTTGCTTGCTAGCCTTTAAGACCCCAGACGCCACACTTCAAAGTGGGATGAAGAATGTTTTCTTAATAGATTTTATTTTGCCAATTGACTTAGATGTCCCCTGAAACCATGGTCCCCAAACCCCTGCGTGTGCTTCGCTGACCTTCTAAGCATTCAGGTTATCCCGGAAACTTCTTTGCTTTTTGTTTAGTCCAGTTGTACTGACCTCCCCTGTATTGAGTGTTGTCCTTCCCTTCACCTAAAGTAGTTCTTATCTACTACTTAATTAGTAAATACCACTCTCCCACCCTCCCTCCCTCCCCATTCTCATAACTACAAAAGAATGTGTTCTTCTTAGTTTAAACTATTTCTCAAGACCTTATAATAGTGGTCTTATACAATATTTGTCTTTTTGCAACTGACTGATTTCACTCAGCATAATGCCTTCCAGGTTTCTCTGTGTTATGAAATGTTTCACAGATTCATCACTGTTCCTTATCGATGCGGAGTTTTCCATTGTGTGAATATACCATAATTTATTTATCCGTTCATCCGTTGATGGGCACCTTGGTTGCTTCCATCTTTTTGCTATTGTAAACAGTGCTGCAATAAACATGGGTGTGCATATATCTCTTCATGTAAGGGCTCTTATTTCTCTAGGGTATATTCCGAGGAGTGCGATTGCTGGGTCGTACAGTAGTTCTATTTCTAGCTTTTTAAGGAAACGCCAAATTGATTTCCAAAGTTGTGTTACCATTCCACATTCCCACCAGCAGTGTATAAGAGTTCCAATCTCTCCGCAGCCCCTCCAACATTTACTATTTTGTGTTTTTTGGATTAACGCCAGCCTTGTTGGAGTGAGATGGAATCTCATTGTAATTTTAAGTTGCATTTCTCTAATGGCTAATGATCGAGAGCATTTCCTCATGAATCGGTTAGCCGCCTGAATGTTTTGTTTAGTGAAGTGTCTGTTCATATCCTTTGCTCAATTTTTAATTGGGTTGTTTGTCTCTTTGTGATTGAGTTTTAGCAGAATAATGTAGATTTTAGAGATCAGGCACTGGTTAGAGATGTCGTCACTGAAAATTTTTTCCCAGTCTGTATGTGGTCTTTTTACTCTTTTGGTGAAGTCTTTAGATGAGCATAGGTATCTGATTATTAGGAGCTCCTGGGTATCTGGTTTCTCTTCGTCTTTTTTAGTAATGTTTTATATTCTGTTTATGCCTTGTATGAGGGCTCCTAATGTTGTCCCTATTTTTTCTTCCATGATCTCTAGCGTTTAAACTTTATGTTTAGGTCTTTGATCCATTTGGAGTTAGTTTTTGTGCATGGTGTGAGGTATGGGTCCTGTTTCATTTTTTTTGCAGATGGATATCCAGTTATGCCAGCACCATTTGTTAAAAAGACTATCTTTTCTCCAATTAAGTGACACTGGGCCTTTGTCAAATATCAGCTGCTCATATATGGATGGATTTATATCTGGATTCTCAATTCTGTTCCGTTGGTCTATGTGTCTGTTGTTGTACCAGTACCGGGCTGTTTTGACTACTGTGGCTGTATAATAGGTTCTAAAATCATGTAGAGTGTGGCCTCCCACTTTGTTCTTCTTTTTCAGTAATGCTGTACTTATCCGGGGCTTCTTTCCCTTTCATATGAAGTTGGTGATTTGTTTCTCCATCTCATTAAGAAATGTCTTTGGAATTTGGATCGGAAGTGCGTTGTATATATAGATGGCTTTTGGTAGGACAGACATTTTTACAATGTTAAGTCTTCCTATCCATGAGCAAGGTATGTTTTTGCACTTATGTAGGTCCCTTTTGGTTTCTTGCAGTAGTACCTTGTAGTTTTCTTTGTATAGGTCTTTTACATCTTTGGTAGGATTTATTCCTAAGTATTTTATCTTCTTGGGGGCTATAGTGAATGGTATTGATTTTCTGATTTCCTCTTTGATGTTCTTTTTCTTGATGTAAAGGAATCCTACTGATTTTTGTGTGTTTATCTTGTAACCTGATACTCTGCTGAACTCTTAGTTTCAGTAGTTTTCTTGAGGATTCCTTAGGGTTTTCTGTGTATAAGATCGTGTAATCTGCAAAAAGAGATATTTTTACTTCTTCCCTGCCAATCCGGATGCCCTTTATTTCTTTATGTAGCCTAATTACTCTGGCTAGGACCTCCAACACAATGTTGAATAATAGCGGTGATAAAGGGCATGCTTGTCCGATTCCTGTTCTCAGAGGAAATGCTTTCAGGCTCTCTCCATTTAGAATGATGTTGCCTATCGGCATTGTATAAATCCCCTTTATTATGTTGAGGAATTTTCCTTCTATTCCTATTTCACTGAGAGTTTTTATCATAAATGGGTGTTGGACTTTGTCAAATGCCTTTTCTGCATCAATTGATAAGATCATGTGGTTTTCATCTTTTGTTTTATTTATATGGTGGATTACATTAATTGTTTTTCTAATATTGAATCAACTTTGCATAAATTTTTTTTTTTTATGCATACCTGGTATAAATTCCACTTGGTCATGGTGGATTACTTTTTGATATGTTGTTGAATTCTACTGGTTAGAATTTTGTTGAGGATTTTTGCATCTATGTTCATGAGGGATATAGGTCTGTAATTTTCTTTTTTGTGAGCTGTCTTTAGCTGGTTTTGTTATCAGGGATATGCTGGCTTCATAGAATGAGTTAGGTAGTGTTCTATTCTTTTCTGTGCTTTGAAATACCTTTAGTATTAGTGGTGTTCACTCTTCTTTGAAAGTTTGATAGAGCTCTGCAGTGAAGCCGTCCGGGCCAGGGCTTTTTTTGTGGGGAGTTTTTGATTACCATTTCTGTCTCTTTTTTTTTTTGTTATAGCTCTATTTAGTTGTCCTACTTCTGTTTGTGTTAGTTTAGGTAGGTAGCGTGTTTCTAGGAGTTCATCTATTTCTTCTAGGTTTTGAAATTTGTTATAGTACAGTTTTTCATAGTAATCTAACATGATTCTGTATTTTCAGTTGGGTCTGTTGTGATATGGCACATCTCATTTCTTATTCAGGTTGTTTCCTTTCCTGTATTGCTTTAGTCAGTCTGGCCAATGGTTTATCAATTTTGTTAATTTTTTTCAAAGAACCAACCTTTGGCTTTGTTAATTCTTTCAGTTGTTTTTCTGTTCTCTAGTTCATTTAATTCTGCTTTAGTTTTCATTATTTGTTTTCTTCTGGTGCCTGATGGATTCTTTTGTGGCTCTCTTTCCATTTGATCAAGGTGTAGGGACAGTTCTCTGCTTTTGCCTCTTTCTTCTTTATGTATGTGTGCATTTATGGAAATAAATTGACTTCTGAGCACTGCTTTTGGAATTGTTTTCCGTCACGTTGCATTCTATCAATTTCTTTATTCCCTTCTTAATGTCTTCTATAACCCAGTCTTTTTTGAGCAGGGTATTGTTCAGTTTCCAAGTATTTGATTTCTCTTCCCTGATTTTTCTGTTATTGATTTCTACTTTTATGGCATTATGGTCTGAGACGATGCTTTGTAATATTTTGATGTTTTGGATTCTACAAAGGTTTGTTTTATGACCTAATATGTGATCCATTCTAGGGAATGTTCCATGTGCACTAGAAAAAAGTGTACTTGCGGCTGTTGGGCGGACTATTCTGTATAAGTCTATGAGGTTAAGTTGGTTGATTGTAGCTATTAGATCTTCCGTGTCTCTATTGAGCTTCTTACTGGATGTTCTGTCTTTCACCGAAAGTGGTGTGTTGAAGTCTCCTACTATAATTGTGGGTGTGTCTATCTCACTTTCAATTCTCCTAAAGTTTGTTTTATGTATCTTGCAGACCTGTCATTGGGTGCATAAATATTTAATATGGTTATATCTTCCGGGTAAATTGTCCCTTTATTCATTATGTAGTATCCTTCTTTATCCTTTGTGGTGGGTTTAACTTTAAAGTCTATTTTGTCAGAAATTAATATTGCCACTCTTGCTCTTTTTTGATTGTTCTTTGCTTGATATATTTTCAGTTTGTGCCTCTAAGTCTCAGGTGTGTCTCTTGTAGGCAGCATATAGACAAATTTTGTTTTATCCAGTCTTCGACTCTCTGTCTCTTTATTGGTGCATTTAGTCCATTTACATTCAGCGTAATTATAGATAAGTATGAGTTTTATGAGTTTAGTGCTGTCATTTTGATGACTTTTTTGTGTGTCATTGACAATTTCATTTTTCCTCTCAATTTTTTGTGCTGAGAAGTTTTTCTTTGTAAATTGCGTGTTCCTCTTTTTCATAGTAGTTGAATTTATTTTTTGCTGAGCAATTATGTTTATCTTGGTTTTTATTCTGAAGTATGGAATCGTTAGGCATCTATGTGGTTACCTTAATATTTACCCCTATTTTTCTTAGTAAAAACCTAACTTGTATCATCCTATATCACCTTGGTTTCCTCTCTATATGGAAGATCTATGGCTCCTGTATTTAGTCTCACTTTTTTGATTATGGTAATCTTTTACATAATGACATCAATGATTCCCTGTTTTGAGCATTTTTTTTTAAATCAATCTTATTTTGTTTTTGTGATTTCTCTATCTGAGTTGACATCAGGATATTCTGTGACCTTGTGTTGTGTTGGTATCTGATATTATTGATTTTCTGACCAAAGTATTTCCTTTAGTAACTCATGTAGCTTTGGTTTGGCTTTTGCAAATTCTCTAAACTTGTATTTATCTGTAAATGTCTTAATTTCACCCTCACATTTGAGAGAGAGTTTTGCTGGATATATGATCCTTGGCTGGCAGTTTCTCTCCTTCAGTGCTCTATATATGTCATCCCATTGTCTTCTTGCCTGCATGGTCTCTGCCGAGTAGTCTGAACTTATTGATTCTCCTTTGTAGGTGACATTCTGTTTATCCCTGGCTGCTTTTAAAATTTTCTCTTTGTCTTTGGTTTTGGCAAGTTTGATGATAATATGTCTTGGTGATTTTCTTTTGTGATCTATCTTGTATGGGGTTCGATGAGCATCTTGGATAGATATCCTTTCATCTTTCCTGATGCCAGGGAAGTTTTCTGCCAACAGACCTTCAACTATTCTTTCTGTGTTTTCTGTTATCCCTCCCTGTTCTGGAACTCCAATCACATGGAAGTTATTCTTCCGATAGAGTCCCATATGATTCTTAGGGTTTCTTCATTTTTTTAAATTCTTTTATCTGATTTTTCTTCAACTATAAATTTTTTTTTTTTAATATTGGTGTCAATTGTCTCATCCTCCGTCGTCCCCACTCTGAATTCCAATTCCTCGATTCAGCTCTTCTGACTTCCTATTGAATTGCCTAATTCTGTAATTTTATTGTTAATCTTTTGGGTTTCTGAATGCTGTCTCTTAATGGATTCTTGCAGCTTAATAATTTTTTCACTATGTTCTTGAGTAATCTTTTTTGATTTCTTCAATTGCTTTATCAGTGTGTTCTTTGGCTTTTTCTGTAGATTGCCTTATTTCATTTCTGAGGTCATCTCTGATGTCTTGAAGCATTCTGTATATTAATTTTTTATATCCTACATCTGGCAATTCCAAGAATGTATCTTCATTTGGGAAAGATTTTGATCCTTTGATTTGGGGGTTTGTGGAAGGACTCATGGTCTCCTTCTTTATGTGATTTCATATTGACTGCTGTCTCTGAGCCATCTGTAACATATTCTAATGATTTATTTTATATTTGCCAACTGAGCCTTATCCTCTTGTTTTGTTTTCTTTCAGTACACCCAGATGGGCTACTAGATTGTGCTATCTTGATTGTTGTAACCTTTGAATCACTTATGTCCTATTACCAGATGATTTGAGCTTTTACCAGGTATATGAGCCCATGAGTCCTTTCAGTATTTTTTAATACAATCAGCTTATGTGCCCTGATAGTGAGTCACCTAGTGTGTGGTGTAGACTCTCACCTATTAACTTAGAAGAGTAGTGGTGATGGTTGTATGCACCAGATTCTAATAGCAGAAGGGGGTCACGCTCCGAGGAGGACAGGGTTCTGACAGCCTTCTTCCATGTGCCAGTGAAGTAGGAGTGTCTCTATTCTCTCGTGCTCTCTGGTGGGTGGGCTCTGCAGCTGTACCTTAGGCATGCAATGGTTGTATCTCTGAAGATTTCTTGGCGTCGCTATCCTCAGACCCCTTTAGCAGGTGGCTAGATGGTGTGGGTGGAGCTTCAGCTGTCAGTTCCTTGTTGTGGATCAGTGAGGGCTCTGTTTAGTAGGTAGAGAGGTAGCAGACCTCCAAAAGTTGCCTTTCCACTCCTCAGCTAAAACAATGACAGTCAGATCTCTATGAGAATTGCCTTTGCTTTATAATAGCCATCTGGTTCCCTGTAGGGATGAAAGCCAAAGACTGTGGATCTCTTATGCTTGGCTGCAGCTGGTTCTGTATTATTTTCCCAGTTTAGGGAAGTCAGGAAAGGATTTTTCTCTCAGTCCAGGAGAATAGGTTAGAAAAAGAAGAAAAACAAACAAAACCCCCACAGAACACTTCACTCCCTGACCCAGAAAATTCCAGTGTTGATGAAGCCAGCTGGGGCAGGGAGGGGAGGGATCAGGTAGACAGAAGAGAGTAGTGTGGCAATATAGACAAAGTTACTTATCTTGTTTGGTGAGAACTGTTTTATCTGAGATTCCAGAGTGATGTGTATCCTGTGTGCACTGGCTGGGTCGAGAATGCCCCTGAAGATTAGGGCTGCATTCCATGCTTTCGCTGTCTCAGGAAGCCACGATCAGCTCCTCCGCTCTTAGTCGAAAACACGGCTCCAAGGTATTCTGTCTGGGACAGTGCGCTCCAGGCTCCAAAACCAGTCACTGGTTCCCTGTGTTTCCTTGTTCTCCTGTCAGCAGCTTTGGTGTGCAGCCTGCGTGTGCTGGCTTGGTCCCCACTGAGGTTACTCCAGGGGCTTAGAGCTGTGTCTCATGCTTGCCCTGTCTCAGTAAGCCATGATCAGCCCCACCACTCTGGCACCAGGGAACCGCGAGAACTCAAGGCTATGGCTCGGGACACCGGCTCCAGAAGCAGTTGCTGAACAGCGTGCAGCTTTTCACTCCCCTGTCACTCAGGTCAACTCCTTAGATCTGTGTTTCATTGGCCAGGGTTCGTAGATTGTCATGTATGTAATCAATTCATTTGTTTTTTCGAGTCTTTCTTGCAAGAGACATCAGCAGTAGCTTCTACCTAGTCTGCCTAATTGTTCCCCTCCGCCCTTTGTTTCTTAATCTAGACTAATTGCTCTGGCTAGGACCTCCAGCACAATGTTGAATAAGAGTGGTGATAAAGGGCATCCTTCTCTGGTTCCCAAACTCAAAGGGAATGCTTTCAGGCTCCCTCCAATAAGATGATGTTGGCTACCAATAGCCCTTTATTATGTTGAGGGATTTTCCTTGTATTCCTACTTTGCTGAGAGTTTTTATCACGAATCAATGTTGAACTTTGTTAAATGTCTTTTCTGCATCAATCAATCACTTGATTCTTGTCTTTTGTTTTATTTATATGATGGATTACTTTAATCGTTTTTCTACTGTTGAACCATCCCTGCATAACTGGTATGAATCCCACTTGGTTGTGGTGAATTATTTTTTTTTTCATACGTTGTTGAATTCTATTGTCTAGAGTTTTGTTGAGGATGTTGGCATCTGAGTTCATGAGGGATATAGGTCTGTAATTTTCTTTTTTTGTAGTGTCTTTACCTGGTTTTGGTATCAGGGATATGCTGGCTTCGTAGAATGAGTTTGGGAGTATTCTGTCCTTTTCTATGCTCTGAAATACTTTTAGTAGTTGTGGTGATAGCTCTTCTCTGAAAATTTGGTAGAAGTCTGCAGTGAACCCATCCAGGCCAGGGCTTTTTTTTTTTTGTTGGGAGTTTTGGGTACCTTTTCAAGTTTTTCTTTTGTTATGGGTCTATTTACTTATTCTACCGTTTTTGTTAGTTTAGGTAGGTAGTGAGTTTCTAGGAATTCGTCCATTTCTTCCAGGTTTTCAGATGTGTTAGAGTACAATTTTTCATAGTGATCTGATTCTTTTAATTTCTATTGGGTCTGCTGTAATATCGCCCATCTCATGTCTTATTCAGATTATTCGATTCCTCTCCTGCTTTTCTTTTGTCAGTTTGGCCAGTGGTTTATCAATTTCGTTGATTTTTCAAAGAACCAGCTTTTGGCCTTGTTAATTCTTTCAATTGTTTTTCTGTTTTCTCTTTCATTTAGCTCTGCTCTAATTTTTATTATTTGTTTTCTTCTCTTGCCTGAGGGTTTCTTTTGTTGCTCTTTTTCTGTTTGTTCAAGTTGTAGGGATAATTCTTTGATTTTGCCCCTTTCTTCTTTTGGATGTGTGCATTTATTGATATAAATTGGCCTCTGTGCACTGGTTTCACTGTGTCCCGAAGTTCTTACAGGAAGTATTTTCATTCTCATTGGATGCTATGAATTTCTTTATTCCATCCTTAATGTCTTCTATAATCCAGTCTTTTTTGAGCAGGGTATTGTTCAGTTTCCAAGTGTTTGATTTCTTTTCCCTGCTTTTTCTGTTATTGATTTCCACTTTTATGGTCTTATGGTCAGGGACGATGCTTTGTAATATTTTGATGTTTTGGATTCTGCAAAGGCTTGCTTTATGACCTAATATGTCTTCTATTCTAGAGAATGTTCCATGTGCACTAGAAAAGATAGTATACTTGGCTACTATTGGGTGGAGTGTTCTGTTTGTATCTAGGAGGTCAGGTTGATTGATTGTGACATTTAGATCTTCCACGTCTTTATTGAGCTTCTTTCTGGATGCCCTGTCCTTCACCGAAAGTAGTGTGTTGAAGTCTCCTACTATTATTGTGGAGCTGTCTATCTCAGTTCTCAATGCTGATGGAGTTTTTTTTTTATGTATCTTGCAGCCCTGTCATTGGGTGCATGAATATTTAATATGGTTGTATCTTCTTGGTATATTGTCTGTTTAATCATTACATAGTGTCCTTCCTTATCTTTTGGGATGGATTTCACTTTAAAGTCTATTTTTTCAGAAATTAATATTGCCACTCCTGCTCTTTTTTTATTGTTGTTTGCTTGATATATTTTTTTCCATCCTTCGAGTTTTAGTTTGTTTGTGTCTCTAAGTCTAAAGTGTGTCTCTTTTAGACAGCATACAGATGGATCGTGTTTTTTAATCCATTCTGCCACTGTCTGTCTCTTTATTGGTGCATTTAGTCCATTTACATTCAGAGTAATTATGGATAGGTATCTTTATGAGTTTAGTGCTATCATTTTGAAGTCCCTTTTTGTGTGATGTTGACAGTTTTCTTTCCCACTTAACTTTATATGCTGAGTAGATTATCTTTATATATTGTCCTTTCCTCATGTTCGTTGTTGTTTTTTTTTCTGCTGAATCTTTTTTATTATTATTATTTTATTTTGATGTGTAGGATAGTTTGTCTCCTTTGTGGTTACCTTATTATTTACCCTTATTTTTCTAAATTTAAACCTAACTTTTTTTTTGTATCATTTGTCTTCTTGTCCATATAGAAGATCTATGACTACATTTCTTAAAAAAAAAAAAATTCTTAGTCCCTCTTTATTCTTTTAGTGTTGTCTTCTTTTACATAATAACATTACTGTTTCCCTGTTTTTAGTGGGTTTTTTTTCTTGATTTATTTTTGTGATTTGCATGTCTTGGTTGACTTCTGATTGCTCTGTCCAGTGTCCTAGTCTTGGGTGGATACATGATATTATTGATTTTCTAGACAAAAAACTCCCTTTAGTATTTCTTGTAGTTTTGGTTTGGTTTTTACCAATTCCCTAAACTTCTATTTATCTGGAAATGTCCTAATTTGCCTTCATATTTGATTGACAGTTTTGCTGGATAGATGATTCTTGGCTGGCATTTTTTTTCCTTTAAGTTTTTATTTATCTCATCCCATTGCCTTCTTGCCTGAATAGTTTCAGCCGAGTAGTCCGAGTTTATTCTTATTGGCTCATCTTTGTAAGTGACTTTTCGTTTATCCCTAGCTGCTCTCAAAATTCTCTCTTCATCCTTGTTTTTGGTAAGTTTGATTATAGTACGTCTTGGTGACTTTCTTTTAACTTCTACCTTATGTGGAGTTCTGTGAGCTTCTCGGATAGATATCTTCTCATCTTTCACAATATCAGGGAGTTTTTCTGATAACAAATCTTCAACAATTCTTTTTGTATTTTCTGTTATCCCTCCCTGTTCTGGTACTCCAATCACTCGTAGGTTATTTCTCTTGATAGAGTCACTCATGATTCTTAAGGTTTCTTCATTTTTTTAAATTCTTTTATCTGATTTTTCTTCAAATATATTGGTGCCAAGTGCTTCATCTTCAAGTTCAGAAATTCTGCCTTCCACTTGCTCAATTCTGATCCTCTGACTTTTTATCGATTTGTCTACTTCTGTAATTTTATTGTTAGTCTTCTGAATTTCTGATTTCTCTCTGTCTATGGATTTTTCCTGCTTATTAAATTTTTCATTATGTTACTGCATAATCTTTTTAATTTCTTCAACTGCTTTATCTGTGCATTCCTTGGCTTGTTCTGCATATTCCCTGATTTCCTTCCTGTTGCCTTATTTTGTATCCTGCCTCTGGTAAGTCCAGGAAGCCACTTTCATCTTGAAGATCACTTGATCCTCTGTTTTGAGAGCTTGTTGAGGTGAACATGCTCTCTTTTTTTATGTAACTTGATATTGACTGTTGTCTCTGAGCCATCTATAAGTTATCGTATTAGTTTATTTTATGTTTGCTTTCTGTGTTATACCTTCTTGCTTTGTTTTGTTTTGATATGCTCAAACTGGTTGCTTAAGTGAGCTAGCTTTGGTTATTTTTGCCTTTGGAGCTCTGATGTCCTGTCCCCATAGGGCTAGAGCTGTTATCAAGTAGATCAGCTCAGGAGCCCATTCGTTTTCTTGTATGAATTCACCTCAGATGTCCAGGTAGCTGATCATCAAGTGTGTGGTACAGGCTCTGTCTTACAGTCGTAGAGGGGCTTGGGTGATTGGTGTAGGTACCGGTATCTGGTTGCAGCAGGGTGTCACGCTCTGAATGAGGCAGGGAGCTGAGAATCACCCCCCAAGTGTCTCTGAGGAAAGCATGACCCTGTACTCCAGAGTGTACAGGTAGGTGCGTTCTGCAGACTGACCATTGGCACCCCATATTTTTGGTTGTAAGGGCTGGGAGGTACCAGTTATCCCTGGTCCCCTGTTGCAGGTGGCTTGGTGACCTAAGTGGAGCAAACAGTCCTTAGGCCCGTGATGTGGGTGGGTGAGGACCCTGTTTAATAGGCAAAGCAATGTCAAACATTGAACACCCACCTCTCCGCCACACAGCTGAAACAGTTGTTCTCTGCCAACAAGAGCCTATTCTCCTGATATAGGTCCACACATGTCCATGCAGAGAGGAATGTACTCAAAGTCCATGGACTGTTTATGCCTGGACAGGAGCTGCTTCTGTCCTGAGCTCCCCTGGTTAGTGGAGCTGGCAAATTTTTATTCCCCCATTTGCAAATTTATTTCTTCTCCAAGGCTGGGTGGATGGCTCTAGGCACTCAACAGTGCCTATTTCAGGCCCGGGGAAATCAGCTGCTGAATCCAGCTTGGACGTGGGGGGGGGGGTGCAGTAAAATATTGCTAGTACTTAGCTTTTGCAGAGATCACCATTCTTCTCTGGTTCTGGAGGTGTGAGTAGGCTGTGTGGCTGGCTGCTTTTCCCTGTGGAAACTATGGCTGAACACTAGTACCAGGCTGCCGCCCGCCACTCCCAGAAATGGTGCCTGAGGGCTCCATGCGATTCAGTTCCAGTAATTCCTTTCTGCTTCTTAACTGTGTCTTACTCCCCCTGCCCCTCAGTTCGTTTTCTAACCTTGCCTTTGATGTTCAGGACTCCTAGCTTGTCATAAATATACTCATTTCGCTCGTTTTTTGGGGTGTTTGTTGTAAGAGAGCTTGCTGGAAGCGTCTATTCCACCATCTTGGCCCTGCCCTGCTTATTTCTTTCTTGAACTGTCTCCTTTTTTTTTTTTTTGTATCAATTTTCCATTGTTCTTTATATATTATGGAACCAAGCCCTCAGTAGGATGTATGTATTGTAAATAACTTTAACCACTTGCCATTGGGTCGATTCTGACTTATGACGACCTCATGTGTTGCAGAGTAGAATTGCTCTCCATAGTGTTTTTAAGGCTGTGAACTTTCAGAAGCAGATCATCACACCTTTCTTCCAAGGCTATCCTGAGTGAGTTCAAACTGTCAATCTTTTTGTTAGTAGTTACTTAACCATTTGCTCCACCCAAGGACTTCTACTCTGGGGTCACACTTTCCTTTTCTTATTGATGTATTTTGATGAATTCGTTGTTGTTAGTTGTTGTTGAGTTGGCTTTGACTCATGGTGATGCCAAGTACAACAGAACAAAACGTTACCTGGTCCTGAGTTATCTTCATGATCTTTGGTATACTCTAGTCCATTATTGTGGACACTGTGTATTTTGAGTGCTTTCCTACCTAGGGGCTTGTCCTAGGCAGGGTTCTCCAGAGAAACAAAACCAGTTAAGTTTATAAATATATATGTAGACAGATTTATATCAAGGAAATGGCTCATGCAGTTGTAGAGGCTAGAAAGTCCTAAGTCTGTCGGTCCAGCTGGAGATTTCTTCTGACTCACATAGCTGCAGCGGCTGGCAAACCCAGAATCAGCAGGCCAGACAGCAGACCTCTGTCTCACAGGATGTGGAGGCTGACATATCCCAAGATATGCAAGTAAGCTGCTAGCTTAAATCTCAAGAACTGGAGTTTAGATGAACAGGAGCCAGCTGCAGGATCCAGAGCGAGCAAAAGCCCATTGAGACTGCCAGAAATTCCACCTATATTGGATACAGGCCACACCCATAAGGGAATTCCCTTTCATCTGACTGGTTGCTAATAACAGATCTCATCATGGAAGTGATTATAGTATATCACATCTCATTATGGAGGTGATTACATCACTACATTGCTACCAAACTACATCTCAACTGCCAAAGCACTGAGAATCATAACTCAGGTAAGTTGATATACAACCTTAACTATCACAGGGCTCATCTTCCAATACTACATCAGACAATATTTTGCTGTGATCCATAGGGTTTTCATTGACTAATGTTCTGAAATAGGTTGCCAGTCCTTACTTCTTAGTATGTTTTCCTCAAAAAGCTTCTCTGAAACCTGTCCACCATGGGTAAGGAAGCAGGTATTTGGAATATCAGTGGCATAGAAGGTGAATAGAAGTCCTAACTTTTAGTAGTCTAATAGCCCTTCATAAGAATCATGACTCACACTTTGTTTAGCTTTCAAGTTTACATTCCTGTACACACACAATCCTCCTTTTAATAATCTCACACCCACCCAGTGCTTCCTAAAGAAACTCTACCTTCGATAAGAGGGTTTTACTCCATAGTTCTTTAGGGTATTCTGTAAAACACCATGGCTTGAGTCAGGCGCACATTAGTTTTCAAGGTGACATCTGTGCTTTTGAACACTTTAAAGAGGTCTCTTGCAGCAGATTTGCCCAATGCAATGTGTCGTTTGATTTCTTGACTGCTGCTTCAGTGGGTGTTTATTGTGGATCCAAGCAAAATGGAGCCCTTAATGACGTCAACATTTTCTCACTTTATCATGATGTTGCTTATTGGTCCAGTTGTTAGGATTTTTGTTTTCTTTATGTTGAGATGTAATCCGTACTGAAGGCTGTAGTCCTTGATCTTCATCAGTAAGTGCTTTAAGGCCTCTTCACTTTCAGCAAGGAAGGTTGTGTCATATGCAAATCTCAGGTTATTAATGAGTCTTCCTCTAATCCTGATGCCTTATTCTTCTTCATACAGTCCAGCTTCTTGGATTATTTGCTCAGCATACAGGTTGAATAGGTATGGTGAATGGATACAATGGTGATGCACACCTTTCTTGAGTTTAAACCATCCAGTATTCCTTGCTCTGTTTAGATGACTTTCTCTTGTTCTATGTACAGGTTCCTTATGAGCACAATTAACTGTTCTGGAATTCTCATTCTTCCCAATGTTCTTCATAATTTGTTATGAGCTGGAGTAGGTCTCAGAAATAATGTGCTGTTTCTTCTGCTTGGTCCTGCATGGCTGCCTACTTCCCTAGCTGGTAGCAGCTAAGGCCTGTCTCAGAAACACTCTCTTAACGTGACCCACTTAACGTGAGTCTTCACACTGCTCCATCTTCTTTCCCATGTGTGTCTCCTGCCCTCCTCAGTGGCTGGGAAAATGATAGTATAGTCCGCTGATGAGATTTATTCTTTTATTATACTTTATTTTATCATTTGTTTTTATAACACAGTACCATTAAAATCCAGGATAAGAAAAACGTTTGTATGATGAAAGTGGATAATCTCAAACTGTGCCCACAACAGAGGCCTCCCACTCCTCTGGCTTACTGTATTTTCTCCTTGTTTATTTGCTCTTCCCTCTTTCCTGATGGATGCATGGGACTACTGAGCTTCAGGACTCCTCAATTCTGCTTTTCATACCAGTGTTACTGTAATCTTGGGTTCATGGGCTGCCTTGCCACAGATTTACTCATTCTGTTTCTGTTAATTATTTTATTACTTAAAATTCTCTCATGAATTTTTCCTGCTTATAGAAGAAGTACATTCTATTTCTTGAAAACTTGGAAGCAATGGGAACATATGCAATAAATAACAAGAAAACATACCTAAGACATAGAATAAATTATTAACATTCTGGTATGTCTGTTACCTTGCTTATATTGGCATGTATGTGAATTAGAGACCCTGGTTGATGCAAATGGTTAATATGTTGAGGTGCTGACAGAAAGTTGGAGTTCAAGACCACCCAAAGGTGCTATGAAAGAGAGGTCTGGCAGTCTACTTCTGAAAACTCAGCCACTGAAAACCCTATGGAGTACAGTTCTACTCTGGCACACTTGGTAATCATCATGAATCAGAATTGACTCAATGGCAACTGGTTTTATGTGTGTATTAGAATACACATTTATGTATATTAACAAAGATTATATCCTGATATTTTCATTCAGTATTAGCCCTTTCCCATGATAAAGTTTTTTTTTAATGAGGCCATTAAATTACTTTATAATATTCTGTGTGCATGTAGTGTATGTTTTTAGCAATTTGACTATAGTTGCAATAATAAATGTGCGTGTTTCTAGTAATCTTCAAGCTATACTTACATCTTTTTAACATACATCTCTGCCTTTAAATCTTTTTGTTTAACTATTGTTTAACACTCTTTACACCTAAGAGATGATATCAGAAGCAGCCCTGATCAATTTTTCTCCCTCTTACTCAGGAAGCCCCTTAATGTATTCTAAGATATCAACTATGATTTCATGCACTTATCCTTTGTTTATTTTTCATTCAGTAAATATATTCCATGGGCCAGAAATAGTCTATGTTATGCAGATACAGTGGTGAAAGGTACGCACTGTCCCTGTCATTGTGGAGGGGACAACCCAGTGCAGGTGGGAGGAGCACTGGGGAAATGTAACAGAGACAAAGGACAGATAACCCTCCAGGAACCGCACTGGACTTCAGAGAGCTTTGTTGGCTGCTCTTCACCTGGCAGGCTTCTAGATACCAGAGTACCCTCGGGTTCAGTACTTACCCCTTTCTCCCTATTGACACCCTCTCTCTAGGATGCCTCAGTGAGTTCACCGCTGTCTATTTGTAGCTAAGGACGTGAGGTTTATACTTCCATCCATTGAAACTCCTCCTGGTCCAGACTTATATATTCAAATGTCAACCTAACAATCCGTATTGACCACTTTATGCATTATACTGATATGTTCCTCATATGGCCATCATGAAAAGCAAATATGAAAGAAAAAGCACGAAAGTGCCTGGTACCAGTGTAGGTGCTCAATGACCATTAGCTGTTGGTAGTATCCTTGACATCTCCATGTGGGGTGAAGTTTTATTACCTGACGTCACCATGTGGATGTCTAACAGCTACACCACGTTATCTAGGCTATAAAACAATTCCTGGTTCCAACCACCATTCCATTCTTATCAATGAATTTCTCAAGGCTTCGGTGATGGGAGTGGTGTTTTTCCACACAATGGACATGCTTAGGAATGGTTGGCCAGGGCCTACACAATAAATTGCTCCAGCATTCCTTTGGGTGACCATTGAGACAAGTTTCAGCCAACGAATGTGGCAAAGAATTAGAACCACTCTCAGCTGTTCATGCGAGTACTCTCAATCCAGAATATCTGGTAAATCAACTGTTAGGGATTGAATTGTGTCCCTCCAAAATGTATGTGGAAATCCTAACCCCTGTACCTGTAAATCTGACCTTGTTTGGAAATAGGGGGCCTCCTTTTATTATGTGAATGAGGTCATACCAATGTAGGGTGGGTCCTAAGCCTAACTCTTCTTAGTTATAAAAGGAGCAGAATACACACAGACACAAACAGGCGAAAAGGAAGACAGACAAAGAAGACAGATGCATCCACAAGGCCAGGAACACAAATGATTGCTGGCATCTACTAGAAGCTGAGGTAGACAAGGAAGGACCTCCCACTAAAGACATGCCCTGAATTTGAACTACTACCTACTGAACTATGAAAAAATAAATTTCTGTTCTTTAAAGCCATCCAGTTGTTATTTTTTATTATGGAGGGACTAGGTAACTAACACACATACCCGTACTTATAAGTTCACCCCAGTGCAGAACAATTTTCTTCCCTCCTTGGTCTAGCCCACCTGAACCTCCTCTTTCCCTATCAGTGTCCTTTGCTTTCACCTAAGAGTTATGACAGAGTCCGCTTGATGCTGATGCATTGAAATTTCAATTTATTTTCTATTTATGATTACTATTAATTCCAATATTTTCTACAGTTTTCAGTGGAGACAGTCTTATAATCTATAAATAGCAGTTATACTTTTTCTCTTTTTGTACTAGCTTACACTTCCACTGTTAAATGTTTAATAAAAATAATGATAGAAGCATCCTTATTTTATTGTTTATTAATTTTAAAGAGAATGTCCCACACGTCACCATGAACTATCATGCTAGTTGTGGTTTTCCACGTTTGGGGACTCCTTTTCTGTTCCATGTTTGCTCCTAGTCCTTATCTCTCCGTGTGATTGGATTTTATCAACCTGCTTTGCCCCCATCTCTTGAGGTGAACATATGTCTTCTCTTCTTTCACCTATGCATGTGGTGAATGAAATTATTAAATCTTTAATGTTCACTCAAATTTGTATGCCTACAATAAACCGCCTTGATCATGGCATGTTACATGGTTTATACTTTGCTGGCATCTTATGTAGGGTTTTGCATCTCAGTTACTGAGTGTGCTTGTCCTCTAACTCTTCTTCTACCATCCTTCTCTAATTTGTTATCTTTTTTAAACTAGCCTTAAGGATCAAGTTAGGGGAGTATCTCATGGTTTTCTAATCTCTGTTGACTATGTAAAAGATTAAAATTACTTTTTCTTGCATGTTTGCTGGAACCTGACTGGAAACGATCTAGGTCTACCATTTTCTTTGTAGGGAGATCTTGAACTACTGACCCATTTTATTTAGTTGTTAAAGGCATCTTCTGGTACTAATTTACTTAGAAAAAATTCTGATGCATGTTATAGGTTGCTCAAATCTCATCTTTAAGTATTGATTATCAGGGCTTGTAGCCTCATGCAAGCCAGTTCATCAATCCCAGATTTCCCCAAAGTCAGGCTCTGCAACTATTGCCAGTACCAATTGCCTCATCTAAGACTTATTTGCAAAGAAATATACAACAGTAGGCTCTCTAAACAGTTGTGTATCCGCAGCCTTCTTGAGTCCAAATGTGAGGATACAGTCTTCTAATACTTTTTTCGTAATTGTTCTTTTCTTAAATTTTTTCCTTTTTTCACTGCCAACCCCCCCCCCCAGCCCCAATCTAGTAGTTTTAAAGTTGTGCGTTTCAGGTTCAAGTCTGTAATCCAGCTGGGATTCTGTGTGTGCTGCATGTGTTCATCAAAAGAACAAGCTTCTAGAAGCAGAAAGCAGGCAGTGCGACTGTTGAGCGGTTGGTGGCGTGGCAGGGAGGGGAGCTGCTGCTCATAGAGGGAACCCGAGGGAGGCAGGAGATGCCGGGCTGCCCACTGCAAGCCCACAGGCTCCAAAGAGGAGGAACCTGCGTGCGCCATGAGCCTTTTGAGACAGGCCCAAGCCCACCCAGCCAGGTGCTAACCTTGAACCTGCCAGGCTTGCGGGTTCCACCAGGACTAGGGGAAGCCTAAGGCCATGGAGGGCAAGGCCTAGGGTCTGGACCTGGGAACTGGTTCTGCCACGTGTGATCGCAGCGCTTATGCTGGGAAGGAGGGCAGGAAGCGTATCACAAAGTGCGTCCGGACGATGACCCCGTAGGGTGGGAGTTGTGGTCACCCACGGACTCTGGGTCCGCATAAGGAGGCCCCCAGGGTGCAATTCCAGGAGCAGAAGGCAAAGCCACAGAGGCCACAGTGCACCTCCCCGATGTTCCCCAGGGGCATTGACCCAAATTTGGGGAGCAGTCCTTCCTCTGGGCTAGGGACTTTGTTTCCTCCACTGTCATCACTGACTGTAAGCAGACTCTTGTCTACGCAGACTAATGAGGAATTATCAAAATGAGCTGCAAACTCCGGATTTGTTTAGGATCATAAATTAACACAAAGAAATACGCCTTTAGCAATAAGTGCCTGCTTTAAGCCCAAGTTGCCTTAAAACAAGGAATTTCATTCAGCTCCTCTGCTAATCTAGTGACTAGGAACAGGATCTCACAGGAACTCAAAGGTGTGGGGCACTAGAAATACTCCTAGGTCTGTCTGCTCAGGGCTGATTGCCTGGTTCCCAGTTTTATTATAAACCTTAGATACAGACCAGAAGAGAAGTTTGGGGCTTGACACCGACATCTTAACACCATTTCCTGTTTCTTGAGGAAGGAAGAGGTAAAATCAGTTAGCGTTTACTGTGTCCTTCTCCATCCCCGGAAATCCTCATGAAGACCTTCTCAGGTAAGGACTGACAGGGAGTAGATTGGTTTACTGTTCGACTTTGTCCTTGAGTCACTTTGTTTATGTCCTGCATGTAAACTATTGTGCACTGGTGGGAGCATTCTAATTCTTGTACAGAATGACTAGAACCCGTGCAGAATGACTATATTGTGCCTCCCTCAGGCACCCCTGTCTGCACAGCACCCCCCACCCCCAGCTGCCCAACTGCCTCTCTCCTGGCATTCTGCTCCTAGAAGCATGTTCTTTTGATGCAGAGATGCAGCACACACAGAATCCCAGCTGGATTACAGACTTGAACCCGAACACCTTATGCAGAATGACTATGAACCCCTAAGCTTAGTACTAAAGCAGGTACTTACCCTTCAGAGAAGGCCCTGGGGTGGGGGGTGTTGATACATACATTCCCCTGTGCTCCTGCTGCTCTAGACATGCCTGAAATGCCTCTCTGGAGAAGGCCTTTGGAGCAGGCTCATGGCCCACATAGGAATTCAGGCCTATTTTGTTGTTGTTGTTGTTGTTAGAACACCTCATTTAGCTTTGAAAACATTATTATCCAGTTTATTCACCGTATTGAGTACAAACATCTCAGATATTTTCAAAATTAACCCCATTCTCTAATACTAATTTGCCACCAAGAGCGTATTCCAAAGTGTTTCCAATAGGCTAGAAAATCTTTCCAAAGAGGAGACTCCTGCGCCGTGTTGTACAGTGACAGCAGGGATGGCATAATATGTTTACCCAGATACCTATCACTTTTTTTTTTATTATTGCGCTTTACTTGAAACTTTACAGAACAAGTTAGTTTCTCGTTCAACCATTTATACACAATTGTTTTGTGACATTGGTTGCAGTCCTCATGATGTGTGAGCACTCTCCTATGCTCCAGTTCCCCATTTCCATCCGCCATGATTCCTGTTCCATCCTGCCCTCTTTTCAGTGCTTTTGGGTCGGTTTTGCACTTTTGGTCTCATGCACATGATTGAACTAAGTATCACTTTCTTCACTTGTGTTATTGTTTGTTTTATAGACCTGTCTAATCTTTGGCTGAAGGGCGAACTTCAGAAGGTACTTTCCACTTTGTTGCTTTCCATAATTCCTGAAATTCCAAGTCTACCACCTGAAGAACTTCCTTTAATGTTTCATTTACAACAAGTCTGGTGGCGATGAATTCCCTTAACTTTCCTTCACCTGAGAATGTTAGTATTGTTCCTTTACACATGAAGGAAATAACAGGATATAGAAAGCTGGGTTAATGTTTCCTTTCTTTCAGTGTTGAAAAAATGTTGTTTTCACAGCCTTTTGGCCTCCATAGCTTCTGATGATGAATACAGAGTCATTGCAATTGTTTTTCCTGTGTGAAATGAGTTGTTTTCTCTCTAGCTTCTTTGAAGATATTTTCTTGGTCCTTGTTATTCCACAACCGACAGTGAGGCATTTGGGCATAAAATTATTTGAGTTTAACTTATTGCAGTTTGCATAGCTTGTTGAATCTGTAAGTTTATGTCTTTCAACAAATTGGGAAAGCGTTGAGCCAGTATTTCTTCAAATACTTTTTCCTACACCACATATTTTTTTTACACCTTATGAAATTCCAATAAATAAATGTTAGATATTTTTGGATATTTTTTGAGGCTCTGTTCATTTTTTTTTAATCTTTGTTCTCTGTTTTCAGATTGGATATTTTCTATTGAACTGTTTTCAACTCATTGATTCTTTTGTCTGTCAACTGCATTCTGCTGTTGAGAAGATCAAGTGAATTTTTTATCTCTATTATTGTGTGTTTCCTGTCTAAAATTTTCATTTCATTGGTTTCTATTTATTTCTCTATTTATCTCAAGTGTGCCTGTTACTTCTTGAGAGTGGTTAAAATAGCTTTTTAAAGTTTTTGTCTATGATTCCAAGACTGTGTGCCTTACTTAAATCTTACAGAAAATGTTGATGTTGTTTATTTTAGCAATCACATGACCCAGTTATGTTTAGGTTGCAGGTTCTTTCCCACCTTCTGTATGCTGTGGCTCAGATGTCAGTTCAGATTTTGAAGACTTTGCAGTGATATTTGGATGTAATCTATGGGAGCGTCACTCAGTCTGGGACCTTGTTGGTGTTCTAACCCATAATGCAGTTCTCAAAGGATTGATCTACTTCTTAGGGTCAGAGCAAAGCATATGCAACTGTGGGAGTGGGGAGGGGTATGAAAAACAACTTTATGGTATCCCTCTCTTGAGCCGCCTGGTCTCTGTCTCTCTGAGGCTCTCTGCTGTCTGAGAAGCTACCTTCCTGGTCCACTGGCAAGAATGTTGGGGCTTTAATCTCTTCATTCTGCCATGCGATTAAGTGACTGGGTCTGCCTATGAGGCCAAATAATGGTAGGATAGAGAAAACGTAACGGAAATTCCTCTACATTATTTGGAACTTATACACTCTGGTCAGAGAGAAGGCACACTGTTTCTGATGATACTTCGAAACAGGTATGGAGAAAAAGGCCGATGGCTTTTTTAACAGGTCGATGGCTGCATACTAGGTGTTATGGATTGAATTCTGTCTTCCAAAAATGTATATCAACTTGACTAGGCCATGCTTCCCAGTATTGTGCGATTATCCACCATTTTGTCAGCTGATGTGATTTTCCAGTGTATTGTAAATCTTACCTCTATGATGTTCATGAGCGAGGATTTGAAGCAGTTATGTTAAGGAGGCAGGGCTTAATCTACAAGAGTAAGTTGTGTTTTAAGCCAATCTCTTTTGAGATATAAAAGAGAGAAAAGAGCAGAGAGACAGGGGGAACCTCAGTACCACCAAGAAAGAAGTGTCAGGAGCAGTGCAACCTTTGGACCTAGGATCCCTGTGCTGAGAAGCTTCTTGTCCAGGGGAAGATTGGTGACAAAGCCCTTCTGCTAGGACTGACAGAGAGAAAAAGCCCTCACCTGGAGTTGGCACCCTGAATTTGGACTTATAGCCTCTTAGACTGTGAGGGAATAATTTTCTTTGTTAAAGTCATCCGTTTGTGATATTTCTGTTATAGCAGCACTAGATATCTAAGACATTAGGTTCAAGAAGATGTAGATTTCCTAGCTCTTTCACTTCCAGGGACACTATCACTAAGTAGGCAATGCCATAAATCCATGCAACAGACTATTCTGATTACTGCTTTGACTCTGCTGTCCATTATGGTAACCACACCCACCTTGTGTTTGTTGATTGAGTGCGGCCACTTGGATGCTACCACCATGGGGTCCAGTCAACTGCATTATAGTTAGGTGTCTTAATTCAGTTAGGGCAGTTCTCACTGTGGACTCTTACTTACATAAAATAGCAACCACAGAAGTCTTCAATAATGCTGGGGCTCCCTTCCCAAATTTGTACCTCACCGCTACGGTAAAAAGAGAGTCCTCTGGGCACTCCATGTGCGGGTCCGTGGGTTCAGCCTAAGAAATCCATTTTGACATGCCAATTTCCCTCATCCTTTGGATACCTTCTCCAACAGTATACAATGGCAGATCTGCCATTTCCACTTGATTTATTGTAGGCCACCACTTAATCCTTGCTTCAGAGAACCAACCTAATAAACCATTAGATCCTTTTCTAACCTCTCAAGCTGAAACACTGAATGAAGAATCTATGCTTCTGGGCTTATATCAATAAACTCATACTAATCTACCTTTATGTTGCTTGCACCATTATCCCACACCCATAATAGCCATTCCCACACCAATTCACCTGGTTTCTGTATGTATATATTGGAAAAATCAAGCAGTTCTTTTGGAGTTTAGCATACCTTCTCCTGGGTCACACTTCATAGTTCACCTTTTGGGGCTTGTTGGGACTGAAGTCTAGGTATAGGTCTGGAAGCAAAAATGGGCAGTGGCAGTGGGATGTTCAGCCGTGTCTTATAAGGCATCTGCCTAAGGTGATGCCCCAGGCAATGCCCCAGACACCACCCCAGGAGATAACTCAAACAAGACACTTCAGGCACAGCTGGGGCAATCTCATCAGATGGAAGTGGAAAGGATAATTGTTTTACTGGGAAGGGTGGCTTAGCAGACAAAGATAGAGAATTTCTTCAGATGGGAGTAAGAGGTCTGGTTCTGTTAGGAAGAGCGATTCAATAGAAATTGGAGGTTCATTGTCCCCCGCTTCCTGACTATCTGCCCATATGTCCTCATCTGAAGTTTCAGGATCCCATTTCTTCCCAATCAGTGCCCTCACTTTAACTTCAGACACCATTTGAGGCTGGATATTCAACTGGCTCTTTAATTCAGTCACTCTTATGATAAGAATCTGAGTTTATTTTTGGCAGCATTAGCCTTGTTACTATAAGAAATATGGTTTTCTTTCTGGGCACAAGCTGCAGCTTTCAGATCTTGTATGTGGTGTTTGAGCTTTGAGCCCATTTCTTTCTTTCACCAGTGTGGCTAGCAAAAGCAAAACCAACCAAGCAGCTTCCTTATTATTCTCATTCTGACAAAATTATAGAAAAGTATCAAATATGTGATCAGCTAGAGCCTTGTCTCTCACAAATATTTGATCCAGTGTAGTGGTATTTTGTGTATTTCTATTGCCACCTCACGCCATGGATTAGCAATAGCCTGTTTACTACTGGAGACTGTCAACAGTGCCTTTAAGACTAGCCAGACTTGAGATCAATTCAGAAAACTCATCCTTAAGATTTGGTTCCTCTAGAACCACTGTAGGTACCAAATGTCTTAGCCTGGGATCTCTAGAGGAGCAAAACTAGTGAAGAGGATATATATATATGTGTGTGTGTGTGTGTGTGTGTGTGTGTGTTTATATATGTGTGTGTGTTTATATACATATGTACATGTATATATATATATATATATATATATATATATATATATATATATATATATATATATATATATATATATATATATATATGGAAACCCTGGTTGTGTAGTGGTTAATAGCTACAGCTGCTAACGAAAAGGTCAGCAGTTTGAATCCACCAGGCAGTTCTTGAAAACTCTGTGGGATAGTTCTCCTCTGTCCTGTGGGTCACTATGAGTCGGAGCCGACTTGACAGCAATGGGTATACACACACACACGCACACATACATATACATAAATATATGCATATATACATACACATGTTAGTTGTTGTTGCTGTTAGATGCCTCACAATCATTGCTATGTTTGAGCCCATTCTTGCAGCCATTGTGTCAGTTCATGTTGTTGAGCGCCTTCCTCTTTTTTTCTGACCCTCAGCTTTACCAAGCACGATGAGCCTCTCCTGGGACTGGTCCCTCCTGAAAATATGTCCAAGGTACGTGAGATGAAGTCTCGCTATCCTTGCTTCTAAGGTGAATTCTTGGTGTACTTCTTCCAAGATGGATTTGTTTATTTTTCTGGCAGTCCATGGTATATTCAGTATTCTTTGCCAACACTGTATTTTAAATGAATCAGTTCTTCTTTGGTTTTCCTTATTCATTCTCCAACTTTCTCAAGCAAGTGAGGTCATAGAAAATATCATGGCTTTGCTCAGTCACACCTTAGTCCTCAAAGTGACATCTTTCCTTCTCAACACTTTAAGAAGATCTTTTGCAACAGATTTGCCCAATGCAATACATTGTTTGAATTCTTGACAGCTGCTTCTGTGGGCATTGATTGTGGATTCAAGTTAAATGAAATGCTTGATGAGTTCAGTATTTTCTCTATTTATCATGGTGTTGCTTATCGGTCCAGTTGTGAGAATTTTTGTTTTCTTTATGTTGAGGTCTAATCCGTACTGAAGGCTTTAGTGGTTGTTCTTCATCAGCAACTGCTTCAAGTCCTCTTTACTTTCAGCAAGCAAGGTCGTATCAACTGCATATCATAGGTTGTTAGTGAATCTTTCTCCAAAACTCATGCCATGTTCTTCTTCTTACAGACCAGCTTCTCAGATTATTTGCTCAGCATACAGATTGAGAAGTATGGTGAAAGGATACCACCATGACACACAACTTCCTGATTTTAAACCACACAGCATCCCCTTGTCCCACTCAAATGACTGCCTCTTGGTCTATGTACATATTCCGCATGAATACAGTTAAGTGTTCTGGAATTCTCATTCTTTGCTAAGCTATCCATAATATTTATGAGCCACACAGTTGAGTGTGCTTGCATAGTAAACAAAAATAGGTAAACATCTTACTGATATTCTCTACTTTCAGCCAAGATTCATCAGACATCAGAAATGATATCCCACGTTCCATGTCTTCCTCCGAATCCAGCTTGAATTTCTGGTAGTTCCCTGTCTATGTGCTGCCGCAACTGTTTTTAAATTGTATTCAGCAAAATTTTTCTTGTGTGTGATGTTAATGACATTGCTCAATAATTTCCGCATTGTGTTGGACCACCTCTCTTTGGAATGGGCACACGTATAGACCTCTTCCAGTCAATTGGTCAGGTAGCTGTCTTCCGAATATATTGGAATAGACAAATGAGCGCCTCCAGCACTGCGTCTGTGTGTTGAAACATCTCATTTGGTACTCCATCAATTCCTGGAGCCATGTTTTTTGCCAATGCCTTCAGTGCAGCTTGGAGTTGTTCCTTCAGTACCAGCAGCTCTTGATCCTATGCTACCTCCTGAAATGGTTGAACGTCGACCAATTCTTTTTGGTATGGTCTGTGTATTCATTTTATCTTCTTTTGATGTTTCCTGTGTTGTTCGATTTTTGCCCATAGAATCCTTCAGTATTGCGACTAGAGGCTTGAATATTTCCTCCAGTGCTTTCAGATTGAGAAATGCCAGGTGTTTTCTTCCCTTTTGGTTTTCTAACTCCAGATCTTTGCACATTACATTATCATACTTTACTTTGTCTTCTCCAGCTGCCCTTTCAAGTCTTCTATTCAGCTCTTTTACTTCATTATTCCTTCCATTCTCTTTAGCTACTGTACGTTCAAGAGCAAGATTCAGAGTCTCTTGTGACATCCTCTTTGGTCTTTTCTTTCTTTCCTGTCTTTCTAATGACTTTTTGTTTTTTCCATATATGATGTCCTTGCTATCATCCCACAACTAATCTGGTCTTCTATCATTAGCGTGCAGTGCATCAAATCTATTCTTGAGATGGTCTCTAAATTTAGGTTTGATATACTCAAGGGCATACTTTGACTCATGGACTTGTTTTCATTTTCTTCAGCTTCAACTTGAATGTGAATATGAGCAACTGATCAGCTGTTCTGCAGTCAGCCCCTGGCCAGATTCTGACTCATGATATTGACCTTCTCCATCATCTCTTTCCACAAATTTGATTCCTGTCTATTCCACCTGGAATGGTTCATGAGTATAGTCACTGTTTATGTTCCTGATGAAAGGTATGTGCAATGAATAAGTCATTGGTCTTGCCAAATTCTATCATGAGAGCTTCAGTGTCATTTCTGTCATCAATACCTTATTTTCCAACTGCTGATTTGTCTGCTTTGTTTTCAACTTTGCATTCCAATTATGTAATTATCAGTACATCTTGATTGATTAATACATCATGTTTGATCAATTTCAAACTGCAGAACTTGGTAAAAACCTTCAACTTCTTCATCTTTCACATTCATGGCTGGTGCGTAAATTTGAATAATAGTCTTATTAACTAGTCTTCCTGGTAGGCCTGTGGATATTATCCTATCGCTGGTAGTGTTGTACTTCAGGATAGATCTTGAAATGTTCTTTTTATCAATGAATATGATGCCATTCTCTTCAACATCTCAATCCTGACATAGTAGAACGTATCATTGTCTGGGTCAAAATTTCCAAAACCAAGCTATTTCAGCTCGCTGATGCCTAGGATATTGACCCTTATGCATTCCGTTTCATTTTTGAAGACTTCCAATTTCCCTAGATTCATAATTCCTTCATTCCACATTCTGATTATTAAAGGATATTTGCATCAGTTTCTTCTCATTATGAGTTGTGCCCATCAGGAAACGTCATTAAACTGGGATCTACTTTGAGGAGATAGCTCTTCCCCACTCATATTTTGAGTGCCTTCCAACCTAAGGGGTTATCCTCTGGCATTCAATCAGACAGTGTTCCACTACTATTCATAAGGTTTCACTGGCCAATTTTTTTTGAAATAGATCACTAGGTCCTCTTTCCTAGCCTGTCTAAATCCAGAGCTGCGCTCAAACCTGTCTACCATAGGTGAACCTGATGGTATTTGAAATACCGGTGGCGTAGCTTCCAACACCGCAGCAACATGAAAGCCACCACAGTACAACAAACTGACAGAAAAGTGGTGGGAGTTAAAAATCAGAAGAACCAAAAAGATAGTGCTCCTTCCACGTCTGCTGATTTAGAGGAACCATGAGAAATTGTCAAGTGAAGAATGATTCGGAGAAAAGCATAGGTAGTGTGACCTAATTTCCATAAAAACGAACAAACGAACATATTTACATGTGTCCCTGCAAAAAAGAAGCTTGTAAAAGGGTACATATGTATCTTTGCACATTGGACACTTTGGGGGAGCAGGTACAATATACTTATGTGGGGATGGCTCTTATTATAACTTGTATATACAAATCTCTATTGTTAAATGTGTTATAAGAATGTAAAACCTTTTAAAGTTTAATAACATCATACATGTGTGTGTGTATTTAAAACATTTTTTTTTTGACTATTGTTTTATATATGTCTTTTAGTTATCTAGTGTGGCTATAGCAGAGATACCACAAGTGGATGGCTTTAACAAACAGAAACTTATTCTCTCACAGTTTAAGAAGCAAGAAGTTTGAAGTCAGGGCACCAGCTCTAGGAGAAAGCTTTCTCTCTTTGTGGCTCTGGGAGAAGGTCCTTATCATCTATCTTCCCCTAGTCTAGGAACTTCTCAGCACGTGGACACTGGGTCAAAAGGACATGCTCCACTCCAGGCACTTCGTCCTTGGTGGTATGAGGTCCCTCTCATTTCTGCTCATTTTTCTCTTTGTATCTCAAAAGAGACTGACTCAAGACTCACCCTAATCCTGTAGATTGTGTCCTCCCTCATTAACATAACTGCCTCTAATCCTGCCTCATTAACATCACAGAGGTTAGAATTTACAACACATAAGTAATCACATCAGATCAGAAAATGGAAGACAACCACACAATACTGGGAATCATGGCCTGGCCAGGTTGACACACATTTTGGGGGACACTATTCAATCCATAACAATAGAGAAAACACTGTCTTCAATGCCAGATTCAGAAACTTTTATCAATCTATGAAGGGCAAACACAGAAACTGAACAAAATTCAGACCAGCGAATTATTGCTTGCTCTTGGAACTAATGACTTCTTCTGGTCTCTATACCTGGTAATGGCCAAAAAGAATTCTGTGAGGATTAATTCAGTCATTGCTCAAACATCTACTGCATGTACATGTCTATAGTTAAGGAAGAATGCTGGACACCTTGTGTGATTCATTAAGTAACACAGGGATCATTGGACTACTATTCTCTTTCTCTGGTATGCCACTATCTCCTTCTCCCCTTGTTGCTCTCCTGAAAAACCCACACTTGTATATTCCAGGCTTTTATCCAGGATTGAATTTGCAGGAAGGTAAAGATATAAGTTTAAAAGATAAAGAAGATTTTGGCCACATTGTCTTTAGACAGTTGAACTTCCCAGCCAGCCTCTGTGCAGGATGGGAATTCACAATCCCTCCTACTCAGTACCTCTGAGCAGGACAAGATTTCTGTTTCATTATCAGGAGACTGTGGAATTCACCCCTCTTCAGAAAACTTACTTTCCTTTGCCTCAAACTGTCCCTCTCAATCTGTCATGGTCACTCTGAGAAATTCACACGGGCAGCCTGTATGGAAGTGCCCATCCTAGAGGCCCTGCGTTCCCTTCTTTGCTCCATAGGGCTTCCTCTGACACTTGAGGTCTCATCTCCCAGGGAGTACACACCTCTGGCACTACCAGAGATTCCCAGGCCCTGGGATACTATGGATGGGACTTGGAACTCAATCTGTTTCTTCCCATCCTCACTTTTGGTTATCTGTGTTCTGTCTTCACCAGATTTAGTAGGCCTTGTCTTCTCTTTGCTCGTTTCATCTCAGTCAGGCTTTTCTATTCCACTTCCTTGATCTCAGGACAGATCAGGTTAGACCACAGAAAAGAGAAAGACCAAGTAAACATCACTGATCTGGGAAGGGATTTGATTCTCACTGGTTTAGGGTTTTATGCCCACTGCTCACCGGCAGGCAGGTTCCCCCCAGAGTCTGGCTTCTGTCTGGTACCTTGTACTACAAAGAACTCAGTGACGAGCCCACCTTGACAATCACACCTCCCTTAGAGCTATCTTTGCAGAGGCTCTTTCTCAGACTTCCATGTCCCACTGAAATCCCATTTCTCTTTCTTTTACAAACATTGTGCTCATTCTCAGGGCCCTGAGACCTCATCTGCAGATGAGTCTTGTCCTCTTCTCTTCTTGGCGGGGGGAGCTTTTGAGTGGACCTCATGTCTTTGGACAGCTATCCTGGGGCTTCTTCCATCCTGGTGCTCTAGGGCTGGATCTCTCCATGTACTAGAAGGGGCGTGAAAGGGGCACAAGGCTAAAAGGATGGATCTTCCAGGTGAGGTGGGTTTAAGAAGCCTGAATGAAGTTCTTCCCTGAAGGGTGCATATTTTGCAGTCCAGACATCCTGCTTCTCTCAGTCTGAGAGTCCTAACACGTCTTCAGGTGCTTTCTCCTTTGATCTTGAGGCCATGCCTGCACCCTCTGCAGCCAGGTCTCCCACATGAGTAGCAGCGCCAGTAGGTGTGGTAGCCTCTTCAGCCCCTGTCTCCTCCTTCAGATGCTCCTGGAGGTGCCTGGCTCTTCTTGCCAGGACTCCAGGATGCTGACCAGGGACTCAGTGTTGGCTAGACTGAGAGCAGACCTGATGGCACTCACTTTCTTCAAAAACTCGGCTTCAACACCAGGGTCCTGTTGCCGACAGGGGTGTGAGATATTTTGGTCTGGTCTGCCAGACCATGGCTAACCCATTGATCTTACACACTTGGGTAAAATACTCATATTTGACCTATTGCTTCTCTGGAGTAATTTGTTGAGTAAGAATTCTGCCTAGTAGAAGCTGATGAAAAAGACCTCGCTGATACTTGGGGAATCTTCCTGGGCTTGGAGCTTGGGCTTTTTGTTCTCATATTCTACCCTGAGTGACACTTTCCTCTTGGGTTGAGACTTGCAATAATGGAGAGTTAATTTACATGAGCCCTCTGGGCTCTGGTTTCTCAACTGTGACCTAAGTCTCTGGTCTCAGGGGTCCCTGGAGGCCTGTCCATCACCACCATCCTCCACCTCCACAGTCCCCATGGTTTCTTTCTTCTTCCCCAGGCACAGACCATACTTTAGGGAATTTACTCTGGGCAATAAAGTCTCCACCAGAAAATTTCAGTGGTGGTACTATCTTATAGCAAAAGTCTATAGTTTTTCAAAAAATTATAATACATTGATTAAAAAAAAAAAAAACTCCAGTATTCTTTTAGTAGATTCCAATTCATAGCAACTCTGTAGGACAGAGTAGAACTCCCCACAGGGTTTCCAAGGAGCGGCTGGTGGATTCCAACTGCCAACCTTTTAGTTAGCAGCCAAAGGTTTTTTCAAGGATAGTTTGTAATATAAACAGAGGGTCGCCACATTAACAAAATTTTTTTTTTTTTTTTGTATTTGTTGGATGGAAGTGAATTTGCTCTAGGTGGAACATGGAAATTACCTCATTCTCCACACCTTCATGATAATACTTGGTTTCTCTAAAAGCTGTTTTCTATGAAAGTTATTTTTTTTAGTAAATTTAGAGTGTAAACATTGAAACAGGAGAATCGGTCTCCTCTTTGTAACTTGTTTTCATCCTTCTTTTAAGGGAAGGATTTTCATAGAAGGAATTATACTTAAAGAGACAACGTAATTTGTAGTTTTCTGTATAATTTAAAACTTCTCCTCGTACCCTTAACTAGCCTACACCAGGAGATTAAAATTGCCTTTCTCTGAACAGAAGCCCATTACCATGTCCTTCAGAGTGAGGCAGAAACAGAGGTCCATATTTGAGAGTCTGATGGCACAAACCTTAGTAGCCAAATCACAACCATGCCTCCTGTGGGGGGGGCGGGGCTTGTATATGTCAGCATAAGGGTCAGTATTTTTCTGAGTATGAGGGAAGGATTGGCGATTTAAAGAAGAAAGAGAAGGAGTTTGGGAGGAGAGTGTAAGCCTCAGTGACAGACAGAAGATGGGGTGGGGGATCTCTCAAAGGGTGTTAGAGGTCAGTCAGAAAACCAGGAAGCAGCAGGAAGCCGGGCCAGTGGAGGGCAGCACTGGGTGGAGGAGGACAGCAGAGGTAATAGTAGTGGGGAGGGCAACAAAACTGGCCTGAAAAGAGTGATATATGACTGATCCTAGATGAAGCTCAGGTTAAGAAAAGTAGGAAAATAAAAAATTCTATCCTGTAGCCATCTTTGCGGTTAGGGGTTGTTAGGCTCTTGAGAGAGGTGGGCAGGAGACACACAGGAGGGGAAGGGGAGTTCTTGGATCTAGGGAGGAGTATACAGCCCTTCTTCTGCCCTCAATGATGTGGGTTCTGGGCTCTTCAACCTACCACTCCCAGAACCTCCTGAGAAATTTCCTTAGTTCTTCACATGGTATATTAATTCCATCTCATTAGAAAATATAATAATTAAGTATGCTTTTTCTTACGCACCCTTTCCACCATCCTATACTCTCTGCCCCAGTTGTCCACTGGCTTCCTTCCCTTCCATCATGTTCAGATCCAGAACAATAGAGTGCCTTGTCTGCACCTATTCTGGAAAGCTCTCAAACTTACAATTGAATTCTTTCATTTCATCCGTCATTTATTCCTACATTTCTTATTCACAAAATAAACTTTGGTTAATTATCTACTAAATGACAGAAAGTGTTTTCTCAGGAGAATCTTCCTTATGACCTTATCCATTCAACTCAAATCCTTCATCTTGTCTTACCATGGCTCTCTTTTCAGGTGGAAGTCAGACCTTTTGTTCTGTAGCACTCAGCAATCTGGGACAATTTTTCCTCACCTTTATCCAGAGTCTTAGAGAAGGGCCTTTTCCTCTTGTGTCACTGTTTCATCCTGCTTGGGTGAAGATGTCCAAACATAATGGTCTTCTGAAGGACCTTTATCCCTTCTCCCAGCATGACCTTTGATAACCTGGGGACTCTGGCTTGCTCCTGAATTTCCTTGATTCAGTAGCTACGGTTTCTCTCCCACAAGACCTGAGGTCAACACCCTTTTCAAAAAGCAGCTGAGAGGGGGCCAAGATGGCGGACTAGGTGGACGCTCCCGCGGATCCCTCTTGCAACAAAGACTCGGAAAAACAAGGGAATCGATCACATACATAACAATCTATGAACTCTGAACAACAAGCACAGACTTAGAGACGGAGGACGAACAAATACGGGCAGACAGCGACTGTTTTCAGAACTAGGAGCCAGCGCACCAGGCAGGTGACCTTCGGAGCTCGATCTGGGGCAGAGCCCAGGGGGGCAGACGGCACAGAAAGGGGGCCCACCCCTTCCCCCCCGAACCCATCCCGGGAGGAAGCCTAGCAGGTTGGCGCGGGCGGCGTAGGGGCGCAGCCGGAGGGAGAAACACCCGGGAGGCAGTGACTGATCTGAGAGGGGGGAGAACAGCGTCCCAGCTGGGGTGCCCTGCTGTCCGCCGGGAGTTAGGCGAGAAGCCGACGGGGCGCGCGCGGGGGGGGGGTCAGCTGTGTTTCCCTGGAGTGACCCCAGGGCGGGGCCCACGCGTTCGTGCGGGAGGACGCACACCCAGTCCGCGTGTGTGGCACGGCACACCAGAGGGAGAAATCCCCGGAGGTGTCTGGTCTCAAAACAGGGAAAGCAGCATCCCAGACGGGGAGCCATTCCGCTGCGATCTGGGCACGCGCGCGCTGCGCGCGGGCGGGGCATGAGCGCGGGGTCCATTTTTATTACCCTGAATTGACCCAGAGGGCGGGAACACCTGGTCGTGCGAGTGACGCCCTCCCAGTTTGCGCGAGAGGTGCGGCACACTGGAAGGAGAAGTCCCCGGGAGGAACTGATTGGTCCCAAAGCGCAGAAAGTAGCATCCCAGACAAAGTGCCGCCCTGCTGGGGCTTGGGCGCGCGCACGAGCGGGCCGTGAGCGCGGAGTCCATTTTTATTGCCCTGAATTGACCCAGGGGGCGGGCCCACCTGGCCGTGCGGAGGAACTGATTGGTCCCGAAGCGCAGAAACTAGCGTCCCAGACGGGGTTCCGTCCTGCTGGGGCTTGGGCGCGCGCACGAGCGGGGCGTGAGCACGGAGTCCATTTTTATTGCCCTGAATTGACCCAGGGGGCGGGCCCACCTGGCCGTGCAGGTGACGCAACCCAGTTCGCGCGAGAGGTGTGGCGCTCCGGAAGGAGAAGTCCCGGGGAGGAAGTGACTGGTTCCCGAACAGGGAAAGCAGCGTCTCAACCCGGAAGTCATCCCGCTGGGATTTGGGCGCGCGCACAGGCGGGGCGTGACCGCGGGATCTAATTATAATCGCCTGAATAGACCCTGGGGGCGGGCCCACCCGTTCGTGCGGGAAACGCCCACCCAGTGCCCACGAGCGGTGCCGCGCACCGGAGGAAGTCCCCAGGAGGAAGGGACTGGTTTTCGAGCAAGGAAAGCAGTGTCCTAGCCAGGGACCCGTCCAGCCCGGATTTTGGCAAACGGGGGCGGAGCGTGAACGTGGTGTTCAGCTCTATATTCTGTGGTGCTACACTCCTAGCTCTCAGATCCCTCCCCCACCCTCCCCAGGCGACCCCATTAACATCCGAATACCCGGAGCCAGAGAGAGAATTCAGATAGGGATCTGACTGCATTTTTTTTTAGCTGACTACTGGGAAAATCTAGTTTCCCAGTGATGGCTCGGAGACAGCAGTCCATATCAAACCACATAAAGAAACAGACCATGACAGCTTCTCCAACCCCCCAAACAAAAGAATCAAAATCTTTCCCAAATGAAGATACAATCCTGGAATTATCAGATACAGAATATAAAAAACTAATTTACAAAATGCTTAAAGATATCACGAATGAAATTAGGATAACTGCAGAAAAAGCCAAGGAACACACTGATAAAACTGTTGAAGAACTCAAAAAGATTATTCAAGAACATAGTGGAAAAATTAACAAGTTGCAAGAATCCATAGAGAGACAGCATGTAGAAATCCAAAAGATTAACAATAAAATTACAGAATTTGACAACGCAATAGAAAGTCAGAGGAGCAGACTCGAGCAATTAGAATGTAGACTGGGACTTCTGGAGGACCAGGGAAACAACACCAACATAGCTGGAAAAAAATCAGATAAAAGAATTAAAAAAAATGAAGAAACCCTAAGAATCATGTGGGACTCTATCAAGAAGGATAACTTGCGAGTGATTGGAGTCCCAGAACAGGGAGGGGGGACAGAAAACACAGAGAAAATAGTTGAAGAACTCCTGACACAAAACTTCCCTGACATCATGAAAGAAGAAAGGATATCTATCCAAGATGCTCATCGAACCCCATTTAAGATTGATCCAAAAAGAAAAACACCAAGACATATCATCATCAAACTTGCCAAAACCAAAGACAAACAGAAAATTTTAAAAGCAGCCAGGGAGAAAAGAAAGGTTTCCTTCAAGGGAGAATCAATAAGAATAAGTTCAGACTACTCAGCAGAAACCATGCAGGCAAGAAGGGAATGGGACGACATATACAGAGCACTAAACGAGAAAAACTGCCAACCAAGGATCATATATCCAGCAAAACTCTCTCTGAAATATGAAGGAGAAATTAAGATATTTACAGATAAACACAAGTTTAGAGAATTTGCAAAAACTAAACCAAGACTGCAAGAAATGCTAAAGGAGATTGTTTGGCCTGATGACCAATAATATCAGGTACCAGCACAATACAAGGACACAAAACAGAACGTCCTGATATCAACGCAACTCAAACAGGGAAAGCACAAAAACAAACAAATTAAGACTAATTCTAAAAAATAAATAAATAAACAAAATAATACATACAACAGGAAATCATGGAAATCAATAGCTAAACGATCAAAATAATCAAAAAGAGGGACTAAATATAGGAGGCATTGAACTGCCAGATGGAGAGTGATACAAGGCGAAATAGAAGGATACAAGTTAGGGTTTTACTTAGAAAAATAGGGGTAAATAAAAAGGTAACCACAAAAAGGAATATCAATTCCATAACTCAAGAAAAAAGCCAAGAAAAACGTAACGACTCAATAAACACAAAGTTAAACATTATGAAAATGAGGATCTCACAAGCTACTAAGAAAAACGTCTCAGCACAAAAAAGCATGTGGAAAAATGAAATGGCCAACAACACACATAAAAAGGCATCAAAATGACAGCACTAAAAACTTACTTATCTATAATTACGCTGAATGTAAATGGACTAAATGCACCAATAAAGAGACAGAGAGTCACGGACTGGATAAAAAAACACGATCCATCTATATGCTGCCTACAAGAGACACACCTTAGACTTAGAGACACAAACAAACTAAAACTCAAAGGATGGAAAAAAGTATATCAAGCAAACAATAAGCAAAAAAGAAGAGGAGTAGCAATATTAATTTCTGACAAAATAGACTTTAGACTTAAATCCGCCACAAAGGATAAAGAAGGACACTATATAATGATAAAAGGGACAATTGATCAGGAAGACATAACCATACTAAATATTTACGCACCTAATGACAGGGCTGCAAGATACATAAATCAAATTTTAACAGAATTGAAAAGTGAGATAGACACCTCCACATATATAGTAGGAGACTTCAACACACCACTTTCGGAGAAGGACAGGACATCCAGTAAGAAGCTCAATAGAGACACGGAAGACCTACTTACAACAATCAACCAACTTGACCTCATTGACTTATACAGAACTCTCCACCCAACTGCTGCAAAATATACTTTTTTTTCTAGCGCACATGGAACATTCTCTAGAATAGACCACATATTAGGGCATAAAACAAATCTTTGCAGAATCCAAAACATCGAAATATTACAAAGCATCTTCTCAGACCACAAGGCAATGAAGCTAGAAATCAATAACAGAAAAACTAGGGAAAAGAAATCAAATACTTGGAAAATGAACAATACCCTCCTGAAAAAAGACTGGGTTATAGAAGACATCAAGGAGGGAATAAGGAAATTCTTAGAAAGCAACGAGAATGAAAATACTTCCTATCAAAACCTCTGGGACACAGCAAAAGCAGTGCTCAGAGGCCAATTTATATCGATAAATGCACACATACAAAAAGAAGAAAGAGACAAAATCAGAGAACTGTCCCGACAACTTGAGCAAATAGAAAGTGAGCAACAAAAGAATCCATCAGGCACCCGAAGAAAACAAATAATAAAAATTAGAGCTGAACTAAATGAATTAGAGAACAGAAAAACAATTGAAAGAATTAACAAAGCCAAAAGCTGGTTCTTTGAAAAAATTAACAAAATTGATAAACCATTGGCTAGACTGACTAAAGAAAAACAGGAAAGGAAACAAATAACCCGAATAAGAAACGAGAAGGACCACATCACAACAGAACCAAATGAAATCAAAAGAATCATATCAGATTACTACATAAAATTGTACTCTAACAAATTTGAAAACCTAGAAGAAATGGATAAATTCTTGGAACAACACTACTTACCTAAACTAACACATACAGAAGTAGAACAACTAAATAGACCCATTACAAAAAAAGAGATTGAAATGGTAATCAAAAAACTCCCAACAAAAAAAAGTCCTGGCCCAGATGGCTTCACTGCAGAGTTCTACCAAACCTTCAGAGAAGACTTAACACCATTACTATTGAAGGTATTTCAAAGTATAGAAAAAGACGGAATACTACCCAACTCATTCTATGAAGCCACCATCTCCCTGATACCAAAACCAGGTAAAGACATTACAAAAAAAGAAAATTTTAGACCTATATCCCTCATGAACATAGATGCAAAAATCCTTAATAAAATTCTAGCCAATAGAATCCAACAACACATGAAAAAAATAATTCACCCTGATCAAGTGGGATTTATACCAGGTATGCAAGGCTGGTTTAATATCAGAAAAACCATTAATGTAATCCATCACATAAATAAAACAAAAGACAAAAACCACATGATCTTATCAATTGATGCAGAAAAGGCATTTGACAAAGTCCAACACCCATTTATGATAAAAACTCTCACCAAAATAGGAATTGAAGGAAAATTCCTCAACATAATAAAGGGCATATATGCAAAGCCAACGGCCAATATCACTCTAAATGGAGAGAACCTGAAAGCATTTCCCTTGAGAACGGGAACCAGACAAGGATGCCCTTTATCACCGCTCTTATTCAACATCGTACTTGAAGTCCTAGCCAGGGCAATTAGGCTAGACAAAGAAATAAAGGGTATTCAGATTGGTAAGGAGGAAGTAAAGCTATCACTATTTGCAGATGACATGATCGTATACATGGAAAACCCTAAGAAATCCTCCAGAAAACTACTGAAACTAATAGAAGAGTTTGGAAGAGTCTCAGGATATAAAATAAACATACAAAAATCACTTGGATTCCTCTACATCAACAAAAAGAACACCGAAGAGGAAATAACCAAATCAATACCATTCACAGTAGCCCCCAAGAAGATAAAATACTTAGGAATAAATCTTACCAAGGAAGTAAAAGACCTATACAAAGAAAACTATAAAACTCTGCTACAAGAAATTCAAAAGGACACGCTTAAATGGAAAAACATACCCTGCTCATGGATAGGAAGACTCAACATAGTAAAAATGTCTGTTCTACCAAAAGCCATTTATACATACAACGCACTTCCAATCCAAATACCAATGTCATACTTTAAGGGAATAGAGAAACAAATCACTAATTTCATATGGAAAGGAAAGAATCCCCGGATAAGCAAAACATTACTGAAAAAGAAGAAGAAAGTGGGAGGCCTCACCCTACCTGATTTCAGAACCTATTATATAGCTACAGTAGTCAAAACAGCCTGGTACTGGTACAACAACAGGCACATAGACCAATGGAACAGAATTGAGAATCCAGATATAAATCCATCCACGTATGAGCAGCTGATATTTGACAAAGGACCAGTGTCAGTCAATTGGGGAAATAATAGTCTTTTTAACAAATGGTGCTGGCATACCTGGATATCCATTTGCAAAAGAATGAAACAGGACCCATACCTCACACCATGCACAAAAACTAACTCCAAGTGGATCAAAGACCTAAACATAAAGACTAAAACGATAAAAATCTTGGAAGAAAAAATAGGATCTACCCTAGGAGCCCTAATACAGGGCATAAACAGAATACAAAACATTACCAAAAATGATGAAGAGAAACCCGATAACTGGGAGCTCCTAAAAATCAAACACCTATGCTCATCTAAAGACTTCACCAAAAGAGTAAAAAGACCACCTACAGACTGGGAAAGAATATTCAGCTATGACATCTCAGACCAGCGCCTGATCTCTAAAATCTACATGATTCTGTCAAAACTCAACCACAAAAAGACAAACAACCCAATCAAGAAGTGGGCAAAGGATATGAACACACATTTCACTAAAGAAGATATTCAGGCAGCCAACAGATACATGAGAAAATGCTCTCGATCATTAGCCATTAGAGAAATGCAAATTAAAACTACGATGAGATTCCATCTGACACCAACTAGACTGGCATTAATTCAAAAATCACAAAATAATAAATGTTGGAGAGGCTGCAGAGAGACTGGAACTCTCATACACTGCTGGTGGGATTGTAAAATGGTACAACCACTGTGGAAATCCATCTGGCGTTATCTTAAACAGTTAGAAATAGAACTACCATACAAACCAGAAATCCCACTCCTCGGAATATACCCTAAAAATACAAGACCCTTCACACAAACAGATATATGCACACCCATGTTTATTGCAGCTCTGTTTACAATAGCAAAAAGCTGGAAGCAACCAAGATGTCCATCAACGGACGAATGGGTAAATAAATTGTGGTATATTCACACAATGGAATACTACACATCGATAAAGAACAGTGACGAATCTCTGAAACATTTCATAACATGGAGGAATCTGGAAGGCATTATGCTGAGCGAAATGAGTCAGTTGCAAAAGGACAAATATTGTATAAGACCACTATTATAAGATCTTGAGGAATAGAAAAAATGGAAAAGAACACATACTTTTGTGGTTACAAAGGGGGGAGGGAGGGAGGGAGGGAGGGAGAGGGCTTTTTATTGATCAATCTGTAGATGGGAACTGCTTTGGGTGAAGGGAAAGACAACACTCAAAACAAGGAAGGTCAGCCTAATTGGACAGGATTAAAAGTAAAGAGGTTTCCGAGATAAAATGAAAGCTTCAAAGGATAGCGAAGCAGGGGCTGGGGTCTGGGGAACTTGGTTTGAGAGGACTTCTAAATCAATGGGCAAAATAATTCTATTATGAAAACACTCTGCATCCCACTTTGAATTGTGGCACCTGGGGTCCTAAATGCCAACAAGCAGCCATCTAAAATACATTAATTGGTCTCAACCCACCGGGAGCAAAGGCAAAGGAAGAACACCAAGGTCACACGACAACTAAGAACCCAAGAGACAGAAAGGGCCACTTGAACCAGAGACCTACAATATCCTGAGACCAGAAGAACAAGTTGGTGCCCGGCCACAATCGATGTCTGCCCTGTCAGGGAGCACAAGAGACAACTCCTGAGGGAGCAGGAGACCAATGGGATACAGACCCCAAATTCTCATTAAAAGACCACACCTAATGGTATGATTGCGACTAGAGGAATCCCAGAGACAATGCTCCCCAGAACTTCTGATGGCACAGGACAGGAACCAACCCCGAAGACAAATCATCAGGCATGAAAAGGACTGGTCAGTGGGGGGGAGAGAGATACTGATGAAGAGCGAGCTAATTAAATCAGGTGGACACGGGAGAGTGTGTTGGCAACTCTTGACTGGAGGGGGGATGGGAAGATAGAGAGAGATGGAAGAAGGTAAAATTGGCACGAAACGAGAGACTGTAAGGGCTGACTCAATAGGGGGAGAGCAAGTGGGAGAAGGGAGTAAGATGTATGTAAACCTACATGTGACAGACTGATTGGAATGGTAAATGTTCACTTGAAGCTTAATAAAAATTTAAAAAAAAAAAAAAAAAGCAGCTGAGATCTGAGTTAGCACCAAGGCTTCCGTAATCCTGTGTGACATCATTGCTGACACTGCTGAATTCCATGGGCCCAGTATGAAGCTAAACACGGCAACCAGAAAAACATGAAACTGTCAGGTAGGCACTTGAGAAGTGCTAGTACCAAAGTGGGAAGAAGGAGATTAAAAAAAAAAAAATAGATACCAAAAATTAATTGAAACTTTTCCGTGCCCTGTAAGGGGTTACTATCCCTTGGTGGGTAAAGAGAGCACAGGGAATAAAATAAAAAAAAAAAGGGGGGGAATGGTAACGGTATAATGGGCAGCTGCTTTCTCCCAATCCTCTCAGTTGGCTCTGTTGGAATCATGTCTGTCCAGCTCTGGTCATAAAATATCCATTCTGAGCCCCTCTTAGGTCTCCTTAGCCTCTGAGTCTTCACACAGGCTCTGCTCTCTGACTAGGTGATGTTCTTTCCCTTCCTGTCTGCTGGCCTACTCTCCCTACTGAAGTGTGAAGGTGAAGAAAACTGACCCCATTGGAACAGATGAGGCTTATGACTTACCAAAAAGCCCTAAGACTCAGGAGTTTTGTGGTCAGCCAGAATGGGAAGTTTGGGAGTTGACTTGGGGAAATCCCATGACAGACTCTGCTTTTGTTTAGGAGGCCATTTAGAAGAGAAACCAGCAAATGGGGAGACCATTTGAAGAAGAAATTAAGAAGGTTGGGGTGGTGATGAGGAAGGAGCAGACTTCTCCAAGGAAAATAAAAGTTTCAACATGGAGATGGTAGGGGCTTGTTTTGTGTGACCCCAAAAGACAGAAGAGGCAGGAATGGTAGGGAAACAATAGAACACAAGATAATCTGTGACTGTTCACAAATATAACAAATGCCCCAGTGTTTTCAGCCTGTTTCCTCAGACTTTTCTCATCAAGCCATCTCTCCCCTTTTACTGAAGCCTCTGGAAAATACTTTGGGCTTCCTGGATGCTCGGCCTTTTTTCACCCCTTAACTATTCAGTCATATTCCCAACTCGGTTCAGGCATCACTTCCTGGTTGTAGTCTTCCCTGAATCTTCTCCTGGTAGATGAGTCCACTTCTTGCTCTGTACTCCATTGTACCCAGGAAACCCTTTACCACAGCATAAAACACAATTGCATTTACTACACATTCTTCCTCTCCCTGTGCCCATGCCTTCTATGAGGCTCCGGAGCAGCTTTCATTAGCAGCAGGAGTCTTCTTCTACCTGTTAGTTGAAGGCCGACCTTATGGTTGCTTCAGCCATTGAGATAGTAGCAGAGATGATACAAGGAGAGAATTGAAAAGATTTTGCATTGAGTCTTGCCCTTTTGTTGCTCTTAAACCCTGAGAACCTGTGGGAATGACCCCAGGCCAGCCTGCTGAATGATGAGGGACCATTGGAAAGAGGATCCAGCGGTTTCACTGAGTTGATTTTAGGCAAACTGGCTCGCAGGTGACCTGGAAGCAAATTATAGACACATGAGTAAGCCCTGCTGCGAGCCACTGTGGCTGCCCAGATCAGAAGAACCCCAAATTGACAACCTGAAAAATTGTGAGCTTAGTAAATGCTTGTTTTTTTAAGACACTACATTTTGGAGTCATTTGTTACACAGCAATACGTGACTGATACACCTGTTAACTTGGCCGTTTCTCTCACCAGGCAGTGAGGTAACTTCTCTGAGTCATTTCATCACCGAGAGCATCTGGCCTAGGGTCTGATATGTAGCTGTTTATACAGGAAATCTTTGTTGACTTAATGCATGAATGAGTAATAACGAATTGTAAGTGTGAGTCTGCACAAAATCATGTATGAAAAAAAGCATGATTTTTTAAAAAAGAAAATGAATTGAGGCTCAGAACTACCTGCTTACAAAATTGAGGGGAGTTTTTAACCTCACTTACTTTTAGGGTACTCCCTCATCCAGATATGCAGTAATTCCCAGAAGGGCCAGTGCTTGGAGAAGACCTTCAACACACCCATTGCCTCAGCCTATGTGGGTGATCTCTCTAGAAGCATTCGTTCTGCTGTTTCCATTCTCAGCTAGATCATGAGAACCTTGTTGGGGCTGTCAACAGCATAACAGGATTTGTCTACTTATGTGCCTGCATCAGCCTTTGAGGTGCTGTAACCTGCTCCAGGGGAGTATCAAGAAGGATGTCCTACCCCTTCTCAATGTCTAGGACTCTACTCTATGACTGCCACTCTTCCCTGGGCTCCAGTTCACTTAGTGTGATCACCCCAGTGAGCTGAGACTTTTACCACAGACTTTTCAGAGTCTTCATGTTTCAGGGCTTCAACACTGTGAGTCCAGCTATCTCCTTGAAATGAGGTAGGGAAGGAAGAAAAATGAAGGAATATTTTATTTTGAATTTAATGTTACAATAAAATTTCTTGCCGCACATTTTTAATGGGTCCTGCCTAACAATTCTCTCTGTTCGCTTACAAGATGCAGGACGATGAAGAGGGAATGTTTGTTGTGTCATAATCTGCAGAAGGATGCAAAGTGCACATGGGGTCCATTCCCCCCGATGATCACACTAGAGCACCCCACCCATGTGGAAATCTCTGCAAGTGTTACTGAGTCCCTCACACACCCACAGTGAACAGCTTTCAGATTCTTATAAGCGGGAATTGTGTCCTAACACCAGCTGCTCCTTGGAAACCCAATGGGGCAGTTCTACTCTGTCCTATAGGGTCTCTGAGTTAGAATTGACTCGATGGCTAAGGGTTTGGTTTTTTTTTCAGGCGGGTGGTGGGAGTTTGATGTCAGTTCCATAATCGTTTTATAAAAAAATAATGACAGGGTAGGAGATGAAAGCATCAAAACAAAACTGAAATGAAATGGCTTTTTCACATTTATTGACCCCACAGAGTTTCTTTGAAGTGTTTACTTTTCACTAGGTTCAGAGGAAAGAGAGAAATCTTTGTGAGAGAGATATGGCTTGAGATAACACCAAAATTACACATTTCCCTCCCTAATGTTAGGTTACATTAAGAGCTGGTTGGCTGGTTTATCATCTGCCTGGTCCACAAAAACAGAAGGCCCATGCAGGCAGGAACTTGTCTGTTGTGTTTGTCAGAGTATCCTGGCACCTGACACCTAAGAAGTGCTAAAAAAGGATTTGAGTGAATGTGGGTGGGTTTTTATAAAAAACACTGTGTTGCTGTCTTTATTTAGTTAAATAGTGAAAACAGGGATAAAGAAAATGGAAGGCGATTATTTGTATAATTTATAGTTACATAAAATGAGAATAGAACTTGAATAATGAAGAGATAAAAAAATCATATGTACAGATCGAATGTACTCCCTTCACATTGCTTTGGAGGGAGACATTTTAAAATGGATTGTTTTTTCCCTACTGATTTATAGGTTCTATATATTAATTGAAAAGATAGTCTTTTAGGAATCACAAATATTTCTATTGAGATGCAATTCACATGCTGTAACACTGCCTTTGAAAATGTGCACAATACCGTGGCTTTAGTATATGGGCAGACTTGGCACAACAGTCACCACTGTCTAGCTTCAGAATATTTTCAGTACCCGGTAAATAAAGGCCCTTGTCAATAAAGTCACCCACATTACTCCTTTCCTCCAAGTCGTAGCAACCACTAATCTACTTTCTGTCTGTGTTGGTTTGTCTGTTCTGAACATTTCATGTAAATGGAATCATATGCAATGCGGTCATTTGTGTTTGGCTTCTTTCATTTAGGGTAATGTTCTCGAGGTTCGTCCATATTGTGGCATGTATCAGTACTTGATGTCTTTTTGTGGCTGAGTAATATTCCAGTCTATGAATATACCACAGTGTGTCTATCAGTTCATAACATTTGGGTTCTCTCCATATTTTGGCTGTTATGGATAACACTACTATGAATATTCTGTGTAAGTTTGTGTGTGAACATGCTTTTGATTCTCCTGGGTACAGGCCTAGGAGTGCAATTGCTATGTTGTACGGTAATTCTATGTTTAACTTTCTGCAGAATTCCCAAAACATTTTCCAAAACAATTGGATCGTTTTGCACTTCCACCAGCGATGTTCCAGCTTCTCCACATCCCCGCCGACACTTGTTGTCCATCCTGTTGAGTTTAACCATCTTACTGGTTTTGAAATCATAGTACACTTTAGTTTAGATTTGCATTTCCCTGATGACTAATGAGGTTACGCTTCTTTTCATGTGCTTATTGACAGTTTTTATATCTGCTTTTGAGAAATCTCTATTCAAATCCTTAGCCTGCAAAATTTTTTAGCTTTTTGCCTGTATTTTTACTATCTTCATATACTTTTTGATATGCCAAAGATCTATAGATCTTAACAGTTTTAGTCTTCATATTTTGGGATTTTTAGAAAGTCTTTCTCTTTTATCAATAAAAAGAAAACTAAAACTTCTAAAATTTTTATGGTTGCATATTTTAATTTTAAATATTTGATCCATCTGGAATTTTGTTTTGTGTAAGGTATAAGAAAAAGGATGAAAACATTTTTACAGGTGGTCTGAGTGATTACCAAATTGTTGCAAACCCTCCTTTTCCCATGACCCATATCTTAACTGCATTTTCCCGAAGTCCGTACAGAGACACCTTTTTACAAAGGGAGGCCACCATTCCCAGCCATTTCATTTTAAGGTTTGTTTTGCTGCAATTAAATCCCCCCCCCCAAAATCTTATCTACACACCTTTTATTTTAAGCTAATACAAATTTTGTGTGAATAGGACCTTGGTGAGTGTAAGATGGGCTTGAATTTATAACTGGTTCCATGTGGTGCAGCCCAGCAGACGGACAGACAGAAGCAGGGGCTGCAGAGGAGACAGAAGCTATGAGAACATGAGCCTCTAGAGATTTGCTGTGGAATTTCACATAAAGCTCTAGACTTTTCTGTGTAAACTTATCATCATATATGGACATCACCTTAGAACAGACAGAGAATAATGCTTTAAAAGTTAGACATTCCTAAGGAAGGTGTTCATTCCTTAGCGGATGCTGAGAAGTGTATGTGTTTTGGTGAAAATATGTACCCATTTCTACTGGGTATGTATCTAGAAGTAGAATTGCTGGGTCCTAGGATATATGTATGTTCACAGCTTTTGTAGATACAGACAAAACATTTTTGAACTGGTTGTACCAAATTACACTTCCACTAGCGGTAGATTAGAGCTCCAGTTACTCCATGTTATACCCAATAGTTGGTATTTTCCATCTTTTCCATTTTAGCCATTCTGGCGTGTAGGGGATAGTATCACATTGTGGCTTTTTATTAGAATTTCTCTGATAACCAGTGAAGTTTTGTCACTTTTCATATGTTTTTTGGCCATATAGAAATCTTTTATACAGTGTTCAAGTATTTGCTCATTTTTCTATCAAACTGTCTGCTTTCTTTTTCCTTTTTTCTTTTTGGGTTGTTCTTTATGTATTTCAGAACCAAGTCAGTGTAGGATATATGTATTGCAAGTAACTTCTACCACATGAATTCACCCTTGTGGCTTGTCGTGAACTTTCTTTTACAAAAACAAGCAAATGTGTAGACATAAAAGTTTATTAGGGGTTACCAGGGGCAGGAGGGAGGAAATAAAGGGGTGTTCCTGCATATGGAGACTGAGTTCTGGTTAACAGTGGTGGAAAAGTCACATTGATTAAGGGCAGGGTTGCATAGCCAATTAATGGTAATTACTGTCAGTTGTTCAATTACCAAAGGTTGTGTGGTATATTTATAACAACAATAAGCAGCTGCTGGGGCAACGGATGAGGCGTATTCTTTATTATACTTTTCTCTATTTTCTAATTTGTTTTTGTAACATGCTACTGTTCAAATTAATAAAATGTTTGCATGGTGAAAGGGGATAACAAGGTCTATCCCACCCATTACATCCTTCTAAGGTTTAAATGAGGGACTACATGCCATCAGCAGAGGCTCAGCCTTAGTTGGCACTCGAGAAATACTTGATTTCTCCCACTCTTCTGGCTCACTGTCTTCTCCCCTGGTTTATTTGCTCTTCTCTTCAGAGCTGGAAGCATGTGACCACCAGGCTTCCCGACACCATCCTTCTGCTTTCCATACCAATGTTATTGTAGTCTTGGGTTCCTGGGCAACCTCTCCACAGGTTTAATACTTTCATCTCTATTAATTTATTATTTAAATATATTCCTTTAATTTTGTCCTGCTTATAGAGGTATATTCTAGTCATTGAAAATGTGGAGACTACCCTAACACACATGGGAACACCATGAGTAAGAATAGACTCCACGGCAATGGGTTTTATATGTGTATCACACACATTTATGTATATTTACATAAATATTATATCCTGCTCATTTCACTTAATATTAGCCTAATTTTTTTATTATATTCTGCTGTGTGCAAGGAGTATAAAATTTTAGCAATTTGACTATAGTTGAAATATTAAATGTGCGTGTTTCTAGTAATCTTCAACCTATTCTTAAATCTTTTAACATAGATCTTTGCTATTGAACCTTTCTATTGAATTGTTATTCAGCATTCTTTAACATTAAGAGAGAGTCTCAGGATCAACTCAGATCATATTTTCTCCCTCTTACACACGAAGGCCCTTAAAGTATTCAGAGATTGTCGTTGTTGTTGTTAGGTGCCGTTGAGTCGGTTCCGACTCATAGCGACCCTACGCACAACAGAACGAAACACTGCCTGATCCTGCGCTATCCTTACAATCATTGTTATGCTTGAGCTCATTGTTGCAGCCACTGTGTCAATCCACCCTCTTTTCCACTGACCCTGTATTCTGCCAAGCATGATGTCCTTCTCCAGGGACTGATCCCTCCTGACAACTTATCCAAAGTATGTAAGACGCAGTCTCGCCATGCTTGCCTCTAAGGAGCATTCTGGCCGCACTTTTTCCAAAACAGATTTGTTCGTTCTTTTGGCAGTCCACGGTATATTCAATATTCTTTGCCAACACCACAATTCAAAGGCGTCAACTCTTCTTCCGTCTTCCTTATTCATTGTCCAGCTTTCACATGCATATAAAGTGATTGAAAATACCATGGCTTGGGTCAGGCATACCTTAGTCTTCATGGTGAGTCTTTGCTCTTCAACACTTTGAAGAGGTCCTTTGCAGCAGATTTGCCCAATGCAATGTGTCTTTTGATTTCTTGACTGCTGCTTCCATGGCTGTTGATTGTGGATCCAAGTAAAATGAAATCCTTGACAACTTCAGTCTTTTCTCCATTTCTCATGATGTTGCACATTGGTCCAGTTGTGAGGATTTTTGTTTTCTTTGTGTTGAGGTGTAATCCATACTGGAGGCTGTGGTCTTTGATCTTCATTAGTAAGTGCTTCAAGTCCTCTTCACTTTCAGCAAGCAGGGTTGTGTCATCTGCATAATGAAGGTTGTTAATGATTCTTCCTCCAATCCTGATGCCCCGTTCTTCTTCATATAGTCCAGATTCTCGTATTATTTGTTCAGCATACAGATTAAATCGGTATGCTGAAAGAATACAACCCTGACGCACACCTTTCCTGACTTTAAACCAATCAGTATCCCCTTGTTCTGTCTGAACAACTGCCTCTTAATCTATGTAAAGGTTCCTCATGAGCACAATTAAGTGTTCTGGAATTCCCATTCTTCCCAGTGTTATCCATAGTTTGTTATGATCCACACAGTCGAATGTCTTTGCATAGTCAATAAAACACAGGTAAACATCCTTCTGGTATTCTCTGCTTTCAGGCAGGATCCACCTGACATCAGCAAGGATATCCCTGGTTCCATGTCCTCTTCTGAAACCGGCCTGAATTTCTGATAGTACCCTGTGGATATACTGCTGCAGCCGTTTCTGAAAGATCTTCAGCAAAATTTTGCTCGTGTGTGATATTAATGATGTTGTTCTATAATTTCCACATTCGTTTGGATCACCTTTCTTGGGAATAGGCATAAATATGGATCTCTTCCAGTCAGTTGGCCAGGAAGGTGTCTTCCATATTTCTTGGCATAAACGAGTGAGCACCTTCAGCGCTGCATCTATTTGTTGAAACATCTCTATTGATATACCATCAATTCCTGGAGCCTTGTTTTTCGCCAATGCCTTCAGAGCAGCTTGGATTTCTTCCTTCAGTACATTGGTTCCTGATCATATGCCACCTCTGGAAATGGTGAATATCGACCAATTCTTTTTGGTATAATGACTCTGTGTATTACTTCCATCTTCTTTTGATGCTTCCTGTGTTGTTTAATATTTTCCCCATGGAATCCTTCACTACTGCAACTCGAGGCTTGAATTTTTTCTTCAGTTCTTTCAGCTTGAGAAACACTGAGCTTATTCTTCCCTCTTGGTTTTCCATCTCCAGCTCTTTGCACATGTCATTATAATACTTTACTTTGTCTTCTTGAGAGGCCCTTTGAAATCTTCAGTTCTTTTACTTCATCAATTCTTCCTTTTGCTTTAGCTGCTCGACGTCTGAAAGCAAGTTTCAGTCTCCTCTGACATCCATCTTGTTCTTTTCTTTCTTTCCTGTCTTTTCAGTGACCTCTGGCTTTCTTCATGGATGATGTCTTTGATGTCATTCGAAAACTGGTCTGGTCTTCGATCACTAGTATTCAATGTGTCAAATCTATTCCTGAGATGGTCTCTAAATTCAGGTGGGATATTTTTGCTCTCGTGGACTTGCTCTGATTTTCTTCAGTTTCAGCTTGAACTTGAATATGAGCAATTGATGGTCTGTTCCACAGTCTGCCCCTGGCCGTGTTCTGACTGATGATATTTAGCTTTTCCACCGTGTCTTTCCACAGATGTAGTCATTTTGATTTCTGTGTGTTCCATCTGGCGAGGTCCATGTGTATAGTCACCGTTTATGTTGGTGAAAGAAGGTATTTGCAATGAAGAAGTCATTGGTATTGCAAAATTCTATCATTTGATCTCTGGCATTTTTTTCTATCACCAAGGCCGTATTTTCCAACTACTGATCCTTCTTTGTTTCCAACTTTTGCATTCCAATAGCCAGTAATTATCAATGCATCTTGATAGCATGTTTGATCAATTTCAGACTGCAGCAGCTGATAAAAATCTTCTGTTCCTTCATCTTTGGCCCTGGTGGTTGGTGTGTAAATTTGAATAATAGTCATATTAACTTGTCTTCCTTGTAGGCGTATGGATATTATCCTATCATTGACAGTGTTGTACTTCAGGATGGATCTTGAAAATTTTTTTTTTTTATTAACTTTTATTGAGCTTCAAGTGAACGGTTACAAATAGAGTCAAACTGTCACATATAAGTTTATATACACCTTACTCCATCCTCCCACTTGCTCTCCCCCAATGAGTCAGCCCTTCCAGTCTCTCCTTTCGTGACAATTTTGCCAGCTTCCTACTCTCTCTATCTTCCCATCCCCCCTCCAAACAGGAGATGCCAACACAGTCTTAAGTGTCCACCTGATACAAATAGCTCACTCTTCATCAGCATCTCTCTCCTATCCACTGTCCAGTCCCTTTCCTCTCTGATGAGTTGTCTTTGGGAATGGTTCCTATCCTGGGCCAACAGAAGGTTTGGGGACCATGACAGCTGGGATTCCTCTAGTCTCAGTCAGACCATTAAGTATGGTCTTTTTGTGAGAATTTGGGTCTGAATCCCACTGATCTCCTGCTCCCTCACAAGTTGGGGACCTTGATTTAGGCAGAACCGTTTGTAATTTGGTATCCAAAGTCGCTCTCCCACAGGAGACCTCAGACCCACAACCTCTCCAAAGAGCATTTGGGATCTGATTGAGCACCAAGGCTTCCAATAACCCTTGTGTGACATCATCGCTGACATCGCTGAGTTCTAAGGGCCCAGTTCGAATCTAAACACCGCACTAGGAAAAAATATGGCAACTGTTGTGGGAGAGGCTAGGAGGCTGGGAGGAGGGAAATTATATCTTAAAAATGAATTGAAATGTTCACTTAAAGAAGTTATCATCCAAGGGGAAGGGAACTGTGAGTTGAGGGAACAGAAGAGTATAATGAGTTGCTGTTTCTCCCAAACCTCTTCTCTGGCCCTGAATCAAATCTCTCCAGCCCTAGAAACACAATGTCCACTCTGAACACCTCTCAGGTCTCCTTTGCCACTTAGCCTTCACACAGGCTGTTCCCTCTGACTAGCAGATGTTCTCTCCCTTCCTGTTGACTGGTTCCTCCTCGAAGGTACCCAGTCTGTGCTCCTGCTTTATGTATTCAGAGCAACTAGTAATCCTCCATCATAGCACTGAGTCATAGGAGATGCTCATTTTCCAATTTGTGTCTTCCAAATGGGTTGTAAATAACTTGGGGACAAAGATGGGGTCTGCCTCATATTTGGCAGTCCCAGAAATTGAGACAGAGCCTCACCCATAGGAGATACTCAATATATATCTATTGATGAAATAAAAGAAGACTCTTCCAAAAGACTCACCCTTCGTAGCCATCCGTGCAGAATGGAGTTTTCGGTCTGTTGCCTGGAGGTACCATCACTCAGTGGTGGTGTCTAGGCCACTCTCTCTTGACCTCCTGACTCTAAACCTTGTGAAGCCTCTTGGCCTGTCCACATGCTTCTCCCTTGGAGCCACTAAAAAGGGTAGGATTACATCATCACAGAAAAGCACTGAGACTCCAGACGTCTATGGTCGACCTGCCTGGGAGGCTTAGGAGAGCCCTCTGGGAAAGGTCCACTGTCCTCTACTTGATCTCCTTTTTTGTCCAGGGGGCAATTAGAAAAGGAACAAACAAATCGTTGAAATATTTTAAGGCAGGATTTGGGAAGTTGTGCTTGGTAGGTAGAGGAGAGCCTGAGGATTTGAAGGAAAATGAAAGATGTCAACGTGGGAGCAGAGGGCTCTTTTTGTGTGACTACAGATGGTAGAATGTGGACAAGTGGTTGGAAGTATTAAAAAAAAGAAAATCTCCTAACCATCCACTCTTATTTCAAAATTTAGGTCAAGCATCACTTCCTGGTGGAAGCCTTTCCAACCCTACACCTGGTAGAATTTCCTACCCTGCTCCATACTCTATTGTATTTAAGATGCCACAACTAGGGACAAACTTGATTGCATTTACATGTTGTGATGGATAGTAAAAATGGCCACATGTTCTAATATGTATGTATCCATACTTATTATATGACTTACAGCTCCCTTTCTCAAGAGCAAGATTCTTCCTCCACTCCTTGAATTTGGACTGATTTATGATTGCTTTGGCCTTTGGGACAGTACAAAGACTAATAGAAGCAGAGACCAGATATAATTAGACACATCATGGCTTGCTCTCTTACCAAAAACCAAACCCATCACTGTCAAGTATATTCTAACTCACAGTGACCCTGAAAGACAGAGTAGAACTGCCCCATAGGATTTCCAAGGCTGTAATCTTTACAGAAGGAAACTGCCATGTCTTTCGCAGAGCAGCTGGTGGGTACAAACTGATTAACTTTCCTTTAGCAACTGAGCCCTTAACCACTGCACCACCAGGGCTCCTCCTTGCCCTCTTGCTGCGCTTCAAACCCTGAGAACCCATGGGAACAGCCCAGGCCACCCTAATAAATGACAAGAGACCATTAGAGAGAGAATCCAGCCCTGGTCATACAGTATCTACTCTGAACACCTCTCAGGTCTCCTTACTCTCTGAGGCTTCACACAGGCTCTTCGCTGTGACTAGAAGATTTTTACTCCCATCCCATCTGATGGCCTATTCTCTGGTGAAGCATGGTGGTTAAGAGAACTGACCCCATTGCAACAGCTTGGGCTTATGAGCTCACCATAAAATGCTAAGACTCAGGAATTTGTGGTCAGCCAGAATGGGAGGTTTAGGAGTTGACTTGGGGTAAGTCCATGACCCCTGCATCTTCTGGACTCTGCTTTCACTCTGGAGCCCATTTAGAAAAGGAGCTAGCAAATGGGGAGAGCATTTGAGGAACCAATTAAGAAAGTTGGGGTGGTGATGACTTCTCAGAGGAAAACAAAGGTTTCAACAGCGAAATCCTAGGGGCTCGTTTTGTGTGACTCCAAACTATAAACAGGGAGAAGTGGTTGGAAAACAGTAGAACAAAAGATGATCTGCATCTGTTCACAAATGTACCAGATGCCGCAGTGGCTTCAGCCTGTCTCCTCAGACTTCTCTCTGGAGAAGACACGGGGCTTCCTGGACCTGGGCCTTTTGTCACCCCTTAACTATCCAATTTTATTCCCAACTTGGTTCAGGCATCACTTCCTGGTTGCGCTCTTCCCTAAATATCCCCCTGGTAGATTTGTTCACTTCTTGCTCCCTACTCCATTGTACCTGCAAAACCCTTTACCACAGCATAAAACTCAATTGAATTTACCTATTGTGGTTGATGTAAGAAATGTCTACACATTCATCCTCTGTCTGTGCCCATGCCTTCTATGAGACTCTGGAGCGCCTTTCATTAGCAGTAGAAGTCTTTCTCCACCCCTTAGTTGGGGCTGACGTTATTATTGTTTTGGACATTGGGATAGTAGAAAACCTGATACAAGGAGAGAGTTGAAAGACTTTACATTGAGACTTGCCCTTTTGTTGATCTTAAACCCAGAACTCATGGGAACAAACCCAGGCCAGCCTGCTTGATGATGGAAGACCAGTGGAGGGAGGATCTAGCAGTTTCACTGACTCGATGTTATGAACTGGCTCCCAGCTGAACTGGAAGCAAATTGTAGGCACATGAGGAAGCCATGTTGTGAGCCACTGTGGCTGGCCCAGATCAAAAGAGCTCCAAATTGACAACTTGAAAAATTGTGAGCTGGAAAATTGTTGTTCTTTTAAGACACTACAGTTGGGGTCATTTGTTACACAGCAATACATGACTGATACAACTGTTAACTTGGCTGTTTCTCTCACCAGGCAGTGAGGGCACTTCTCTGAGTAATTTCATCATGAAGGGCAACTGGCATAGGGTCTCACATGTAGCTGTTATATCGTAAATCTTTGTTGATTTCATGGACGAATGGATAATATGAATTGTAAATGTGAATCAGCACAAATTCATGTGTGCAAGAAAACTTGATATTTCTTTAAATAAACTGAATTCCAACTCAGAGCTCTCTACTTACAAAATTGGGGTGAAATTTCAACTTATTTTTAGTGGTATTTTTAGTGTTGGTTTATTTTCAGGGTACCCCAGGGTCTAAAGAAGAACCGAGCTTTGGGGAAGATCTTTAACACAGCCAGTGCCCTAGCCTATGTGAGTGATCTCTCTAGAGGCTTTGTCTCTGTGGCTTCCATTCCCAGAAGCAGCATGAGAACCTTGGCAGGGCTGGGAACACCATAACGTGGTTTGTCTACTTATGTGCCTACATTACCCTTTGAGGTGCTGCCACCTACCCCACGGCATTATCAAAAAGGAGGCCTCACCACTTCCCAATGTGTAGGTCTCTGCTGTTTGACTCCCACTCTTCCCCTGCGTTCCAGTTCACTCAGCATAATTACTCCAATGAGCTGAGACTCTTACAACAGACTCTTCAGTCTCAAAGTTTCAGGACTTCAACTCTGTGAGTCCAGCTACCTCTTTGAAAGGAGGTACGGAAGGTTGAAGAACGTAGGAAGACTTTATTTTGAATTTAATGTTTCAATAAAATTTCTTGCCATGCATTTTCAAAGGGTTCTGCCTAAGAATTCCCTCTGTCCTCTTACAAGATGCAGGACGATGAAGAGGGAATGTTTGTTGTGTCATAATCTCCAGAAGGATGTAAACTGCACAAGGAGTCCATTCCCCCCGATGCTCACTCACACTAGAGCACCACGCCCACGTGGAAATCTCTGCAAGTGTTACTGAGTCCCTCAAAAATCCACAGTGAATAGCTTTCAGATTCTCATAAGCAAGAATTATTTGTGTCCATTATTTGTGTCTTAGACCAGGCACTCCTTGGAAACCCTACTCTGTCCTACAGGGTCACTGTGAGTCGGAATTGACTGCAAGAGAGTGGATTTTGTTTTTGTTTTTTTTTTTTGGGGGGGGTGGTTGATGTCAATTGCAGAATAATGTTTAAAAAAAATGTTGACTGCGTAGTAGGTAAAACCAACACGATCAAACTGAAATGAAATATCTTTTTCACACTTACTGACCTCACAGTTCCTTCGAAGTATTTACTTTCCACTGGGTTCAGAGGAAAGAGGGAACTCTTCACGAGAGAAACACAGCTGGGACACCTCCAAAATTACGTGTCTTCCTCCTGATGTTAGGTAACATTACATGCTGTTTGGCTCGTTTATCATCTGACTGCTCCACAAAAATAGAAGACCCATGCAGGCAGGACCTTGTCTGCTGTGTTGGTGAGAGTATCCTGGTTCCTGGCACCTAAGAAGCTTCCAAAAATGATCTGAGTAGGTGGGTTTTTATAAAAACCATGGTAGTGCTCTGCTTATGTAGATACAATAGTGAAAACAGGCATAAGGAAATGGAGACTAGGACTTGTATAACTCAAAGGTATATACAATGAGAACAGAACTTGTATAATGAAGAGATAGAAAAAATTAGATGTACTAATTGAATGTACCTCCTTCACTTTGGTTGGAGAGAGACATAATAAAATCGGTTTGTTTTTCCCCTACTGATTTATAGGTCCTATATATTTAATCGAAATATTAGTCTTTCGGGAGTCACAAATATTTCTATTGAGATATAATTCACCAGCCATAGCATTGACTTTTATAATGTGCCCAATTCCGTGGTTTTTAGTATATGGACAGAATTGTGCAACAATCACCACTGTCTAGCTTCAGAATATTTTCAATACCCTGTAAATAAATGCCCTATATATTAGTAGTCATCTTCATTACTCCTTTCCTCCAAGACGTAGCAACCACTAATCCACTTTCTCTTTGTTGGTTTATTCTGGACATTTCATGTAAATGGAATCATGCACCATGTGGTCATTTCTGTTTGGCTTCTTTAACTTAGCATAATGTTCTTGAGGTTTGTCCATATTGTGCCATGTATTAGTACCTGATGCCTTTTAATGGCTGAGTAATATTCCATTTTATGAGTATACTATAGCTTGTCTATCAATTCTTGACTTTTCGATTCTCTTCACATTTTGGTTATCTATAAATAATTCTACTATGAAAATTCTCTTGTAAGTTTTTATGTGAACATGCTTCAGTTCTCCTGGGTACATACCCAGGAGGGGAATTGCTATGTTGCATGCTAACTCTATGTTTACCTTTCTGAGCAACTGCCAAACTGTTTTCCAAAACGATTGGATCATGTTACATGTCCACCAGCAATGTATGAGGGTTCCAGTTTCTCCACATCCTCACCACTTGTGTTGTCCATCCTATTGATCTGAGCCATCTTAGTGGTTTTGAAAGAATAGTGCGTTTTGGTTTTGATTCGCATTTCCCTAATGGCTAATGAGGTTCAGCTTCTTTTCATGTGATTATTGACCATTTCTATATCTTCTTTTGAGAAATGCCTATTCAAATCCTTAGCCTGCAAATTTTTCTTCAGATTTTTGCCTGTATTTTTGCTTTCTTCATATAGTTTTTCATATGCCAAATATCTATATCTGTATCTTACCAGTTTTAGCCTTCACAGCTTTAGGATTTTTAGAAAATCTTTCTCTTTTACCAATAAAAAGCAAACAAAAACTCTCATAGTTTCTTCTAAAATTTTTATGGTTGCATATTTTGCTTTTAAATATGTGATCCTTTTGGAACTTCATTTCCTGTAAGTTATGAGAAAAAGGATGAAAATAATTTTACAGATGATCTAAATGATTACCAAATTGCTGCAAACACTCCTTTTTGCCTTTTTGCATAAACCTTATCTTAACTGCATTTTCCCATATTCCGTATAGAAAAGCATTTTTACAGAAGGAGGCCCGCCATTTCCAGCCATTTCATTTTAAGGTTTTGCTTTGCTGCAATAGAAATCCCTTCTGTACCTCATCTACACAGCTGTTCTTAGAGCCAATAAAATTTTTGTGTGAGTAGGACTCCGATGAATTTACAAGATGAGGTTGAAATTTATAACTGGTTCTGTGTGGTGCACCCAGCAGAAGGACAGACAGAAGCAGTAGCTGCAGAGGCAACAGAAACTATAAGAACATGAGCCTCTGGAGATTTGCTGCAGAATTTCACAGAAAGCTCTAGACTTTTCTGTATAAACTTATCATTATATATGGACATCACCTTAGAACAGACAGAGAATAATGCTTTGAAAGTGAGGCATTCAGGACAGAACTGGGGAAAAATGTAGAAAAAAATTCTAATTCAAAAAAAAAAAAAACCCAGAATTACTAGCTTGACAGAGACTGGAGAAACCCTGAGAATATGACCCCCAGACATCCTTTTAGCTCAATAATGAAGTCACTCCTGAGGTTCACCCTTAACCAAAGATTAGACAGGCCCATAAATCAAAATGAGACTCCTGGGGCATACCAGCCCAGGAACAGGGACTAGAAGGCAGGAGAGGACAGGAACGCTGGTAATAGGGGACCCAAGGTCAAGAAGAGAGAGTGTTGACATGTCTTGAAGTTGGTAAACAATGTCATAAAACAATATATGTCCTAACTGTTTAATGAGAAGTTACTTTGCTCTGTAAAACTTCATCTAAAGAACAATTAAAAACAAAAGTTAGGCATTCAGAAGGAGGGTGTTCATTCCTTAGCAGATGGTTAGACTTATGTGTTCTGGTGAACATATGTACCCATTTCTATTGGGTATGTATCTAGAAGTAGAATTGCTGGGTCATAGGATATATGTATGTTCACAGCTTTAGAAGATATGGCCAAAGCATTTTAAAGTGGTTGTACCAAATTACACTTCAACTAGCAGTAGATTAGAATTCCAGTTGCTCCTTGTTCTACCAAATAGTTGGTATTTCTTTTTTTTTTCATTTTAGGCATTCTGGTGTGTGGGGGGGGTTAGGATCACATTGACTTTTTATTAGAATTTCTCTGATAACTGGTGAAGTTTAGTCCCTTTTCATATGTATGCTGGCCATACAGAAATCTTTTATAGAGTGTTCAAATATTTGCTCATCTTTCTATTGAATTCTTTTTTTTTCTTTATGAATCATCCTTTATATATTCTAGAACCGAGTTTGTAGTAGGGTGTATGTATTGCAAATAACTTCTGCTTCCACATGAATTCACCCTTGTAGCTTGTCATGAACTTTGAAATTAAAAAGCATGCCTTTTACAAGAACAGGCAAATGTATAGAGATGAAAGTTTATAGGGGTTCTCAGGGGCAGGAGGAAGGGAATAAAGCGATGTTATTGCATACGGAAACTGAGTTTCGGGTTACAGTGATGGAAAAATCACACTGATTAAGGGTAGGGTTGCACAGCTGGTTAATTTCTGTTGATAGTGTGTACACCTGTACAACTTGTTCACTTGGCAAAGGTTGTGTGTTATATTTATAGCAATAACAAAAATGTGTAGCTGCTGAAGCAAAATGATAGTACTCAATTGATGAGATGTATTATTATACTCTTCTCTATTTTCCCAATTGTTTTTATAAGAAAAAAAAATTTTTTTATAAGAAGTTACTGTTAAAATCAAAGGTAATAAAACGTTTGCATGATGAAAGTGGATAGCAATGTCTATTCCACCCATTGTGTCCCTCTGAAGTTTAAATGAGGAACTACATGCCACTAGCAGATGCCCAGCCTTACTTGGCACTCAGGAAATATTCATTTCTCCCACTCCTCTGACTCATGGTCTTCTCCCCTTCTTTATTTGCTGTTTTCTCTTTCCAACTGGTTGCATGTGACCACCATGCTTCCTGACTCCATCATTCTGATATCCGTACCAGTGTTATTGTAACCTTGGGATCTTGGGCAGTGGTGAAAGTTACACACTGTCCCTGCCATCAAGAAGGGGACAAGCCAGTGTGGGGGTGAGGAGCAGTGGGGAAATTCGGCCTAGAGAAAGGACAGACCACCTTCCAGGAACCACACTGGCCTTCAGAGAGATTTGTAGGTTGTGGTTCATGTGGCTAGCTTCTAGATGTCAGGGTGCCCTCAGACTCGGTGCTTAGTCCTCTCTCTCTCTATTGACGCCCTCTCTCTGGGATGCCTCAATGAGTCCACAGCCATCGGTCTGTAGCTGAGGACGTTAGATTTACACCTCCAGCCATTGCAGCTCCTCCTGGGTCCAGACTCATACTCAAATGTCAGCTTAAATCTCTGTTTGGGACTCTCCATGTATAAAATTTGCATTATAATGGTACGTTCCTCATAGGGTTATCATGCAGAACAAATATCTTAGGAAAGGAGAAGCCCTTACTAGAGTCCTGGCACCAGTGCATGTATTCAGTAAGTGTTAGCTGTTAGTATTGTTACTTAACATCTCCATGTGGATATCTAACACCTATGCCATGTTATCAAGGCCATGAAACAATTCTTGGTCCCAACCCCATTCCACCCTTATCAATGAATTTCTCAAGGCTTGAGTGATGGGAGTCTGTGTGTTTTCCCACACAATGGACATGGTTATGAAAGGTTGGCCAGGGTCTTCATAATAAGTTGCTCCAAAGTTCATATGAGTGACTATTGAGACAAGTTACAGCCAACTAATGCAGAAAAAAACGAGAACCACTCTCAGCTGCTCATGCTAGTATTCTCAGTCCAGAATATCTGGTGAGGGTGCTATTATGGACTGAATTGTATAACCCCAAAAGGTATGCTGAAATCCTAACTGCTGTACCTGCATATTTTTGGGTACCTGTAAAAGTGACCAGATTTGGATATAGGGGATTTTTAAAATTATATTGATGAGACCATACCAGTGTAGAGTGGGTCCTAAACCTAGTCCCTTCTGAGTTATAAAAAGAGCAGAATAGACAGACGCACTCAGTGGGAGAGGAAGACAGACAATGGAGCAGATGCATCTACAAGACCAGGAACACAAAGGGTGGCTGGAAGCTGCTAGAAGCTGAAGTAGACATGAGCCATGCCCTGAATTCAGAAGCTGAAGTAGACATGAGCCATGCCCTGAATTCAGGCAGGTAGCCTCCTGAATTGTGAGAAAATAAATTTCTATTCCTTAAAGCCACCCAACTGTGTTATTTTTTTCTTATAAATCCAGCCCAGTGTAAAATAGTGCTCTTCCCTCCTTGGTCTAGTCCACCTGAATCCTGCTGTTTCCCTATCAGTGTCCTCTGCTTTCACTAAGAGCTATGACAGAGTCGGCTTGATGCTGCTGCATAGAAATTCACTTTATTTTTTACTTTATATTTATAATTAACTAGTATTAATTCTAATATTTTCTATGGTTTTTAAATTTTTCTCTGCAGACATTCCTATAATCTATGAATAATAAGAGTTATATGTTTTCTTCCTTTTTGTTTTTGTACTAGGTTGGACCTCCAGTGTTAAATATTTAATAGAAATAATGAGAGAAAGCATCCTTATTTTATTGCTAACTAATTTTAAAGAGAAAATCCCACATTTCACCAGGAACTATCATTCGAGTTGTAGTTTTCCACATTCGGGAACTCCTTTTCTGTTCCATCTTAGCTCAGAGTTCTTATATCTCAGTGTGATTGGATTTTATCACTGCTTTTTCACCGTCTCTTGAGGTGAGCCTATGTCTTTTCTTCCTTAACCTACACATGTGGTGAATTAAATTATTAAATCTTTAATGTTCACTCAAGCTTGTATGCTGAAAATAACCCCCCTTGATGCTTGCATATTACTTGCTTTATACTTTGCCAGATTTCTTTGCCAGCACTTTATGTAGGTTTTTGCATCTCAGTTGCTTAGTGTGCTTGTCCTGTAACTCTTCTTATACCTTCCTTTTCTAATTTGGTATCAATATTAAAGTAGCCTTAGGGAACAAGTTGGGGAGCATCTCATAGTTTTCTCTTCTTTATTGGCTGTGTACAAGATTGAAATGATCTGTTTTTTGCATGTTTGCTGGAACCTGCCTGAAAGTCTTCTACCAGACCCAGAAGCAGTTGGCCATCGAGTTGATTCCATCTTTGTAGGGAGATCTTGAACTACTGACCCATTTTGTGTAGTGATTAAAGGCCCCTTCTGGTGCTAATTAGAAAAATTTTCACTGCATGTTTTAGGCTGTTAGGATTTCATCTTTAAATATTATGTGGTTATCACCATTTTCTGCCTCATCCAGGCCAATTCATCAATCCCAGATTTTCCATTTTCACAAAGTAAGGTGTGTATCTACTCCTGGTACCAATTCCCTTATCTAAAACTTATTTGCAAAGAAAGATACACCCCAGCCACCTTGAGTCCATAATGTGAGGTTACACTCTCACATTATGTGATTTTTTTTTTGTAGTGGTTTTTGGTTAATTTTTTTCTTTTACATCTTCTGTAATTGTTCTTTTTCTTAATTTTTTTTCATTTACTTTTTTTTTTCATTTCCCACCTATCTAGCAGTTTTAGGAAACCTGGTGGAGTAGTGGTTAGGAGCTACAGCTGCTAACTAAAAGGTCAGCAGTTCGAATCCACCAGGTGCTCCTTGGAAACCCTACAGGGCAGTTGTACTCTGTCTTTAGGGTCACTATGAGTTGGAATGCAGTAGACAACGAGTTCTGTGTTTCAGCGGTTTTAAAGCTGTGCATTTCAGGTTCAGGTCTTTAATCCAGCTGAGACTGACTCTGGGTGCAGTGCGGTGAGATAACCAGTTGCATCTCTGCATCAAGAGAAGGCGCCTCTAGAACTAGGAGGCAGGGAGGCGGCAGTTGGGCGTTTGTGGGAGAGGGGGCGGCAGGGATGTTCAGAGAGGGGCACCCGGGGGAAGCACGAGCTCCCAGGCTGCCCCACCCCAAGCTCACCAGGAGCAGGAAAGGGCTGGTTTCAGGAGCCTTTTGTGACAGTCCCAGCCCACCCAGCCCCAAAGGACTTCAGACCCACCAGGCTGGCAGGCCTCACCAGAACTAGGGGAAGCCTAAGGCCATAGAGGGTGAGACCCAGGGTACATACCTGAGCCTGATCACAGCGCTTATGGTGGGATAGGAGGCCAGAGGAGGCATATGGGGACTTGGGTCCACGCAGTGGACACAGAAGGGTGGGAACTTGTGGTTAGCGTCAGGACCCGAACGTGGAGGCCTTCGAGATGCACTTCCGGGAGGAAAAGGCAAAGCCACAGAGGCCAGACTGCCTGGCCCCCGCCCCTGTCCCCCCTCCTACGGCGCCAGACTGGACTCACCGCCTGCGCTGCCCTGGGAGGGCTTCCCAGGGGCGGTACTCCTGGTTTGAGGAGCCAGAGAGCCTGCCCTGGTCTAGGCTAGGAAATTTGTTTCCTCTGGTCTCATCATTGGCTGTGAGCGGACTCTGGTCTGCACAGACAAAAGACATTATCAAAATGAGCTCAAGACTCCAAATTTGACTTAGATATCATAAATTAAAACAGAGAAATACAACTTTAGCAATAAGTGCCTGCCTGGAGCCCAAGTTGCATTAAACAAACAAACAAACAAACAAACAAACCTATACAAGATCCCAGAGGTAGAGAGTGGTAGGACCCTCCCTCTTATGTCACTCTCCTATGCTCCCAAGCTTTCTCATCTCCCACCTCCCAAGACTGTATCAACTGCTCTGATATTTTTAGAATGAAGATTCCCAGGAATATCACTGCTCCCACCCTGTGAGGATTTCCCCAGTGCTGGGTTAGATTAAGACAGAATCCTCCTGAGGCTTCCGGGTCCTGTGTACTAGAGGGTCAACACACCGAGGTTCAGAGCCACTTCATTTTTCCTGCAATTGGGCATGACCCCAGGACATGACCCTGAGAGAGCTGACACTTCCAGAAGCCAATGACCCTCTCACTGAGTTTCTCTCTGTCTTGGTCTCAGGATCAGTCAGGACATCTTGTCACCTCAGGAGTGTTTCTGTTGAAGGACACCTAAGCAGCACTATGGGTTTGTCCCTCACACCCTGCAAACCTGCCTCGTCTGAGTGGGGTGAGGAGCTACTGAAACATTGAAATCATTAAAACTAGCAGAAGCCACAGCCCATGGTGCTGGGACAAAACTGGGAGGGAGAGAGAGGTGGAGAGGTATAAAGACCCAGTTGTGAAGGTGACCAGTGACCATGACATCCGAAGCCGCAAAGCTGACCAAAGCTAAATGGCCTCAAACCTGCTGCTCCTGAGCCCATTTCTTCTTTCAGTGGAAAAAGCCTTTTCCTGCTCTTATGCAACTGGGCTGGAAGGGCCTTTGATTTATAACATAAAGCAGCCTCCAGAGCCTCTTGGGGCAAGTGATGGTCAAGGAGGCTCTGCCCAATCCCACCCTGCCCTTCCCACTTGGTCAGAGGACCAGGAATTTCAGTCTTCCAGCTCCTGGGCTGATCTAGTGACTTGTAACAGGATTTCACTGGACCTCGAAACTTTGAAAGATGGGAAATACTGCCTGGGTCCTGGTCTCATTACAGAACTTACATACAGGATAAGAAGAGGAGTTTGGGGCTGGACACCTGACATCTTAGCAAAGGTTTCTGTTTGTTTAGGAGGGAAGAGGTAAAAAGAAGGCAGTGCCTAGTACATCCTTTTCCATGTATGTCAGGAAATCCTCAGGAAGACCCTTTCAGGCAAGAGGTGATGGGAACTGCCTTGGTTTATTTTTAAACTTTGCCGTTGAAGCATTTTCTTTATGGAGGGCATGTAAAATATTGCCCACTCGAGGAAGCACTCTAATTCTTATCTAGACTTTGTACAGAATGACTATGTATGAAAAGTAAACTTGGTACTTCAGCAAAGAGCTTACTTCTCAGAGAAGGCCCATGGGGAGATTTATACCAACTTCTGTGGTGCTGCCATTATTCCAAGGAGCCCTGGTGGTGCCAAGGTTAAGTGCTTGGCTGCTAACCGAGAGGTCAGTGGTTTGAACCCACCCAAATGCTCAAAGGAGTAAAGATCTGGCAATCTTCTCCCATTAATATTGCAACTCGGGAAACCCTGTGGGGACAGTACTGCCTTCACACTGGGCTGCAATGACGCAGAAATCCACTCGATGACACCTAGCAACAAGAACAAGTCATTGCTACCAATATGCCTGAAACGCCTCTCTGGGGAAGGCCGGCATTCAGAGCCAGCTCATGGCCACATCATAATTGAGACTCATTTTTTTGTTACCACACCTTATTTTGGGTCCCAAAATATAGTTTCCAGTTGCTTCACCAGACTTGACTACAGACACCTGTCAGATATTGTCAAAATTAATTCCGTTCTCTTATACAAGAGTATATTCCCAAGCGTTTCCAAGAGACTGGAAAAACTTTCCAAAGAGTCATGTCCAGAGCCATGTTGTGCAGTGACTACAGTATTAACACAGTATATTTACCCACATAGTGCCCACGTTTTCTCCTTTCCTGAAATACGGCTGAAATTCCAAGTCTACCACCTGAACCACTTCCTTTAGCGTCTCTTTTAGGAGAAGTCTGGTGGCGATGAATTCTCTCAGCTTTCCTTCCCTAAGAATGGCACTATTTTTTCTTTAGTCCTGAAGGTAATGATCGGATATAGAAATCTGGGGTAATGTTTCTGATCTTTCAGTGTTGAAAAAATGTTGTTTCACAACCTTTCAGTCTCTGTGGTTTCTGATAATGAAGAAAGAATCATTCAAATTATTTTTCCCATGTGAAATCTATTGTTTTCTCTCTAGCTTTTTCCTGGGTATTTTCTTGGTCTTTGTTATTCTGCAGTTGATTATGATGTACTGTATTTTTATGCAAATAATGCACACAGTATAGATATTTTTTGAGAACTGAGCCCTCCCCTTCCCAGGTGCTCTTATAAGAACAGTACCTGATTTTATTTATTTTTTACATGTTGGTGTAAAAAATTAGCATAGCATGCTTGCAAATATGCCATTTTTGGGGGAAGCGTGTAGTTTGCAAAAAACACGTAACAATATTTGCATAAAAATATAATACTTTTGCATAGAATTCTTTAGGTTTAACCTGTTGGGGTTTGCTGAGCTTCTCAATCTGTAATTTTATTCTTTACCCAGTTTGGGAAGTGCTCACCTAGTATTTCAACAAATCCGTTTTTCTACAGAACACATTTTCTCAACTTCTCCTGGAGTTCCAATAAATAAATAGGCTTTTTCTCTAATTCTTGAGGCTCTGTTCATTTTTTCCATATTTTTTCTCTCTTTTCAGAATAAACATTTCCTTTTCAATATTAAGCTTTTTTTCTCCGTCATCACCATTCTGCTGTTGAAACTATCAAATGAATTTTTTTATTTCCACCATTGTATTTTTAACATATTAAATTTTTATTTGCAAATAGCATCTATTTATCTTTCCATTTATTTGAATATTACCCCTGTTATTTCTTGGAGAATGATTATAATAGCATTTTAAAATCTGTGTCTTATAATTTCGAGACTATAAGACTTGCTTAAATTTTATGGAGATTTTTTTTTTTTAACAGTCAGTTGACCCAGTTATATTCCAGCTGCAAGTTCTGTCTTGTCTTCTGTATTCTATGGCTCAAATGTTATTTCATTTTTTGAACCATTTGCAGCTATATTCCAGTCTAGTCTATGTGAGTTCCACTCGTCTGGAATCTTGATGGTCTTCTAACCCATACTGCGGCTCTTAAAGGATTTGATAACCCTTCTTAGGGTTAGGGCAATGCATATGCATCTGGGGGGTGAACCAGGAGTTCATAACAAGTTCATAGAATCTCTTTCTTGCACAGCCCCCAGTCTTTATTTCTCTGCTGCTCTCTGAGTTCTGAAGGAGTGCTTTCCTGGCCCACTGGCAGGAATGCTGGGGTTTTAATCTCCTCATTCTGCTGTGCACATAAGTGACTGGTTCTACCTATGGGGCCAAAGCACTGGACAACCAGCAGTTTGAACCTGTCAAGAAGTGCCTCAGAAGACAAGCCTGGCGATCTGCTTTTGAAAAGTCTCAGCCTTTGAGGTAGAATTGACTAGGTGCCAATTAACAGCAGAGAGAGAGAAAATATAATGGAGCATCCTCTACAATATTTCGCTCTTCTGTACTCTGGTCAGAGAAAAGGATTCTCCTCTACCAGAGTTTCAGGTGTCTGCCCATCTGCCCACCTGCCCGTCTCTCTCCTTTACGAACCGTCTGTCCCATTTACATGAGAGAGGGCTTCTCTCGAGCTGTTTCTGTCCACAATGGGTGTGCAGCTCTGAGATTTAGGCTCATTTAATTTCAACCTCTGGAATGTTCATACTTTATATTCTGGTTCCCCTCAACCCCATCCACCTTCAACAATTTCCTTTGCAGAGTCCTAAGATAGTGTCCCATGCATTTGTCCAGATACTTAGCTGTCAGATACCAGCATAGCCACTGGGGGCAGTGCTGTTGTGGTTGCGGGGGAGGGACTGTACACTGAAGGAGCTGCAAGACCTGGCTGCCTTGTGTGAGCAGGACGGGGGTGTGCTGAGGGACGAGTGCTGAAGGTGCTGAATCAAGGGGAGTTTAATATAAAGTTGGGTCAAGGAGAGTTTGTTGATATGGGGAACTCTCTCCTAAGAAGGATTTTTTGCCATAGCGAGGGCTCTGGAAATGGGCTTCATAAGCTGTGGGTTTGCTCTTGGATGCTTGGAAAAGGCAATGGCCCACTATCTATGAAATAGAAATGCCAGTCCTGCTGTGTCAGATGTGGGAAGATGGGGTAAAAGTCTCCAATATGTGTCCGTGCCAGAGTTAGTTTCTATAAGACCATTTCTCAGAGGTCCTGAAGGACACCCATTTCATCAAAATAGTAAGGAATGCAGAGATGAGGGGAGCAGCAACAACACTGAGCTCACTGATATCTGTCTTCTCTAGGGGGTCCCTGGGTGCCACAAACAGTTCAGAGCTCATCCACTAGCTTAAAGTTTGGCAGTTTGAACCCACCCAGGGATACCTCAGAAGACAGGCCTGGTAATCTCCTTCTAAAGGGTCACAGCCTTGGAAACCCTATTGAGCAGTTCTACGCTGCACACATGGGGTTGTCGTGAGTTGGAAATGACTTGACAGCAACAAACAACAACAATTCTCTATTGGCTGAGATTGTTAGTGGGAGCTGGGCTACCTCATACCAATATAAGTAATGGGATCCCAGCCCAACAGAGGCCAGGTAGAAGTACTTACCTGTCAGAAACAAGTTTTTTGTGATTACAACAATGGCCAGCAGGTCAGAGTATTAGTTACCTATTGGGGCATAATAGATTATCCCCAAACTTAGCAGATGTGAGATAAATGGAAAAATATTCAATTCATGCTGATAAATTTGGAACTAGACAAAGATTTTGGTAAGACTCAACATACTTTTAAGGTGAAGGGTTAAACTAGAAATTTAAATAACTGGTATAAGTACAAAAACAGATTTTCAAAATAATGATGATATAATTGCATACCCGAATAAAAGACAAGTACTTCAAAATCAATGGTTTCTCTCCCATGTGGACATAAGGGACTGAAATTGGCAAGGGTGGGAAGGGCTGATCGTTCTCTTTCCCCTAGTACTTGACTGTGGCAAACTGTGTCCAAAACTATAAAATATTTAGGAAAACATTGTTTTGACTGGAGCAGCAAAGGACCTATACAAAGAAAACTAATGTATTAAGGTAAATAAAATGGAACCTGAATATGTGCATAAAATATGCCATATTTCCAAATGGGAAGTCTTGTTAATTAAATGGAGGTCCCAAAACTAATACATAAATGGAATGCATTTCCAGTTAGAATATTCAGGTAGTTGTTTTTTAATTGTATACACTAATCGTAAGCTACAAATAGTACAATAGATAACAAAGAATGTTGTCGTTTGGAGCCTTGGACAAGATTTTTGACTCATAGCCCTCCCATTTGACTGCCCAATAGGCTTTTATAGGCTGTAATCTTTACGGGAGCAGACCGCCAGGTCTTTCTCCCTCAGAGCCAGTGGATGGGTTCGACCTGCCAAACTTTCTTTCATTTAGCAGTCAAGCACTTAGCCATTGCAACAGCAGGGCTGCACTACCAAAGAATAGACAAGAAAAACATGAAATAGCAGAATAGTAACAGATGTCTACCCAATCAAGTAGCAGAACAAATCAATATTACATAGCATAGAAACTGACAAGTAGACAATTGCAATAGAAAATCTACTAAGAAATCACAATAACCATTCATACAAAGGTGGTGTGAAAATTGTATTTATTTAATAAATGGTGCTGACTCAACTGATCTGGGGGACAAAACTTGCAAAAATATGATACACAAATCATAGGTTTGGAAAATTATGTGAAAGTAGATAAGGATTAATAAAAATTTACATTTTACACAGAAGGATAAAGGTTAAGTACTTGAAAAATGAGCAGTGAATTCAAACAGATCATTCAGAGCAAATCCACATGCCCAATATACATAATCCAAGTTGCTCAAAAACACAGGTAGTTAAAAAAATATTAAGGTGTCAGTGAAACTGGCCCAATTTAAAAAGCAACACCACCTATAGCTGGCTGGGCTGTGGGGAGAATGAAACCCTGAGACATGGCTGGAAGGGTGCTTTATGACAGCCTCTAGGGGAAAGACATGGCCATGGCCCTGTACTTTTAACATTCTTTGAACTGGAAATCTCACTCCGTGGAGTCTACTCCACAGAATCGAATCCTATACTATACAAAGGCTGTTTATTATTAACAATGACAAAACATTGACTGTCCGTTGGTGGTGGAATGATAGAGAATGTATGGTAAAACTACATCATCAATAACATAGGGAGTCATTAGAATGAAAAAGAGCTGTCGTAGTTAAGTAGGAGAAATCTCTGTGAAGTGTTATTAAAGTTTACTGAAAAAATTAAGGTGCAGAGAAGTATATAAAAAACGAGCACATTTGTGTAAAACAATAGCAATTGTTTGAATACGCTTGAATACCTGTTCACATATATGTGTGTGTATAAATGAACAGACGAGGGTGCATGTATGTCTGTGTGTGCTTATTTAAGTAAGGATAAGACAGACTACTTACCACATGGTCGAAATGAATTACCTTGGCTTCACTCGTGGGAAAGAATGGGGGAGGAGAGCTGGAAAATGCAGGAAGAGTGGACTTAAAAAGCTTAGGTGATAAAATGTTTCCATTTTAGTAGTGTTACGTATGAGACGAACAAATCTGTCTTGAAAGAAGCTGGAATGTTCCTTAGAAGCAAGGATGGCTTTAGACATGTTATCAGAAGGGACCAGTCCCTGGAGAAGGACACCATGCTTGGTAAAGCAGAGGTCCAGCGAATAAGAGGAAGACCCTCAATGAGATTGACTGACAGTAGCTACAAGAGTGGGCTCAAATATAGCAACCAGGACCAGGCAGTGTTTTGTTGTGTTGTGTATAGGGTCGCTGTGAGTCAGAGCCAACTCGATAGCACCTAACAACATGTCTAAGTCTAGATAAAGTGTACTATAATTGTTATTATCTATTTAATTTATGTGTGTAACTTAGAAGACATAAAAATGTAGAGTTAGTGCCATATCTAATGACTTACAGAGAATCAAGATAGAATGTCAAGTGAAAGAAGGGGCAAGAGCAATGTGGGTAGAGTGTGACCAAGTTTCCATAAAAGCAAACACCCCAGCAGATCTACTTGTGTACCTGTGACTGTGTATACATGTCCCAGCAGAGAAACCTAGGGAAGGGTACACATGTGTCTATTAACGTTGGATACCTCGGGGGAGCAGGAGCAATATATACATGAGGGTGGGACTCTGCATGTAATTTTTCATTATACAAATTTGTATTCTTAAACATGTAATGAAAAAGAATTTCATAGCTTTGGAAATCAGTAAGTGACATAGACATATATTTTTAAATAGGTGAAAATTCTCTGTGACAGACAAAGATTTTAATCACTGAAAAGAGAGCATACCACAGACAGTAATAATCACAATCAGTGGATTTCTTGCATGTTCCTGGAGCCAATGTGCTCTTCTGGTATCTGTAACTAGAAATGAGCAAAAATAATTTGGGGAAGTCAATCACCTCTTACAAACACACATCTACAGCTAAATGAAGGAGAATGGACACCATGTCCAGTTCACTAGGTAGCTCATGTGCCTCTAGAAGATTCTCTTTCCCGGATATGCTGCCACTACCTCCTCCCCACCTTGCCACACCGAATAACCCACCCTTGTGCATTCTAGACCCTTTTCAGGACTGAGCATAGATGACGTCAACTGAGAAGATAGTTGAAGAAGAGAAGAGAGTTTGATGAAAAGATTTCAGAAAGCAGTACCTCCCCAACCAGCTTCTCCCCAACCTGGGAATGCCAACCTCTCCCACTCTGATACCTTTGAGAATCTCTGATTTTCCTTTTGGATCCTTAGGAGACTGCCAAATTCACCTGTCCCAAAAGCCTTCACTGCCCTCTATCTCTGACGCTGTTCTATTCAGGAGCTGTCTCTGTCACTCTGAGAAATCCACACAGGACAGCCTGTGGTTGGAGGTGCTCATTCTGGAGGTCCTGCCCTCCCTTCCTGTGCCCCCGAAGGCTTCCCTGTGACAGTAGAGGTCTCATCTTCCAGGGAGATGGCTACGTCCCTGTCATGTCCAGACCTGGGACCTGATGCTATGGCTGAGATTTGGGCTTTTCTGTCCACTACTTAGTCTGGGCCTGAATCTGCCCCTTCCCACCCTCACCTCTGATCACCTGTGTTCTTGCTGTTCTCTCTGGGTTTAGAAGCCTGCCCTCTGTTTGCTTCTTTCCTCTGAGTCGACCTTTTTCTTCAATTCTTTGACTTCAGGACAGGTCAGGTTAGACCACAGAAAGAAGAAAAAAATATTAGCAAGCTTCATTAACATGTCAAAAACCTGAAAGAATAGCTTGATTTAGAGGAGAGGAAAAAGTTCCAAAGCTCTACTCCTTACCTTAGGACATGCTATACAGAAAATATCCTGCAATCACTGGATCAACTCTTATCCAGAAATGGAAAACACCCAGGAGGATTTTTCTACACCAACTCCCCTTTCCACTCCCGTAATCCTAATCATAAACCCAAATTCACCCTGGGAAGACAGAAGACATGACCGGGGTGAGCTCCTTTTCCTCCACCCCGCCCTCCTGTCCTCCTTCCAAGCCCTGCTTCTTCCTCTGCCTGCAGGCTGCTGGGAAGGGACTCAGAGTCCTTGGTTTAGGGCTTTATGTTCACTGCTCACCTGCAGGCAGGTTCCGCACAACCTGTGGTCTCTCTGATTCGTTCTCCTGCAAAGAACTCAGTGACACCCCATGACCGTCACACCTCTCTTAGAGCTCTCCTTGCAGGGACCCCTTAGCCTCCCAAGTCCCACTGAAATCCCATTTCCCTTTCCCTACTTATGCTATGCTCATCCTCAGAGTTCTGAGACCTCACCATCCAGGTGAGGCTGTCCTCTCCTCTTCTGGGCCAGGGGAGCCTCTGAGGGGACCTGGTGCCTGCGGTCAGCTATCTGGGGTTTCCTCCATCCAGATCCTCCTAGGGCTGGAGGTCTCTGTGCACTCGGGGTGGGAGGGTGGGTATCTTCCAGGGGAGCTGGGTTAAACGAAACTGAATGGAGGTCTCTCCTGAAGGGCCCACATTTCCAGCCCAAAGGCCCTGCTCCTCCTAGTTCGGGGGTGCTAGAGGGTCTTCCGGCACTTCCCACTCTGGCCTTGGTGCTGCACCTGCGCCCTCTGCAGCCTGGCCTCCTGCCTATGCAGCCTCACCAGCTGGTCCCTCAGCCTCTTCAGCTCCTCTCTGCTTCTATAGCTGCTACTCCAGGCGCCTGCAGACCACTCTCTTCTCCCTTACCTCCCTCTTCTTGGCGGCCATCAGGCAGCATCTGGCCACCTGGTGGCAGCATTCGGGCCTACAGGAATCTGGAAGGCATTATGCTGAGTGAAATTAATCTGTGGCAAAAGGACAAATACTCTATGAGACCACTATTATAAGAACTCATGAAAAGGTTTAAACACAGAAGAAAACATTCTTTGATGGTTAAGAGGGTGGAGAGTGAGGGAGAGGGGGATTCACTAACATTGTGAAAATGTCAGTTCTACCCAAAACCATCTACAGATACAATGCAATCCCAATTCCAAAAACAGTTTTTTAACAGTAACTGTACTGGGTTTTGTAGACAAATCTTAGGTGAAGGGAAGGACAACACACAATACAGGGGAAGTCAGCACAACTGGACTAAACTAAAAGCTAAGAATTTTCCTGATCACAACCAAATACTTTGAGGGACAGGATAGCAGGTTCGGTGGTCCGGGGACCATGGATTCGGGGGACATGTAGGCAATTGGCATAAGGAAGTTTATTAAGAAAATGTTTTGCATCCAGTGTCGGTGAATGGCATCTGGGGTCTTCAAAGTTACTAAGCAGCCATCTAAGATTCAGAGATAAGAGGTTTGGGAGAAACCACAGCCCATGACACTCTGTTATCATTCCCTGAACTCACATTTCTCTTTCCAATAGAATGGTAACCTATTTGAAGGCAGGGAAAACTTTCAATTCATTTTTATTACATACTTACTATTAAGTTTCCCCCAATCCTCCCAACACCTCCAAAAGCTGCCATGTTTTTCTTGTTTAGGTTCAAACTGGGCCCTCGAAACTGAACAATGTCAGCAATGATGTCACACAAGTGTTGGGGGGCCTTGGTGCTTGCTCAGATCCAACTGCTCTTTGGAGAGTTTGTCGATCTGAGGTCTCCTGTGGGAGAGCAATTTAAGCTACCAGTTCACAGAGAGTGATTCCTCAGTCGGAGTTCCCAACTCGTGAGAGCTTGGAACAGAGGGGTGAACATCCTTTGGGGGACCTTTTTTTGTTTGTTTGTTTACCTTCACCCAGTCAGGATGAAATGGCAATATGGAAAGGAGAAACCTCTAAGACTCGAGGCAGGGGTGGGAGAAAAATTCTTCCTGATTGACCGGACGTGCGTGGCAAAGAGTCTGATTTCACCAGACAAGATTTGGAGACAAGATACAGATTTTGAATGAGGAGATGAAGTGGCTATCCCAGAGAAAGTACTTGCTGTCATTTAGTAGACAACAAAACTGTGATATGAATAAAGGAATGAGCGAGTGAACCAAAGAACACGACTGTAACTCTAAGGTCCTTTCTGAATAGGCACAGACAAGCTACTCAATTGTTCGGGCTTGGGAACCTCCTACTTTATGTTGAGGAAGCCACTGGGCAACTGGGAGGGGGGCAAAGAGTGTTTAGGGAGATCAGTTATTCATTTTTATCATATTTTCAAATAAGATTGAATTAATATGTCATGTCAGGAATAACGAAAGAAGTAAAATTTCTCAGGAGCTTATGAAAGTGGGTGGTGTGAGGAAGCACTGTATCTGTACCACTGTGAACTATGCTGTCCCAGCCTGGGCTTGGGCAGAAGAAGATTAGGACAGACCCCATCCCCCTAGATCCAGGGAATTCCCTTCTCCTCTTCCAAGGCTTAACACCCAGTCACAGCAAAGCCTCACTTCAGGATAGTATTTTAAATCCCTACGCTACTTAGCTTGAAGTATAGGTTAAGGAGGTGAAGGTGCCTAAGTGATGCAGTTTGTGCTCTACAGCTAACCTACAAGTGGGCGGTCTGAACTCACCCAGGAGTACTGGGAAGAAAAGATCTGGAGATCTGCTTCTATTAAGATTACAATCCAGAAAACCCAATGGAGCAGTTCTACTCTGTAACACATGGGGTCGCCACAAGTCAGAATAGACTTCATGGCAAATGACAACAAACTGAACCTGAGCTTCTGTGATTCCTAATTGTGCACCCTTTCCTCAGGCAGTGTCTGCCCCAGCCCTGTTTCCTGTTTCCTCCTTGGTCCTCTGCCTGGCCTCTAACTTGCTTCTGACAGATTTTGCTACTTTTCACCTCATGCCACACTCGCTCACCCAACCTGGCTCCGTCTGTTTTCTTTGTTCATCCTGAGGTCTCGAATCCTTCCCTCATGTTCAGAAATGTGCATAGATAGACCTTATGTTGACACATACAACCCTCCTAGACACACACAGGTGAGGTGGTTGTGTCTTAGCCTCTCAGGTTTGTGGCATCAAGGCTTTCGGCCGAACATATGTCTTCTGCAGCACTCTGAAGTCACTCATCTAATAAGGACGTGGTAAGGGGCTTCTCTTCAATTGCTTTCAAGAGGAAACAATTTTAACCTGTTACTGTGGCTTCGTTAAGAAGGTACAAGGAAGAGGTATACCTGTCAGGGTCTTAACTAAATATACAAATTATTCTCTAACTTTTAAGTATAATTCCTTCTATGAAAGGTTTCCCTTAAAAAGAGGTGAAAATTTCTCCCATTTGCGTGTTTAAATTTATTAAGAATATCACTTTCGTAGGAAATTCCTTTTGGAGAAGTCACAAAATATTATAAAATTTCAAGAAAATGAGGTCATTCCCATGTTCCAAAGGAGCAAATTCACTGAGCATTCAGCAAATAAAGGGGGGAGGGAGCACATTGGATGATCCTCTATTTACAAATATAAAATCCCAAGATGTATTATAGTGTTTTCAGAGTGTACATCTTTGTTCTAAGGTACTACTACCGTTAGTGTCATTGTGGCCAGGGGATTCTGTCTCCCACAGCAGCGCCCCCAAGAGGAGTGAGAGATCCCAGGATGGAAGGAGAATTGATGGGGTTTTCCAGAGGTGGAGGATGGTGGTGATGGGCAGGCCCCAGGTATCCCTAAGGCCAAATCCTTGGGCTCATAGGTGAGTCTTCCCAAGACCCAGAGATCAGGTAAATTAACTCTGTTCTCAGAGGTCTCAACCCAAGAGGAAAGTGCCATGGAGCCAACAACATCCACAGCAAAAAGCCCACGCTCCAGGCCCATGAAGATTCCACAACCATCAGAGAGGTCTTTTCCCTCAGCTTCTGCTGAGCAGACCTCTCACTCATCCAGCTATGGGGCTCCTCCAGAGAAGTAATGGGTCAGGAGCCCATACTTCACCCAGGTGAGCAGTCAAGGGCATGGCCGTGGCCTGGCAGACCAAAACCTCCTTTGCCACCATGGGCAAGATACTACAGGTCTTTGAGACCCAACTCTCAGAGGAGAGCACAATTGGCTCCACTCCCAGTCTGACCAACACTGAGCCCCTGGTTAGCGCTCTGAAGCCCTAGCAGGAGGAGGCCCACACCCCAGAGCTCAGTTTCCAGGGGAGAAGCATAAGGAGAGGCCCCATGTGGCCACCCTGGAGTGGCTGATGACCGGTGAGCATGGCTTCCACTGTGTGGCCTATTGCTGCGTGTTCGAGTCCCAGGAGGCCCTGGTGGCCCACACGGAGCATGGCGTGAGCCAGGACTTCAGCTGCAGGGTCTTCTTTGAAGAGCTGCTGGAGAGGTGGCTGCCACCCTCACCCCAGCACAGGCCCCAACGCTGCCACCAGCTCGCCAGGCATTGCCTGATGGCCACCAAGAAGAGGGAGGTGAGGGAGAAGAGAACGGTCTGCAGGTGCCTGGAGGAGCAGCTGAAGAAGCAGAGAGAGGAGCTGAAGAGGCTGAGGCACCAGCTGGAGAGGACGCAGAGGCAGGAGCCCTGGCTGCAGAGGGCACTGGTTTAGCACCAAGGCCAGAGGCCGAAGTGCCTGAAGACTCTCTCTCCAGCCCCCTGGGACTGGGAGGAACAGGGCATTTGGGCTGGAAATGTGGGTCTTCTCATCAGCTACTACCCAAAAGGTTTGTGGTTTCAACTCACACAATGGACTGTGGAAGAAAGGCCTGGTGATCTACTTCCTTATTATCACAGTCATTGAAAACCCTACTGAGTGCAGTTCTACTCTGAAACAAGTGAGGTCTCCGCGAGTTGCAATCAACACCATAGCAACAGGTTTTTGGTCTATCAAGACCTCCATTCAGAGTCCTTTAACTCACCTCCCCTGTAAGAACTTTCCCTCCTGTCCCTATGTCCCCACTGTCCCATGCCAAGTGCATGGAGATCTCCAGCCCTAGAGGGATCCAGATAGAAGAAGTCCCAGGAAAGTTGACCGCAGACACCAGGTCCACTCAAAGGTTCGCCTGGCCTAGGAGAGGAGAGGACAGGCCTCATCTGGATGGTGAGGTCTTGAAACCCTGAGGATGAGCACAGTGTAAGTAGGGAAAGAGAAATGGGGATTCAGTGGGACTTGGGAGGCTGAGAGGGGGCCCTGCAAAGACAGCTCTAAGGGAGGTGTGATGGTGGAGGGGGTGTCACTGAGTTCTCTGCAGTAGGAGGAGCCAGAGAGCTGGCAGGCTGTGGGGAAACCTGTCTGCATGCGAGCATTAGGCATAAAGCCCTCAACCAAGGACTGCAGTTTCCCTTCCCAGCAGCCTCCAGGCAAAGGAGAAGGAGGGCCTTTCAGGAGGAGAGAAGGACTGGTAAAGTGAGCTCACCCCATCCACTACTGGCCTCACAGGGGAGTTTGGGTTTGTGATTAGGATAAGTTGTTGTTGCCTCTTTGGGCAAGTATAGTGGAAGATGGTTTGGAAAATTCCACTGGGTGGTCTCCTTTTCTGGAAAACTGTAGATCCAGTAATTACTGGGTAGTTCCTGCACAGCATCTCCCAGGAGGTTAGGGGCAAAATTTGGAACTCTTTCTTTTCTTTAAAACAGGTTTTACCCTCTGACTGTGAACATGTCAAAGACATTTTTGGTTTTTCTTCTTTCTGTGGTATAACCTGGCCTGTCCTGAGATCAGAGGACTAGAAGAAAAAGCCTGACTGAGATGAAAATAGCAAAAGAGAGGGCAAGAAGACAGACGATCAGAGGTAAGGGTGAGAAGGGGCAGATTCAGGCCCAGACTCGATAATGAGCAGAAAAGGCCAAGTTTCAGCCACAACAGCAAGCACTAGGAACTGGGAAACCCTGGAGGTGCCAGGGGTATGTCCTTCCCTCGGTGATGAGACCCCAAGTGGCACAGGGAAGCCCTCAGGGGCAAGGAAGGGAGGGCAGAGCCTCCAGGACAGGCATTTCCAACCACAGGCTGCCCTGTTTATACTTCTCAGAGTGACAGACTCTCCTGCGAGGGACATGGTCAGAGGCGGAGGAAGCGAGGGTTTTCAGGCGAGGTGAATTCTGAAGTCTCCTGATGATCAAACAGAAAGCCCTGGATGCTCAGAGGTACAAGAGAGTGAGGGGGCTGGCATTCCCACAGTGGCCATAGGCTGGCTGAGGGGGTCCTACTGTCCCTGGAGCTACTGGTCAAAATATTTTCCTTAAAAGCTGCATCTTTCCAGTTAACTTCCTCTATGTTCAGTCCAGGAAAAGGTATAGCATGCAAAGGGTACGTTTTCCAGCAGAGCAACAAGTGGAAGGAAGTGGTAGTGGCATATCAGGGAAAGAGAATCTTCTAGTCGTCTATGAGTTACCTAGTGAACTGCATGTGGTGTCCAGCCTTCTTCCTTTATCTGTAGACATGTACCTGCAAGAAACGTTTGAGGAGTAACTTCATGGACCCTTACAAAATTCTCGCTGGTCATTTCCAGGTGTAGAGACCAGAAGAGCTCATTGTCTCCAAGAACAAGCGTGAAATCTGCTGGATCTGACTGTTGAGCAGTCTGTGGTGTGCTCTTCTTCCAGTGATTAAAATCTTTGTGTCTGTTGTTAAAGATATTTTCCCCCTGTTCAAAAAAAATCCAACAAAATGTTTTTAAAATAATGTATCTATGATGATGTTTATCAACTTTCAAAGCTCTAAAAGTCTTTTGTATAACACCTCTAAGGGTACAGATTTGTATAATGAAAAAGTTACAATCATGGTCCCACCCTCATATGTAATTTGGTCCTGCACCCCCAAGGTGTCCAAAGTTAATAGACACATGTGTATCTTTCCCTACATTTCTCAGCTGGGACACATACACACAGTCACAGGTTCACAAGTAGATCCCCTGGTTCGTTTGCTTTAACGGAAATTGTGTCATACTCTACCCACAGTGCTCTGTAAATTGCTGATTCCCTGAAGGTCATTAGGTATGACACTAACACTACCTTTTTGGGTCTTCTAAGATTGAACTCATATTTACACATAAAGCATTTAAATAGATGAGAACAATTACTGTGTACACTATCTAGACTGACTCATATATAACACTACTAAAGTGGAAACACATATCACCCGTGCTTTCTAAGTCCACTCTTCCTGCATGTTCTAGCTCTCCTCCCCCCCAGTCCTTTTCCAGAAGTGAATCCAAGGAAATTGAGGTTAACAATGTGGTAAGTAGTCTCTCTTACCCTTGCTTATACAAGCACACACAGACACAAATGTATCTTCGTCTGCTCATTTACACACTCACATAAACACAAACAGGTATTCAAGCATATTCAAACAATTGCTATTGCTTTACCCAAATGTGCTCATTTTATACAGACTTCTCTGCACCTTGATTTTCTCCTTCAGTAATACTTCACAGAGATTTCTACTATTTAACTACTCTAGTTCTTTTTCATTCTAATGACTCCTAAATTTTATTGATTTAGCTCTACCATAAATTATCTATCTTTCCATCATCCATGAGCAGTCGATTTTTTGCCATTATTAACAATAACCATCCTTTGTATACTAGAGGATTTGCTTCCATGGGATAAATTCCAAAGGGTGAGATTTCTAGGTCAAAGAATGTTTCAAAATTACAGAGCCATGTCCATGTCTTTCCCCTAAAGGCTGTCATCATGCACCTTTCCAGCCATGTCTGAGGCACCCTTCTCCCCACAGCACCCCCGGGCCCCAGCCATAGGTGGTGTTAGATTTTTAAATTGTGCCAGTTTCACTGGGACTTTGATAATTTCTTCACTACCAGTGTTTTTGAACAACTTCGATTATGCTTATTGGTCACTCGTATTTGCTCTGAATGGTCTTTTGAATTCATTGCTCATTTTGCAAGTCCTCAATTTTTGTCTTCCTTGTATAAAACGGAAATAGTTGTTAATCCTTATCATCGACATTTCCCATAATTTCCCAGATCCATCGCTGATGTATCACATTCTTAGAAGTTTTTTTTTTTTTTTTTTTTTTACCCAGAATGATCAGTTGAGTCAGCAGCATTTATAAGATAAACCATAATTTTCCTGAGTTGAAATACCACCTCTGTATTAACGGTTATTATGATAATCTCTGTGGATTTGCTACTTTGTTTCCTTGGTCTAGCTTTCAGTTCCTATGCTATGTAATATTCCGTTAGTTGATGAAGCAGCCTCCTTCTTTTTCATGTTTTTGTTGTCTGTTCTTTGGTATCTATTATACTATTTGCATCTTAAGATTACTGTATACAATTCAACAAATAACGAGGTAAATATTCTAATGGGAATTGCAATACATTTGTATGTTGATTTTGGGGGACTGCCATTGATTAAACAAGACTTCCCATTTGAGAAAACATATTTTTTGCATTCTTAAGGTTTAATTTTATTTCTTCCTCTACATGAACTTTCTTCAAATAGATTCTTTTCTGTTCCGGTCAAAACAATGTTTTCCTAAGTAGTTTATGATTTTGGACACAATTTGATGCAATCATGTAGTAAAGAAAATTGTCTTTATTCCTCCCACCCTGATACTTCCAATTTTGGGCACTATGTCTAGACTGGAGAGAAGTCATTGATTTTGGTATATTTGGCTTGTCAGTTTACCAAAATTTTTATCCTCATTTTCTAGGTATGCAATTATATTTTCATCATAAAAAGAAGAAAATCTGTTTTAATATTTAATTCATTACTTAACTTTTCTAGCTTATTAATTCACCTAGAAAAGTATGTTGGGTCATAAAAGTAATAACAGTATATTTGTCTACTTCCAAATTTTATTAGCATAAATGGAGTATTTTTCCATTTATCTAATATCTACTATGTTTTATGATAATTTTTTATGCCCCAGTAGATAATATATTGACCTGCTGACCATTACAGTAATGACATACACCTTGTTTCTGATAGTTAAGTGCTTCCACCTGGCTTCTGCTGCTCTGGGACCCCATTATTCCCATTGCTACTAGGCAGCTGTCTCCCACCCACAACCTAAGCCTCCAGAGAACAGACATCTCTAAGTTTCACTTTGCTGCCACTCCCCTGCACCATGCATTCCTTATTGTTCTGATGAGAGGAGTGTCCTTCAGGACTTCTCAAAAATGGTCTTAAGAGAACTCACTCTGGATGTCCATGTGTTGGAGACTTTCCCCCATTTTTCAACATCTGACACAGCAGTAACGGCATTTTGATGTCATAGAATGTGGGCCATTGCCTTTTCCAAGCTTCCAAGCACAATCCCTGTAGCATATTAAACCCATTTCCAGAACCCCCACAATGGCAATAAATCCTTTTTAGGAGAGAGTTCCCCCCATATCAACAAACTCTCCTTGACCCAACTTTACATTAAACTCCCCTTGACTCAGCACCTTCAGCACTCCTCCCTCAGCACCCCCCGGTCCTGCTCACACAAGGCAGCCAGGTCTTGCAGCTCCTTCAGTGTACAGTCCCTCCCCCTAACCACAACTAACACTTCCCCGGTGGCTATGCTGGCATCTGACAACTAAGTATCTGGACAAATGCATGGGATGCTATCTCAGGACTCTGCAAAGGAAATGGTTGAAGGTGGCTGCGGGAAGAAACCAGAACATAAAGTATGAATATTCCAGAGGCTGAAATTAAATGAGCCCAAATCTCATAACTACACTCAGGTTGTGGATAGAAATAGGTCCAAGACAATCCTTCTTTCTATCATGTGGGGGGTAGACGGTCTGTAAAGGAGAGAGATGGGCAGGCAGGCAGGGGGGCAAACACCTAACACTCTAAGTCCAAAGAGTGTAGAGGAATGTCTGTTACGTTTTCTGTCTCTATCATACCATTATTTGGCCCCATAGACAGACCCAGTCACTTAACCGCGTGGCAGAATGAAGAGATTAAAGCCCCAACATTCTTGCCAGTGGACCGGGAAGGTAGCCCATCAGAAGTCAGAGAGCCTCAGAGAGATAGAGAGGAAGCAGCTCAAGACAGGGATTTCATAAAGTCGCATATAAAGTCACCTCTAAGTTGACTCGACGGCAATGGGTAAGTTGCCCATTCATAGATCTGATCCTAAGAACCATTGCAAACCTTTGAGCACTGTATTATGGGTTTGAACACCATCTAGGTCCCAGACTGAGTGGCACTCACATAGATAAGTCCTCAAAATATTTTAGTCCTCTTAAGCTTTGAAAATTCAAAAGACATTTGAGCCACAGCATACAGGAGATGAGACAGAACTTGCAGCCTGAACATAACTGGGTCTATTCCTTGCTAAAACAAGCAAACAAAAAAATGACAATTTCCATAAGATTAAAGCAGGACTCATAGCATTGGCATAACAGAAAAAGTGTAAAAAGGTATTGTAACCGTGCTCTAAGAAGTAACAGGAAGAGTTTTTTTTTTTTTTTTTTTAACAAATGGCAATGTAAATATTATCACTAAAGAAAAAGAAGGTATTTACAAATGACAATTTTTGATGTGAGAAAAATTTAGGTATGAATACACTAATAGAAATTAAAAATTCACTTGATGGCTCAATAGCAGAATGTAGATGGCATTCTGTGTAGGTGTTAAGTATTTGAAAAAATCTGGGCTGAACAGTTCCCAATTTTGGTGAAAGACATAAACTTACAGATTTAAGAAGCTCAGGACATGCCAACAAGTTAAATTCAAAGAACTTTATGCCCAAATAAGTCATAATCAACTGTAGAATAGCAAAGACAATGAAATGCCTTGGAAGAAGTTAGAGAGAAAACAACACATTTCACAAAGGGAAAAAAAATTTTTCAATTACTCTACATTTCTCATCCGAAACCATGGAGGTCAAAAGACTGCAACAACATTTTTTCAGTGCTGAAAGGAAAGAATCTTTAACTCAGAATTCTATATCCAGGGAAAATATCCGTCAGGAATAAAGGAAAATAATGACATTCTCAGCTGAAGGAACTCTAAAGAGAATTCATAACCACCAGACTTAGTGTAAGCACTAAAGGAAGTTCTTCAGGTGGCAGACTTGGAATTTCAGGAATTATGGAAAGCAGCACAGTGGTAAGTATCTGGGTGAACACTCTATGCCAACCTTGCTGTCGCTACACAACATGGCGCAAGACTGCCCTCTTTGGAAAGTCTTTACAGCTTGGTGGAAACACTTTGGAATACACTCTTGGTGGCGTCTCAGTACTAGAGAATGAAATTTACTTTCAAAATATGAGAGATGTCTGTAGCCACATCTGGTGAAAAACTGGATAATAACATTTTGGACACCAAATGAAAGACGGTAGCAAACAAACAAACAAAATGAGTCTGAATTCCCATGTGCCCATGAGCCGGCTCTGAAGGCCTTCCCCAGGGAGGCATTTCAAATACATCTGGAGCAATGGCAGCAACCTCTCCTCGGGCCTTCTCTGAAGGGTAACCACTTGCTTAAGTACCAAGCTTAGTGGTTAACACATAGTCATTCTGTGGACAGTCTAGCTAAGAATTATAATGCCTCCTTGAGAGGAAAGCATTTTAAACAAATGACATAAACAAGTGCCTCAAAGACAAAGTTATAGTAAACCAAGGCATTTCCCATCAGTCTTTTTACCTGAGAGGGTCTTTGTAAGGATTTCCTGTGGCTCAGAAAAAAGAACAGAGTAAACTCTGTCTTCTTTCACCTCTTCCCTCCTCAAGAAACAGGAACTGGTGCTAAGATGTCAGGGGTCAAGCCCCAAACTCCTCTCCTGGTCCCGTATCTAAGTTGTGTAATAACACCAGACAGTCAGCTATAAGAAGATGAACCCAAGGAGTATTTCCAGTCTGTGACAGGTTTGCCTTCCAGTGAAATCCTGTTTCAAATAGCTAGACCATCAGAGGAGCTCTGGTCCTCTGACCTGAGAGGAGGACAGGGTGGAGTTGTCAGAGCCTCCTTGACCATCATTCTCCCCAAGAGGTTTTGGAGGCTCGTTCATGTCATAACTCAAGGACTATTACTGCCCAGTTGCATAACTGCGAAAAAGACTTTCTCCTTTGAAGGAGCAAAGGGCCCAGGAGGGGCAGGTGTGAGGCTTTTCTCTTTAAGTCAGCTTTGTGCCTTCAGGTCACCGGCCCCTGGCCACCTTCACAACCGGCCTTTTGAACTCATCCTCATCTCTCCCTCCCAAATTCCCCCAGCACCCTGGGCTGTGGCTTCTGCAGGTTTCAATGGTGTCCTTTCAGTAGCTCCTTGTCCCCCGCTGAGGGAGCAAACCCACAGTGCCATTAAGTGTCCTTCAGTATGAACATTGCTGAGGGTACACGATGGTCTGACTGATCCTTAGACCCAGATGGGCAGAACTTTGGGTGGGGGGTCATTGTCCAGAAGTCTCAGCTTCCTTTAAGTGGCTCCAAAGTTCAGTGTGTTGACTGCCCAATACACAGGTGGGGGAAGCCTGTGGAAGATTCTCAGTCCTAGTTTCACCCAGCACTGGGAAAACCCTAAGGGGGGAGAGCAGTGATATTCCTGAGGATCTTTATTCTAAAACTCTCAAAGCAGCTGATATAGTCTTAAGAGGTGGGAGATGAGAAAGCTTGGGACCATGGGAGGGTGGCAAAAGAAGGAGACTCCTATCACTCCCTCTGTGGTCTTGAGTAGTCCTTTCTTCCTTCCTCCCTTCCTTCCTCACACCCTCCTCCTTCCTTCCTTTCTCCTGCTTTTCCTCCCTTCCCTCCCTCCCTCCCTCTGTCGCTTCTTTCCTTCCTTCCCTCCATCCCTCCCTTTCTCCCCCTTTCTTCCCTCTTCTTCTTCTTCTTTTTTTTTTTTTTTTAATGCATCTCGGGCTCCAAGCAGACATTTGTTGCTAAAATCGTATTTCTTTGTGTTAATTTATTATCCTTAACTCAAATCTGGAGTATGTAGCTCATTTTGATAATTCCTCTTCTGTCTGCACAGAGAAGAGTCTGCTCACAGCCAGTGATGAGAGGGGAGGAAACAGTTTCCCTAGCCAGGGCTGGCTCTGCTTTTTCGCCTACTAGGGGTGAGGCCCCTGGGGGTGAGGCCCCTGGGGAGCCTTTCCCAGGGAAGCAGGGCAGGCAATGAGTCCAGCCTGGGGCTGCAGCCAGGCTGTGTGGCCTCTGTGGCTTTGATTTCTCCTCCTGGAAGGGCACCCTGTGGACTTCCCATGGGAGGACAATGAGTCCATGGGTGACCACAACTCACCCCTCCTTCCTGTCCTCTGGACCCACGTCCTGATAGGCCTCTTGCCCTCCTTCCCAGTATATAAGTGTTGTGATCAAGCGTGGCAGGAAAAGTCCTCAGGGCCAGACCCTGGGCCTTGGCCTCCATGGCCTTAGGTTTCCCCGAGTTTTGGTGGGACCTGTAGCCTGGCGGGGGTCTGGGGCCTTGAGGTGCTGGACCGGCTGGGCCTGTCCCAAAAGGCACAGGAGGCCGGGCTCTGTCCAGCAGCCCCGCGTTTGCGGTGGGGCTGTCCGGGACCTCGCGCCACCCTCGCGCCCCTCTCCGCGCAGCCCCGCCCCCCCCAACTGCCCAACCGGCGCCCTCCCCGCCTTCTGGTTCTAGAAGTGTGTCCTCTTGCTGCGTAGATGCAACTGGGCACCGCACTGCACACAGAGTCAATCCCACCTGGGTTGAAGACCTGAACATAAAACCCACAACTTTAATACTACCAGATGGAGGAGGAGGGAAGGGATGAAAAAAGAAAGTAGAGAAAGAAAGTTTTAGCAAAAGGACAATTAGAAAAAAAGTATTAGAAGATTATATGCTCACATTATGGATTCACGGAGCCTGTGCACACAAAATTGCTTGGATAGCACACTGTGATATCTTTCTTTGGAAATAAGACTTAGATACGGGGATTGGTGCCAGGAATAGTTGCAGAGGCTGACTTTGGGAAAAGGGGGGAAAATTGGCATTGATTAGTTGGTCTGAATGAGGCTGAAAACCGTGAAAATCAAGATAATATTTAAAGATAGAATTCTAGTAGCCTAGAACAGGCAGCAGAAATTTTTCTAATTACTACCAGAAGAGGCCTTTAATCACTAAACAACATGGATCAATAGTTCAAGATCTCTGTACAAAGAAAATAATAGGCCTAGATAATTTTCAGTCAGGTTACCATCAAACATGCAAGGAACAGGTAATTTTAAACTTGTACATAGGCAACAAAGAATAGAAAACCATGAGACACTCCTCCAACTGGATCTTAAGGCTAGTTTAATAAGGATAACGAATTACAGAAGGATGGTAGAAGAAAAGTTACAGGACAAGCTGACTAAATAACTGAGATGCAAAAACCTACGTGAAGTGCTGACACAGGAAATCCAGCACAGAATAAAACATATAATATGCCATGATCAAGATGGTTTATTGTAGGCACGCAGGTTTGAGAGAACATTAAAGATTTAATAATTTAATTCACCACATGTATAGGTGAAAGAAGAAAAGACATAGGGTCACCCGAAGAGATGGGACAAAGCAGTTGATAAAGTCCAGTCCCTGTGAGAGATAAGAACTCTGAGCAAACACGGAACAGGAAAGGAGTTGCCTGACCTGGAAAACTATAATTAATACGGTATTAATGGGAGATGTTGGACATTTCCTTTAAAATTAGCAATAAAATAAGAATGCTTTGTATTATTTTTATTAAACATTTAAAATGGAGATCTAAACTCATACAATAAAAAAAGACACAAAAAAAGAAAGAAAAGGTATAACTTTTATCATATGTAGATTACAGAGCAGTCTCCATAGAAAAAAATTCAAAACTATAGAAAGTACTGTAATTAATAAAAATTAATCATACATACGAGGAAGCCTCGTGGCACAGTAGTTCTGTGTTCAGCTGCTGAGTGAAGGATGGGCGGTTCAAACCCACCAGCCGCTCTTCATCAGAAAGATGTGGCAGTCGGCTTCTGTAAAAATGTACAGCCTTGGAAACCATATGGGGCAGTTCTACTCTGTCCTACAGGGTGACTACGAGTTGGAATTGACTGGAAAGCAGTAGGTAATCATAAATATAAAATAAGAATATGTGTTTTCACCACAATTAAAAATCAATCAATCAATCAAATTTCTATCCGTCAGCCCGAAGCCGACCCTGCCAATGCTCTCGCGTGAGGGCAGAGGACACTGATAGGGAAAGAGCAGGATTCTGGTGGGCCGCACCGAGGAGGAAGGGGGCAGGGTGGTTCAGTGGTTGAATTCTTGACTTCCATGCAGGGGACCCCAATCAATTCCCGGCCCATGCACCGCACGCACGGTTACCACCATCTGTCAGAGGAAGCTTGCTTGTTGCTGTGATGCTGAACAGGTTTCAGCAGAGCTTCCAGACTAAGATGAATGAAGAAGAAAGAGGTGGCAATCTATTTTTGAAAATCAGCCAGTGAACACACTACGAATCACAACAGTCCCATCTCATTATGTACAGCATCACCATTAGTCAGGGGCTGAGTAAAGAGCAGCTAACACCAACAACGAATACCAAGGAGGAAAGAACATTATTTTACTTTGGGCTAAATTTATCATCTTGGTGCCTGTAGGAGTTACCATAACAACAGCAAATAAACGACTATTGGGTGGCTTTAAAAGAGAAATATATTTTCTCACAGTTTAGGAGGCCAGAAGTCTGAATTCAGAGCATAGCTCCGGGCAGGGAGGGGAGGTACTTCCTCCTCTATTTCAGCTTCTAGAAACTGCCAACAATCCTTAGAGTTCCCGCACTGTAGAGGCATTTGTCTCCACTGTCTGCCTTCCTCTGCCTCGTGTGTATTTCTGTGTCTATTCCACACATTTTCTTAGCTCAGAAGTGACTAGGTTTAGGACCCACGGTACACTGTTATGGCCTCATTAACATAACAAAGGGAGCCCACTATTTACAAGCTGGGTCATATTTACAATTGCAGGAGTTAGAATTTCAACACATATTTTTGTGGGACACAATTCAGTCCATAACAATAGTCTTACCAGATATTCTGGATTGAGAGTCCTAGCACGAGCAGCTGAGGATGATTCTAATTCTTTGCTACATTAGTTCGCTAAAGCTTGTAGCAAAGTTTGCCCATTCAAATGTCTAAGCAATTCATTAGGTAATACCCGGCCAAACTTTCCTAAACATATCCACTGTGTGGAAGAAAACACATACTACCATCATGGAAGTCTGGAGAAATGCATTAATAAAAGTAGAGTAGGGCTTGGGACCAAGAATTATTTCATGGCCTTCATAACATGTGATAACCGTTAGACGTCTACCTGGAGACGTCAGGTAATAATACTAACAGCTAACACTTATTGAGTACGTGCACTGGTGGCGCCAGGACTCTTGTAAGAGCTTCTCCTTTCTTAAGATATTTGTTCTGCATGATAGCTGTATGAGGAATGTATCATTATAATGTACATTTTATACATGAAGAGGTCGATACAGAGATTTATGCTGACATTTGGGTATAAGTCTGGGCCCAGGAGGAGTTGAAATGGCTGGAGGTGGAACCTTGACTTAAATAATAAATAAGTGAATAGAAATGGAAGCACTACATCTGTGGAGAGGCTGCCCATGAGCCCAAGATTACAGTGCATTGGTAAGGAAAACAGAATTGTGAAGTCCTGAACCCTGTAGCCATATATAGCCCTCAAGGTCTTAGTAGAGCAATAAGGAAAAGAGAGAGAGCCAGAGGAGAGAAGAACACATTCCCTGAGTGACATAGGAGGCTGGGCCCTCCGCTATGTTCACATGTCATTCCTCATTTAACCCTTAGATTGATACAGTGTGTGAGATAGGTATTATTACTCACTTTTAACATTGCAAAGGTTTTATTTTCTCTGACTTAACAGTAATGAGTGTTTATGGAAACAAACGAGAAACTAGAGAAAAGTATACTTAAAGGGGAAATCTCATCAATTGACTACTATTATTTAGTCAGACCACTGAGGAAGTTGTTGTTAGGTGCCATCCAGTCATTTTTGACTCATAGTGACCTGATGTGACAGAATAGAACTGCTCCATATGTTTTTCTGGACTGCAATCTTTATGGAAGCAGATTGCCAGGTCTTTCTCCCATGGAGGTGCCTTGTAGGTTTCAACTGCCAGCCTTTCAGTCAGGGAGCACTTAACCTTTGCACCACCAGGGCCCAGGAGATATGCATGGAAAAAGAAAATAGAACATCATTAAAAGAGTCAAGCAGAGAGGCGGGGCCAAGATGGCGAACTAGGTGGACGCTACCTCGGATCCCTCTTGCAACAAAGACTCAGAAAAACAAGTGAATTGATCACATACATAACTATCTACAAACCCTGAACAACAAACACAGATTTAGAGATGGAGAACGAACAAATACGGGGAACCAGCGACTGTTTTCGGAGCCTGGAGCCAGCGTCCCAGTCAGGTAACTTTGGCGCCGGGCTTAGGCCTGAGCCCAGGGGAGATGAACACAAAATCTTGTGACGGTGCAAACAAGGGGCGCAGCCCTACCCCCTGAACCGACCCCGGGAGGGGGCCCAGCCGGTCCGCGAGGGTGGTGTGGCGACGCGGCTGGTGGGAGAATTCCCCGGGAGGCAGTGACTGGATTTGGAGCCGGGAGTGCAGCATCCCAGCCGGGGAACCTTGGCGCCGGGCTTTTGACTGGGCGCTGTCACAGCGCAAGCACCGGGCGCAGCCCTACTCCCCTGAACTAACCCCAGGAGGGGCCCCAGCCAGTCCGCGGGGGGGGGCGCGGTGACGCGGCTGGTGGGATGAGAAGTCCCCAGGAGGCAGCGACTGATTTTGGAGGCGGGAGTGCGGCATCCCAGCAGGGGAACCTTGACGCTGGGCTTTGGACTAGCAGCAGAGGATCTGACCACGGCTTCAGCAGGCCAGACCCTCGGGGGCAATCTCCACACAGCCGGCACACATGGGCGACACACCCCGTGGGAATCTCAGATGCAATAGTCATTCCAAGCAAGATAAGCAACTTTGGCTATATTCCGGGGTGCTACTCTCCTGTTTCTCTGAACCCTCCCCCACCCTTCCCAGGCGGCTTCATTAACATTGGAACTTCCTGAGCCAGAGGGAGAATGGCTCCGGCTCCGTGGAAGCTTTGCTTTTCCCTTTTTTTTTTTGTTTTGTCTTTTCCTAACCCATTCTTCCGGCCTGAGAGAAGGAACCACAAAAAACCCAGGGACCAAAAATCCATCCCTAATTGGACTAAAAACACAGAACTAGCTACAGCCAAACATATGATCCAAATCTCGGACTTTCATCCTTAAAGGGAACAAGGTGGCAGTTATAATCCAAAGGCAGTTCTGATAGGGATCTGACTGCATTTTTTTTTAGCGGATTTTCTGGAAAAACAAGTTTCCCTGGTCTGATATCTCTGCTTATTCAATAGAGCCCTAACTGACCCACAACAGGGAACTGAGGGCTGAAGCTCCCCCAGACCACCTAGCCTCTGGCCTTAGGGGTCTAAGGAGGGTGACACCTACCAATCAGTAGAGGTACTTGCATTGGGGGCCTAAGGTACAGCTGCAGTGCCCTCCCACCAAGGTGCTATAGGAATAGAGACACACCTACCTCACTGACACCTGGGGGAAGCCTGTCAGCATCCTGCCCCCCCCCGGAGGGTGAACCCCAGCTGCTAATAAAATCTGGTGCACACAACTGTCACCACTAATTCTCAAGGTGGATAGGTGTTAGGGTGCAGTACACACTTGATGACCCAAAATCAGATTCTACTCAATAATAGTGAATAGACTCAGGCATATATATCTGGCAACAGCCCAAACCAGCTGGTAATAGGTCATAAGTAAGTCAAGGGCTACAACAATCAAGACAGCACAATCTAGTAGCCCATCCATGTATATTGAAAGAAAACAAAACAAGACTCAGTGAGCAATTATAGAATAAACCACTAGTATATCTTAGTGATGGCTCGGAGACAGCAGTCGATATCAAACCACATAAAGAAGCAGACCATGAGAGCTTCTACAACCCCCAAACAAAAGAATCAAAATCTTTCCCAAATGAAGATACAATCCTGGAATTATCAGATACAGAATATAAAAAACTAATTTACAGAATGCTTCAAGACATCAGGGATGATCTCAGAAACGAAATAAGGCAAACTGCAGAAAAAGCCAAGGAACACACTGATAAAACAGTTGAAGAACTCAAAAAGATTATTCAAGAACATAGTGGAAAGATTAATAACTTGCAAGAATCCATAGAGAGACAGCATTCAGAAATCCAAAAGATTAACAATAAAATTACAGAATTAGACAACGCAATAGGAAGTCAGAGCAGCAGACTCGAGCAATTAGAATGCAGACTGGGAAATCTGGAGGACCAGGGAATTAACACCAACAAAGCTGAAAAAAAATCAGATAAAAGAATTTAAAAAAATGAAGAAACCCTAAGAATCATGTGGGACTCTATCAAGAAGGATAACTTGCGTGTGATTGGAGTCCCAGAACAGGGAGGGAGGACAGAAAACACAGAGAAAATAGTTGAAGATCTGCTGACAGAAAACTTCATTGACATCATGAAACATGAAAGGATATCTATCCAAGATGCTCATCGAACCCCATTTAAGATTGATCCAAAAAGAAAAACACCAAGACATATTATCATCAAACTTGCCAAAACCAAAGATAAAGAGAAAATTTTAAAAGCAGCCAGGGAGAAAAGAAAGGTCTCCTTCAAGGAAGAATCAATAAGAATAAGTTCAGACTATTCAGCAGAAACCATGCAGGCAAGAAGGCAATGGGATGACATATACAGAGCACTGAAGGAGAAAAACTGCCAGCCAAGGATCATATATCCAGCAAAACTCTCTCTGAAATATGAAGGCGAAATTAAGATATTTACAGATAAACACAAGCTTAGAGAATTTGCAAAAACCAAACCAAAGCTACAAGAAATACTAAAGGAAATTGTTTGGTCAGAAAACCAATAATATCAGATACCAGCACAACACAAGGTCACAGAACAGAACACCCTGATATCAACTGAAATAGGGAAATCACAAAAACAAATTAAGATTAATTAAAAAAAAATGCTCAGAACAGGGAATCATTGAAGTCAATATGTAAAAGATCACAATAATCAAAAAGAGGGACTAAATACAGGTGGCATAGAACTGCAGTATGGAACTCTTATACACTGCTGGTGGGAATGTCAAATGGTACAACCACTTTGGAAATCTATCTGGCGTTATCTTAAACAGTTAGAAATAGAACTACCATACAACCCAGACATCCCACTCCTCAGAATATACCCTAGAGAAATAAGAGCCTTCACACAAACACATATATGCACACCCATGTTTATTGCAGCTCTGTTTACAATAGCAAAAAGCTGGAAGCAAACAAGATGTCCATCAACGGATGAATGGTTAAATAAATTGTGGTATATTCACACTATGGAATACTATGCATCGATAAAGAACAGTGACGAATCTGTGAAACATTTCATAACATGGAGGAACCTCGAAGGCATTATGCTGAGTGAAATTAGTCAGAGGCAAAAGGACAAATATTGTATAAGACCACTATTATAAGATCTTGAGAAATAGTATAAACTGAGAAGAACACATACTTTTGTGGTTACGAGGTTGGGAGGGAGGGTGGGAAAGGGTTTTTTACTGATTAGTTAGTAGATAAGAACTGCTTTAGGTGAAGGGAAGGACAATACTCAATACAGGGAAGGTCAGCTCAACTGGACTGGACCAAAAGCAAAGAAGTTTCTGGGATAAGCTGAATGCTTCAAAGGTCAGCGGAGCAAGGGTCGGGGTTTGGGGACCATGGTTTAAGGGGCCTTCTAAGTCAATTGGCAAAATAATTCTATTATGAAAACATTCTGCATCCCACTTTGAAACGTGGCGTCTGGGGTCTTAAATGCTAACAAGCGGCCATCTAGGATGCATCAATTGGTCTCAACCCACCTGGAGCAAAGGAGAATGAAGAACACCAAAGTCACACGACAACTAAGAGCCCAAGAGACAGAAAGGGCCACATGAACCAGAGACCTACATTATCCTGAGACCAGAAGAACTAGTTGGTGCCTGGCCACAATCGATGACTTCCCTGACAGGGAGCACAACAGAGAACCCCTGAAGGAGCGGGAGAACAGTGGGATGGAGACCCCAAATTCTCATAAAAAGACAAGACTTAATGGTCTAACTGAGACTAGAGGAATCCCGGCAGTCATGGTCCCCAAACCTTCTGTTGGCACAGGACAGGAACCATCCCCGAAGACAACTCATCAGATATGAAAGGGACTGGACAGTGGGTAGGTGAGAGATGCTGATGAAGAGTGAGCTAATTATATCAAGTGGTCACTTGAGACTGTGTTGGCATCTCCTGTCTGGAGGGGGGATGGGAGGATAGAGAGAGTTGGAAGCTGGCAAAATTGTCACGAAAGGAGAGACTGGAAGGGCTGACTCATTGGGGGAGAGCAAGTGGGAGTACGGAGTAAGGTGTATATAAAGTTATATGTGACAGTCTGACTTGATTTGTAAACGTTCACTTGAAGCTCAATAAAAGTTAATAAAAAAAATGAGTCAAGCAGAATGGTGGTGGGAGTATCTCTAATACAGGGCTTAGCTGCTACCAGTTAGGAAAGCAGACAAAAGTATATGATCTACAAGGAAAAATGGCAGGTTATTTCTGACTCCTACCCCAGCCCTCACCCTCACCTCCCACTTTGGCCTGCCTAGTGAGCAATAAACATAAGAAAAGGGGCTAGACATCTTTGGTCATCATGCAAACACAAATGCAAATATAAAGTGACAATATTATACTACCCCATACCAAACAGGATGGGTAAAATGAAAAAGATACTAAATCCCAAATTTTGAGTAGAATGGAGGAACTGGAACTCTAATCTACTGCAGGGGAGAGTATAAACTGGTACAACCATTTTAAACAATTATTTGAAACTATCTATAATTTATAATTCAGCAAATTTACTTCTAGACAAATACCCATCAAAAATGAAAATATATGTTCACCAAAATACATATACTTGTAAATAACCTCCAAGGCATGAATATATTCCATATAAATGCCTATGGCTTAGGGTGTTACTCCCTGTGGATAGTAAAGTTGATATACAGATTTATCTTCATATGGACAAAAATTCTAGAGCCCTTTGTAGAACAAAATAGCAAATCCCAGAGAAGCATGTTCTCATGGCTTAAGACATCCTTGTGGCTTCTATTTACACCTCTCCTGCTTTGAGGCTGGAACACATAGACCCAGTTATGAAATCAACCTTGCTTGTTAATTTTGCAAAATTCCGCACACCTCAAAATTTTTGTGAGTTTAATAGAGAAAAGATCACAGATGGATAAATGAAAAAAAGAGAAGGGGTATATTTTGCACCAAAGCAATATATTTAAAATGAAATGGTGAGAATGGTGGGCTTCCTTTTTCTGAAAATGCTTTTCAATTTGTTTGATGGTGGGGAGCAGAGGAACGAGATGTTTTATTCAAGAACTAGTTTTCTGGGCAATTTGGTAACTACCTAAACAATAACCTCTAAAAATAAATATTTTGATCCATTGACTTGCTGCTTACACCTAGTTATTTCCAGTTAGATCACATATTTAAATTTAAAATACAAAAAATAAAAAGTTTTTAAGAAATATGGCATTTTTGCTTAATTTTTTAATTGTTAAAGAGGAAGTGCATTCTAAAATACTCAAAGGCATAAAATAGAAAGGTGATAAGTTATGTGTAAGAAAAGATAACCAAATAGAGAAGTAGTAACTTTGGCGAAGGATAAAAGAGTACAAAATACTGGGGAAACCAGCAGAACTGTATAACTCAGGGTCATGATAGCTCCATAAACACATCCAAACTCCCTGAGGGACCAAATTACTGGTCTGAGGGACCTGGGGACCATGGTCTCAGGGAACATCCAGCTCAACTGGCATAACATAGCTTATAAAGAAAATATTCTACATTCTACTTTGGTGAGTATCATCTGGGGTCTTAAAAGCCTGTGAACAGCCATCTAAGATACTCCACTGGTCTCACCCCTCAGGAGCAAGGGAGAATGAAGAAAACCAAAGACACGAGGGGAAGATTGGTCCAAGGGACTAATGGATCACAACTACTATGGTCTCCACCAGACTGAGTCCAGCACAACTAGATGGTGCCAGGCTACCACCACTGACTGCTCTGACAGGGATCACAATAGAGGGCCCCAGACAGAGCTGGAGAAAAATGTAGGAAAAAATTCTAACTCACGAAAAAAGACCAGACTTACTGGCCTGACAGAGACTGGAGAAACTGCAAGAGTATGGTCCCCAGGCATCCTTTTAGTTCAGTAATGAAGTCACTCCTGAGGTGCGCCCTTCAGCCAGAGATTAGAGACTATGGCCCACAGACACTTGCTAACCCAGAACTGAAGATACTCCCAAAGTCTACCTTTCAGCCAAAGATTAGACAGGCTTATAAAACAAACAATAACACACGTGAAGAACATGCTTCTTAATTCAATCAAGTGTATGACACCAAATGGGCATCACCTGTTCAGGTCAACTGGAGGAATGGACACGGGAAACCTGAGGTGTAAAGGGAAAGTGGGAGCATGCTAATAGATAGTGGGGATTGAAACCAATGGCAACAAAACAATTTGTGTATAAATTTTTGAATGAGAAACTAATTTGTGCTGTAAACTTTCACCTAAAGTAAAATAAAAATGTATCACTCATAAAGGCAAACTTAAAGTTAAATAAACAGAAGCTATATATTTTTTTATACCTCAATCGGGGTTACTATAAAATCCCCAATTAATAAATGGGCAAGGTCAATGATTCCACTTTAAGACAGAAGATTGAATACACATACTTACCTCCTTTAATTCCTTAAAGTCCACTAAAATAGCCATAGAAAAATCATTTTTTAAAGGAATTAATATGCAAGTATAAGACTGGGAGAGGCAACCAAGAACATTGATTCCTGAGCTGTCAGTAGGGCATGAGACCTGATTTGTAGTGTAATTACTCAAAAAGGCTCAGCAAATAATGACACCTCATCCTACTTTTGAAGTGACAGTGAATGTGATGCGAAAAACAATATAGTTGAAAAAACTTAATGTAATGGCAAATGGCAGAGTAGAAAGCACCAAGTATTGGTCTTTCCAGCAAAACAGCATTAAGCTTGAAAAAAAAAGTCAGAATCATCCTTTTCAGTGGTCTGCAACCTAATCAGATACTTAGGGCAACCAGAGAACTACTCGATGAAGAGAGTGGCTGCTGAGCTTTAGTAAGAGAGCAACATGGGGGAACCAGCTAACACCACCCATTCCTCAGCATGACCACAGACATGTGGGCAGTAGCTTTTATTCTTGGAGTGGCTAACTGATGCCACCATGGACTATAAGAACCTTGTCCTCCAAAAATTTGGAGTTGTACATTTTGGTGGGTCAGGGGGTTACCTGAGGGAACACTGAGGATGTTTTTGCCCTGTTTTAGCCCCTTCAGGATCCAGTGGCTGAAAGAGATATAAACAAAAAAACAAACATGCTGCCATAGAGTCATTTCCAACCAACAGCAACCCTATAGGACAGAGTAGAACTGCCTCATAAGATTTCCAAGGAGCAGCTGTTGCATTTGAACTGCCAACCTTTTGATTAGCAGCCGAGCTCTTAACCACGGTGCTAACAGGGCTTCTAAAGAGATATACACACCTTAAAAAAAAATCTCCATATTTAAGGAAATATCTGTAAGGTCACAAACTGACCACAGAGATAATGGAACAGATGCTTGACTGACCACTCACAGGTGAAATATAGACTTTACATACATAATTTAAAAATCCACTTTGCAAATGGATGGCTCAAGCCCTCAACAAGCAACAGCAGTAACCATGATGAGGGAGAGAATATAATTTCCAGAACTGCCACATTTTAATAGTCAAAATTTCCATTTCTCAACAAAAAATTCCAGAGCATACAAAAAAACAGAAAAATATGGCTCCTATAAAGTAAAGAAAAATATCTGACAGAAACAATCCCTGAGGGAGCCTAGACATTGGAATTACTGGTCAAAGACATTAAATCAAATATCTTAAATATACTCAATGAAATAAAGAAAGCCATGAATAAAGAGGTAAATCACAAGAACAATGTATGAACAAACAGAAAATGTCCACAATGGTATAAATCAAACCGGTTGCCATTCAGTTGAACCTGACTCATTGTGACCCTATAGGACAGAGGAGAACTGCCCCATATGGTGTCCAAGGAGAAGCTGGTGGATTCCAGCTGCCAAACTCTTAACCACTGCACCAGCAGGGCTCTAATAAAGATATAGAATTTTTTTTTCAGCTGTTGTGCTTTTCATCTTCATGATTTCCATTTGGTTCATTTTTATAGTTTCTATGATATAGTCTCACTCATGATGACATAGTTTCTATAATAAAGGAATAGAAACTATAAAAATGAACCAAATGGAAATTATGAAGCTGAAAACACAACGGCTGAAATAAAAATTCACTAGAGTGGCTCAATGACAGATTTGAACAGGCAGAACACAGAGTCATCAAATTTGAAGACAAGGCATTTGGAATTATCCAGTCTGAAGGGGGAAAAAAGAATAAGAAAAATGAACAGAACCTGAGGTTCCCGTGGGACATCAAACACACCAATAAACATATCACACCAAAACCAAACCCATTGCCGTTGAGTCGATCCCAACTCATAGCAACCTTGTAGGACAAAGTAGAACCACCCTCATAGGGTTTCCAAGGCTGTAAATCTTTATGGGAGCAAGCTGCCACATTTTTCTCCCAGAAACACATCATGGTCATCCCAAAAATAGAGGAGAGAGAGAAAGGTGCAGAAGCAAAAATAACAGCCGGACACTATCCAAATTTGATGAAAGACGTAAATCACTGGCCTTGGCTCAAACCCATGAGTTTCCAGGGTTTTAAGAGCAGCTATAGGGCAAGCCCCAAAGCCCAAGTCCTTTCAGTTCTCTTCTTCTATCAGGTTTGGTATTGGCCAATGGCCAAAGGTGTCATGAGTTCAGTTGCAATTCAAGAGGTTAACAGACTTCTGCTTTTGATGAAAGCAGCTTCCAGGTCATTTTCCAAAGGCATGGAAAACAAACAGGAAAAATATGTGGCCATACTGTATTCAGGTACAATAAAGAAAAGCGCTTGAGTGTTTTCTGAACTATGGCAAGGAATTTCTTGAGTACAAGAATCTCCCAGAGTAGGACGTAGTTCTGTTGTACATAGGGTCGCTATGAGTCGGAATCGACTCAATGGCACCTAAAGACAACAGCAACAGGGAGTAGGATATTCTACCAGGAATAGTGTCAAGAAAGGCTTCAACCAAGAAGTGATGCTTGAAACATTAAAAGGGCACAGGTACAGAGGCAGCAAGAATGAGTGGCCACTTTTACAATCAATCACAAGAAGCAAATAAAATCAAGTGTGTTCTGAGCTATGGCAAATTGTTTCTAAAACACAATGGAGTACACAGCAGGAAGTGAGGAGTTATACCAGTAGTAGGGTCAGAAAAGAGTTTACCAGGAAGTGATGCTGAACCAAATGTGGAAATATCAGTAGTTAAAAAGTAGGAAATGGCCCAATATATTCAGGAAACCCCAAGTATTCTCCTGAGGCCGCAGTGCAAGGTGATGGGTATCATGAACATAAAAATTCTGAGGAGACAGGGTGAAGCTATTGGGGCATTTTTGCTGCATTTCTGAGCAAGAAACATCTTCTTTTGTCCTTTTGTGTTTAGAGATGCTTGTCCCGGTTCTACCCTTTGCAGTCACACAAAACAATCCCCCTCTCTTCCTCATCTGAGAGCTTTCGTTTTCCTCCAAGTTATCAGATTCGCTTCTGTTCACCAACAAAACTTTCTAAAACCCCTTCTCAAATGGTTTCAACAATTTTACTGGTTACTTTTCTAAATAGCCCTCTAGAACAAAATCAAATGTGCAGCAAAGCAGAGAACAGTGGGCTTTTTCCTGAGGGCTCTGCTAGGCCTCCCACGTAGGTTGACCATGGAGGTCCTTATACTCATTGCTTTTCTGTGAGGCCATAATGCTAACCCTTTTCCAGAAGGCCCAAGAGAAAGCATGGGAAGGGGGTAAGTGTACCATATTCTGGGTCTCAGAGCCAGGAAGGTCAATGAATTTGGGTCAACAGCCTACCCATGAGTGATGGTGCCTTTAGGCACCACATCAAAGAGTTCTATTCTGCACTGATTTTCTGTAAAGGATGGGTCTTTTGGGGGACTCATCATTCATTGATCCAACTAATATATGTCAAGTATCTACTACATGTCAGATACTATCCTACTTTCTGGGACTACACATATAAGGCAGACCTTGTGTTTGCCCCTAAGTTGCTTATAATCCTTCTAAAGGAGATAGATTTTTAAATGAGGATCTCACGTGAACAGTTGAGTGGGGTGGGGAGGGGGAGTGTTATCATGTAGGGATTATAGACTGATCTGATATACTTAGAGCACGAATATCAAGTAGTTTAGGCAGACTTAGCAAGCTGTGACATGAAGTATAACAATGTTGTTGTTGTTGCTATGTTCTATCAACTCGATCCTAACTCCTACTGACCCCACGTGACAGAGTAGAACAGCCCCATGAGGTTTCCAAGGCTGTAATCTTTATGATAGCAGATAGCCAGCTCTTTCTGCTTTGAAGCCACTAATTGGGTTTGAACTGACATCCTTTTCCTTAGTAGCCAACACTTAACAATTGCACCACCAGGCCTTCTCTAACAGTGAGCATTCACACAATCTTAGTCTGTGGCAGTCATTGTTGTTAAAGGTGACATCCTCTCAACAACGGTATAAGAAAGATAGAGTTCTCTTAATCTGACAGGTGATGGGAGTGAGGCATAGAGAGGTTAAATGCCTCATCCAAGGTCATATGGCAGGTATATGGAGACACTGGGACTCAAGCCCAGGAGTTTGGTTGGGGTCTGCTGTCTTCACCATCATGGTTCACCACGGAGAAGAAGGGAGGGGAGAGAACATCTTCCATTCAAAGAGAACAGCCTATGTGAAGCCTCAGCTGCAAAGGAGGCCTGCGAGGGCTTCAGAGTGGACATGTGTTTCTAGGACTGGAGCAAAGTGGTTCAAACAGTGTCAGAGGAGTGGCTTGGGGAACAACGGCCGTTATACTGTTATCATTCCCTGGACTCTCAAGTCACCCCAATGGATATCAACCTGTTTAAGGGCAGGGGAAAGGTTCAATTCATTCTTTCTATATTATTTCCCTTAAAATAACTTCCTAACCCCTGCCAGAAGAGTTGCCACATTTTTCTTGTTGCCGTGTATGGATTCACAATGGGCCCTTGGAACTGAGAGATGTCAACAATGATGTCACACAGGAGTTACTGGAAGCCATGGTGTTCACTCAGATCCCAACGGCTCTTTGGAGAGGTTGTTGATCTGAGGTCTTCTGTGGGAGAGCGACTTAAGCTACCAGTTGCCAGACAGTGTTTCCTAAATCAAAGTCGTCCAGCTAGTGAGAGTTTGGGACATCTTCTCTAACTGGGAGGAGGGAGAAACCTCCTTCAGAAAACCATCCTTTTTGGCTCATCTTTACCCAGGGATGGAGCGGCGGGATGCAACGAAGAGGCCTTTCTCTAAGAATTGAGGTGGGAGGAAAATTCTTCCCAATCAATTAGAGCTGGCCGTGAGGGGTTGTATTTCCCCGAAAAAGAAGGCCACAAGGAGAGAAGATGAAGCCTTTGATGTAGGATGACAGGGTCACTAAGGTTTTTGTTGAGAAAGTACTTCCTGCCATTTAGTAGACAATTAAGCAAAGTCGGTAATGTGAAGGAATAAATTCGTTAATCATAAAATTCTACTGTAACCTGAGGGTTTTTCAGAGTAGGGAGGAGAAGACACTCAATATTTTAGGCCTATGGTATTCCTGCTTCTATCTCTGGGATTGAAGGAGGCAAGTGGTCACCTAGGGCAGTGGGTGAAGGGCCAGGAAGAACGGTGGTTATGGAGACTTGTACTTATTTTTAATATGTTCTAATGAGATCGAATTGATAAGTCATGTGATGAACTAAAAGAATTAAAGGTATTTGAGGAGTTTTGGGAGTGGGTGGTGTGAGAGAACACAGTACCCCACGCTGACCCAGAGTTCCCGGTCGCTGTGAGCCCCAACAGTTCCCAGCCTGGACTCAGGCAGCAGAAGGTCTGGGCATGACTTGCTGCCTGAGCTTCAGGGACTTGCCCTTTTCCTCCAAGTTCTAAAGTTCTATTTAGACTTGAAGTTTTAAAATTTTACCACACTGAACTTGAGCTTATGCTGTAAATCCTGGTGGCGCACCCTGATACTATAACCTCTTCCACCACCCACCCCTTTTTCTTCTCTGCTTTTCTCCTGTGCTTCCCTACAGTGGCTGAGCCCTGCTTTCTTCTCCCTCTTTGGTCTCTGTATCTCTCTAACATACTCCTGGGAGGTCCCTCCTCTCTATCCTGTGTCTCACCTTGGAGTTTTCTGTCCGTCCAACTCACACAACCTACCTCCATCTCTTTCTTCTCTCTGAGCTCTCCAGTCCTTCCCTCAGATACAGAAAAACCTACAGACCTTTAAGCTGACATGGACAACCCACCCAGACACACCCAGGTGAGGTAGTTGTATTTGACCACTGACATCTGTGGAATCAAGACTCTCAGATACGTAGTCATCTGTTTTCTGCCTGAGGACCTTGAAAGAGTTCATCTAAGATGGACCTGTAGAGGGGACGTCTGTTTACAGAAAGATTAGTTTAACCCTCTGTTGCTTGCTTAGGAAGGGTAGAAGGAAGAGGTATACATGTAAAACTTTTAACAAAGTATACAAATTTTCTTTCTCTTTAGGTACGGCACCTCTATAAAAAGTCGTCCCTTCAAAGAGAGTTAAAAGAGATGAGCATTTCTCCTGTTTGAAAGTTGACTTGTTAAATATGGTAAGAAAATCACCGGCGTAGAAGAAATCTTTAGGAGAAGTTTCAGACTGTTAAAAAGGTTCAGGGAAATGAGGACATTTACATGTTCCAAAGGAGGAAATTCACTTGGCATTCAACATATCAATGCCACGAAAAAATTAACTTGAAGATTCTTTGTTTACAAATATGAAACCCCACAATACTATTTTCAAAGGGCATGAACTTTTGTTACAAGGCACTACTATCACTAGGAGGGGACCTTTGGTGGCACAAACCGTTTGCTCTCTACAGATAAATGAAGGGTTAGTGGTTCCAACTCACACAGGTGCGTCCTGAAAGAGAGGCCTTGCTTCTGCTTTCATAATGATTACAGCCAAGAATACTCTATGGAGTG